>NC_034203.2:39325429-39665429 GCF_002021735.2 Oncorhynchus kisutch
TTTATACCCTCTAACTTTTTGGGAAAGTGGTCAAAATTCACTGCTATGTGTCAAAAGTGACATTATGTACAGTGAATAGAATATCATGTTGGGAGTGATGATGTCACAATGGGCCCTATAGAATCCCGAGGAAATCCCATGAAAGTGGATGAAGGACAAAAAGCTTAATAGTTGAAAAAGTATAAAATATATTATAAAAAATTAAAAAATGTATACAAGCCTGAATAGTCTGAACAATTGAACGTTTGAATGACGTTTCTAGCTTCAACGGTGTAAAAGGACGAGCGTGTTAAAGAAAAGATACTAATAATAAGAACCATGACGAAGATTTAAACGACTAATCACCTCTTCCACCGCTCAATTTCCACTCATTATCAGACGTTCTGTCATGACTGGAGTGTATATAGCTGAAATGACATCCTATCTGTCTCTCCCCCCCCCAGGCCCTCCCATCATCTCCAGCGAACCAGTCCAGTACGCAATGAGAGGGGAGAGAGGGGAGGTCAAGTGCTACATTGCCAGCACCCCTCCACCTGACAAGATTGTGAGTGAAGTGAATTCTGGAAAATTTCCTGGGAAATATCTGTAACACTTTATAATAACTTTAATGTATATCCCTTTATAAATGCTTATAAATGCTTTGTATATGTTATAATTGCTTGTGAATGGTAAGGCTTTGTAAGTACATTCAGATCAAAGACAAGAGAGAGTGAATGAATGAGAACTGTACTGATGTCAAGGGGTTGTGTGAGAGAGGGGATGACACGAGGTTGATGGATAGTGTGAGAGAGGGGATGACACGAGGTTGATGGATATTGTGAGAGAGGGGATGACATGAGGTTGATGGATATTGTGAGAGAGGGATGACATGAGGTTTATGGATAGTGTGAGAGGGGGATAACATGAGGTTGACGGACAGTGTGAGAGGGGGATGACATGAGGTTGACAGATCGAGTGTGAGAGGGGGACGACATGAGGTTGACAGATCGAGTGTGAGAGGGGGATGACATGAGGTTGACGGATCAGGTGTGAGAGGGGAGGGGAGATCGTCGAGTAAAATCCTGTACCTTTCAGCGTCAATTATCCACGACAACAGCAGAGAGACATGAAACTAATCTGTGGTTGAAAAAAAAAGAAAGTCCTCCACTCCATTTGTAGTGCCTGTGTCCCAAATGACACCCTTTCCCCTTTATAGTGCACTACTTTTGACCAGAGGTCCGATCAAAGGTAGTGTGCTATATGATGCTATTGGGATTGAGCCAGTGAGTACCCAGAGCGTATAATGTGATACGACGTTATGGTTTTAGCTTAACGCAGAGACACAAGACCTATAAAATATGAAGTAGGGTGCTGTGTGAGTGTCAGAAAGTAGACCGGGGTGGGGTGGGGGAGTAGGAGGGAAGGGGAGCGGAGGGGATGAGTTAAAATCTTTCGTTTCTTTTTCCTCCCCCTTCTCCAGCCAATTTGCCTTTTTCTTTTTTGGGGGGGGTTAAAAGGTACATTAGCACAACATGTGGGCCGCTGCATATTTCATATATTCACACTCCATATTTAATAGTGTAACTACTTCAACAGATTTAAAGTAGAAAAACCTGCTAGACTCTTTATTGCTCGTGTACACCTGCCTCAGCCCGGTGTGTGTGTGTGTGTGTGTGTGTGTGTGTGTGTGTGTCTGTGTGTGTGTCTGTGTGTGTGTGTGTCTGTGTGTGTGTGTGTCTGTGTGTGTGTGTGTGTGTGTGTCTGTGTGTGTGTCTGTGTGTGTCTGTGTGTGTGTGTGTGTGTGTGTGTGTGTGTGTGTGTGTGTGTGTGTGTGTGTGTGTGTGTGTCTGTGTGTGTGTGTGTGTGTGTCTGTGTATGTGTGTGTGTGTGTGTGTGTGTGTGTGTCTGTGTGTGTGTGTCTGTGTCTGTGTGTGTCTGTGTGTGTGTGTGTGTGTCTGTGTGTGTGTGTGTCTGTGTGTGTGTGTGTGTGTGTCTGTGTGTGTGTGTGTCTGTGTGTGTCTGTCTGTGTCTGTGTGTGTGTGTCTGTGTGTGTGTGTCTGTGTGTGTCTGTGTGTGTGTGTGTGTGTGTGTCTGTGTGTGTGTGTGTCTGTGTGTGTGTGTGTGTGTGTGTGTGTGTGTGTGTGTGTGTGTGTGTCTGTGTGTGTGTGTGTGTGTGTGTGTGTGTCTGTGTGTGTGTGTCTGTGTGTGTCTGTGTGTGTCTGTGTGTGTGTGTGTGTGTGTGTGTGTGTGTGTGTGTCTGTGTGTGTGTCTGTGTGTGTGTGTGTGTGTGTGTGTGTGTGTCTGTGTGTGTGTGTGTCTGTGTGTGTCTGTCTGTGTCTGTGTGTGTGTGTCTGTGTGTGTCTGTGTGTGTGTGTGTGTGTCTGTGTGTGTGTGTGTCTGTGTGTGTGTGTGTCTGTGTGTGTGTGTGTGTGTGTCTGTATGTGTGTGTGTGTGTGTCTGTGTGTGTGTGTGTGTGTGTCTGTGTGTGTGTGTGTGTGTGTCTGTGTGTGTGTGTGTGTGTGTGTGTGTGTGTGTGTGTGTGTGTGTGTGTGTCTGTGTGTCTGTGTCTGTGTGTGTGTGTGTGTGTGTGTCTGTGTGTGTGTGTGTCTGTGTGTCTGTGTCTGTGTGTATACACCTCGGTATACAGTATAAAGATTTTTTGTTATTGTGTTTTGGCACTTCCTTCAGACGGTAAGGAAATCAGAAGGGAACGGTAGGCGAGGGGATTGAACCCGCTTCCGATAGTCAAGTCATATATGACAAATGCTCAACCAGGACTCTGCACTTTTCTATTCTCCATTTGACTCCCTAATTGTGTGTGTGTGTGTGTCTCCCTCCAGGTGTGGGCATGGAAGGAGAACGTGTGGGAGAAGGAGAAGGGGACTCTGTTGGAGAGGTACACGGTGGAGCAGAGTAAACCTCACTCCCAGGGAGGAGCTGTTCTCCTCCACCCTCACCATCAACAACGTCATGGAGTCTGACTTCCACTCTCCGTACAACTGCACCGCCTGGAACTCCTTCGGACCCGGGACCATGATCATCACCCTGGAGGAGAAAGGTATGTCTTAATTAAAGGGGCAATCTTGGTACATTCTTCTTTATAACTGAAGAATGATATAGCCATTGATTCTTGAAAAGGGGGTTGGGCACATACTTATCTGAGACCTTTTAGATTACTGGCAAATATTTCAGTATTGATATATAGTATATATATATATAGTATGGGAAGGTTTTGGTATTTTAATTTTTTACATTTTTTTATTTAACCTTTATAGGTTAAATAAACAGGTAGGCCAGTTGAGAACAAGTTCTCATTTACCACTGTGACCTGGCCAAGATAAAGCAAAGCAGTTCGACACATACAACAACACAGAGTTACACATGGAATGAACAAAACATACAGTCAATAATACAGTAGAACAAAATAAATAAATAAATAAAACAACAAGTCTATATACAGTGAGTGCAAATGAGGTAAGAAGGGAGTTAAGGCAATAAATAGGCCTTGGTTGCGAAGTAATTACAATATAGCAATTAAACACTGGAATGGTAGACGTGCAGAAGATGAATGTGCAAGTAGAGATACTGGGGTGCAAAGGAGCAAGATAAATACATAAATACAGTATGGGGATGAGGTAGGTAGGTAGATGGGCTGTTTACAGATGGGCTATGTACAGGTGCAGTGATCTGTGAGCTGCTCTGACAGCTGGTGCTTAAAGCTAGTGAGGGAGATGGGAATCTCCAGCTTCAGTGATTTTTGCGGTTCGTTCCAGTCATTGGCAGCAGAGAACTGGAAGGAAAGGCGACCAAATGAGGAATTAGCTTTGGGGGTGACCAGTGAGATATACCTGCTGGAGCGCGTGCTATGAGTGGGTGCTGCTATGGTGACCAGTGAGCTGAGGTAAGGTGGGGCTTTAGCTAGCAGAGACTTGTACATAACCTGTAGCCAGTGGGTTTGGTGACGAGTATGAAGCGAGGGCCAACCAACGAGAGCGTACAGGTCTCAGTGGTGGGTAGTGTATGGGGCTTTGGTGACAAAACGGATGGCACTGTGATAGACTGTATCCAATTTCCTGAGTAGAGTGTTGGAGGCTATTTTATAGATGACATCGCCGAAGTCGAGGATCGGTAGGATGGTCAGTTTTACGAGGGTATGTTTGGCAGCATGAGTGAAGGATGCTTTGTTGCGATATAGGAAGCCGATTCTAGATTTAATTTTGGATTGGAGATGCTTAATGTGAGTCTGGAAGGAGAGTTTACAGTCTAACCAGACACCTAGGTATTTCTAGTTGTCCACGTATTCTAAGTCAGAGCCGTCCAGAGTAGTGATGCTGGACAGGCGGGTAGCTGCGGGCAGTGATCGATTGAAAAGCATGCATTTAGTTTTACTTGCTTTTTAAGAGCAGTTGGAGGCCACAGAAGGAGAGTTGTGTGGCATTGAAGCTTGTCTGGAGGTTAGTTAACACAGTGTCCAAAGAGGGGCCAGAAGTATACAGAATGGTGTTGTCTGCGTAGAGGTGGACCAGAGAATCACCAGCAGCAAGAGCGACATCATTGAGAAGAGAGTCGGCCAGAGAATTTAACCCTGTCGCACCCCCATAGAGGCTGCCAGGGGTCCGGACAACAGGCCCTCCGATTTGACACACTGAACTCTGTCTGAGAAGTAGTTGGTAAACCAGGCGAGGCAATCATTTGGCAATCATTTGAGAAACCAAGGCTGTCGAGTCTGCCAATAAGAATGTGGTGATTGACAGAGTCGAAAGCCTTGGCCAGGTCGATGAATACGGCTGCACAGTAATGTCTCTTATCGATGGCAGTTATGATATCATTTAGGACCTTGAGCATGGCTGAGGTGCACCCATGACCAGCTCTGAAACCAGATTGCATAGTGGAGAAGGTACGGATAGATATAGGTCTGTAGCAGTTTGGGTCTAGAGTGTCACCCCCTTTGAAGAGGGGGATGACCACGGCAGATTTCCAATCTTTGGGAATCTCAGACGATACGAAAGAGAGGTTGAACAGGCTAGTAATAGAGGTTGCAACAATTTTGGCAGATAATTTTAGAAAGAGAGGGACCAGATTGTCTAGCCCGGCTGAATTGTAGGGGTCCAGATTTTGCAGCTCTTTCAGAACATCAGCTATCTGGATTTGGGTGAAGGAGAAATGGTGGGGGCTTTGGCGGGTTGCTGTGGAGGGTGCCGGGCAGTTGACCAGGGGTAGCCAGGTGGAAAGCATGGCCAGCCGTAGAGAAATGCTTATTGAAATTCTCAATTATAGTGGATTTATCGGTGGTAACAGTGTTTCCTAGCCTCAGAGCAGTGGGCAGCTGGGAGGAGGTGCTCTTATTCTCCATGGACTTTACAGTGTCCCAGAACTTTTTTGAGTTTGTACTACAGGATGAACATTTCTGTTTGAAAAAGCTACCCTTAGCTTTCCTAACTGCCTGTGTATATTTGTTCCTAACTTCCCTGAAAAGTATAACCATGTCTCTCTGTCTCTCTTGTCTGTCTGTACAGAGATAGTACCAATAGTATGGGAAAGGTTTGGTATAACCATGTCTGTTTGTCTGTCTGTACAGAGATAGTACCAGTGGGGATTATAGCTGGTGGAACAGTTGGATCCTCCATCCTGCTCCTGATCTTTCTCCTGGCTCTAGCCTTCTACCTCTACCGCCAACGGAAAGGCAGTGAGTCGTGTACCAACCAGATACTACTCCCTTCCTCTGCATGCAACATGTTTGTGGGTCGTGTTCCAACTGGCTCCCTATTCCCCCCACAGGGCTCTGGTCAAAAGTCATGCCCTATATATTTATGGGGAATAGGGGACAGGGGACAGGGGATAGGGGACAGGGGATAGGGGGCAGGGGATAGGGGATAGGAGACAGGGGATAGGGGACAGGGGATAGGGGATAGGGGGCAGGGGATAGGGGACAGGGGGCAGGGGACAGGGGATAGGGGACAGGGGACAGGGGACTGGGGATAGGGGAAAGGGGACAGGGAACAGGGGACTGGGGATAGGGGAAAGGGGACAGGAGACAGGGGATAGGGTGCCATTTGGGATGCATGTGGGTGTGGCTGTGTGTGGATGCATGTAAGTGTGGCTGTGTGTGGATGCATGTGAGTGTGGCTGTGTGTGGATACATGTGGGTGTGGCTGTGTGTGGATGCATGTGGGTGTGGCTGTGTGTGGATACATGTGGGTGTGGCTGTGTGTGGATGCATGTGGGTGTGGCTGTGTGTGGATGCATGTGGGTGTGGCTGTGTGTGGATGCATGTGGGTGTGGCTGTGTGTGGATGCATGTGGGTGTGGCTGTGTGTGGATGCATGTGGGTGTGGCTGTGTGTGGATGCATGTGGGTGTGGCTGTGTGTGGATGCATGTGGGTGTGGCTGTGTGTGGATGCATGTGGGTGTGACTGTGTGTGGATGCATGTGAGTGTGGCTGTGTGTGGATGCATGTGGGTGTGGCTGTGTGTGGATGCATGTGGGTGTGGCTGTGTGTGGATGCATGTGAGTGTGGCTGTGTGTGGATGCATGTGGGTGTGGCTGTGTGTGGATGCATGTGGGTGTGGCTGTGTGTGGATGCATGTGAGTGTGGCTGTGTGTGGATGCATGTGGGTGTGGCTGTGTGTGGATGCATGTGAGTGTGGCTGTGTGTGGATGCATGTGGGTGTGGCTGTGTGTGGATGCATGTGAGTGTGGCTGTGTGTGGATGCATGTGGGTGTGGCTGTGTGTGGATGCATGTGGGTGTGGCTGTGTGTGGATGCATGTGGGTGTGGCTGTGTGTGGATGCATGTGGGTGTGGCTGTGTGTGGATGCATGTGGGTGTGGCTGTGTGTGGATGCATGTGGGTGTGACTGTGTGTGGATGCATGTGAGTGTGGCTGTGTGAGGATGCCATTCATATAGTTATTCACAATGTACTGTGTAACCACAAATAGTCACGTGTTTATTCATGATCACTTATTTAAAACTGAATAAGAATGACTTGTTTTCTCTCTCTTTTGTTGTACTGTAGATCTAAACATTGATCCAAAAGTACTGTTATTCAGATGTCTGTCCCACTTTAAACGAACAACAGCTTATAAAGGCTTCATATAGCATACATAAAGTCTTCATAAGCACTCTGTTAGGAGCTTCATGAGTCATCTGTCTTGTTCTGGTTCCAGGTCGTCGTGGGGTCACTCTGGGGAAGCCGGACATCAAGGTGGAGACAGTCAACAAGGAGACACATAGTCTGGAGGAGGAATCGGGCAGTGTTTCCACGGCAACGCGCATGGTCAAGGCCATGTATTCCGTGAGTACCCAACACCCACCGCTATGAGTCAAATCAAATCAAACATTGTTTAAAGTGCAATAGCTTTGACAAAAGGTGTTTGTCTCCAAAATGCGTCAGCTGTACACTTTTGAAGAGAACCAACCTGAACCTCTAGTGTTTACATTAAATTTGTTTTTAAAAAGTGCATTTAAAATATAGCAACAGACTTCATGGTAAAACAATCAAATGAAGCATGAAGGGGGGGGGGGCATCTGTTCTCTGTTGCCTTAGACTTCACAGACTGAGGTTGTGTTCCAAGTGGATGCACTACATAGCGCACTACGTCTAACTGAAAGTAGTGCACTATAAAGGGAATAGGGTGCCATTTGAGAAAGCCTTAGACTTCTCTCAGACTGAGGAAACCCTGCACTAGGCTACACTGAGAAAGCTCTATATAAGATGGGACTAATGCCACCGGCCACATGGGTTGTCATTTGAAATACAGCTATTATAACTGTTATTACAACATGTTTAAGACATAAATTGTTCTAGGAGCTAGAAGGTGCTGAAGCCTTTAGTTGTTGTTTCAGAGTAAAACCACTGGATTGAATTCACCTTCATGTGCTTTCATGGTCCTGTTACATCTTCAACTGTACTCACCAAACATTTGTCAAACAACATTTTCATCAAATGAAAAACCTGATATTCTGTTTTCCTCTTCCCTCCCACCTCTCTCTCTCTCTCTCCCTTCCTCTCTCTCTGTCTCTCTCTCTCTCTCTGTGTGTTTTGTTGTTTGATGGTTTAGTTTCTACCCTCTGTCTCCCTCTCTCCCTCCACTCAGCCATTCAAAGACGATATGGATCTGAAGCAGGACCTGCGCAGTGAGCTCGATACCCGCGAGGAATACGAACTCAAGGTGAGTAACTCTCTCTCTGCTACTCACATCATACCCTCCTACATCAAACCAAAAAACTCCTCATATGTATAGTACATACAACACAATACGCAACAACATATCACACAAAATACTAATACTAACTACCTCACACCTCAGATATGCTAACACCTCAGATATGCTAACACCTCAAATTGGAACACTCTTGCATGTAATAAGAAAGAAGCTCACTATCACCTCATCCCTATCCTACAACAATACAACACACAACATGACTACATCACACCTCAAATATAACCAAACAGGGTTGGGATGAATTCCAATTGGAGGCAGTCAATTCAGGAAGTAAACTGAAATTCCAATTCAATAATTGAAAAGATGTCATTCATTTTCAATGACTAAATTTTTTAAATTTTAAATGTAAATCACTTTCTGAATGCACTGCCTTTAATTAGAATTGTCCCCAACCCTGACCACACCTCAAATTCAAACCCATGTAAAAATCACTCGCTATTCCCTCATCATGTTTGTCCTTAGGACCCAACGAACGGCTACTATAACGTCCGTGCGACCACCCACGACGAGGCCAGGCCGTCCTCCCGCTCCATGCTGTACCAGGGAGAGTTCCGGACCTCCAACCCTCCAGGGGGAGCTACAGGTGCTACCTCCAGTGGCCCAGCAGGGGGTCCCGGAGGGGCGGTGGCTGCAGGAGCGGTCCCAGGAGTCCCAGGGTCAAGGGCAGGGTGCTATGACCCCAGACCTCCATCCAGGATGTCTCACACCAACTACCCCCAGTTCAACACCTTCACCAGGGCGGGCCCGAGCCAAGTCCCGCCCAACACCAACCACCCCGCCCACCCCTCCCACGCCGCCCATCCTGCCTCACAGACCACCGACTTCCCCGGAGACTGCGGACTATTGGACAACAACAGTCAGCTGACCTATGACAACTATGGCTATCCCGCCCAGTACCCTACCTATCGAGTGGGCTTTGCCCCGCCCCTGGAAGGAGGGCCGGCCTATGAGGTCTACCCAACTGGACAAGGGGTGGGACCAGGGCCAGTGCAAGGACCAGTCCAAGGCCAAGGCCCATGTCCGGGTCCTGAAACTGTGCTGGGGAATTATGGGACCACCCGCTTCTCTTACACTTCTCCTCCTAGTACTGACTACTCTCCGCCTGGTACTGACTACTCTCCTCCTGCTACTGACTACTCTCCTCCTGCTACTGACTACTCTCCTCCTGGTACTGAGTACAACCAGAGACACACTCAGAGGATGCAGACACACGTGTGAGAGAGATGGATTCTGTAATACATAGTGATACTTGTTTTCATACATGCGTACATACATATAAACACAGCCACACACACAAACACACACACACACACACACACACACACACACACAAACACACACACACACACACACACACACACAAACACACACACACACACACACAAACACACACACACACACACACACACACACACACACACACAAACACACACACACACACACACACACACACACACACACACACACACACACACACACACACACACACACACACACACACACACACACACACTTGTTGGAGAGATACATTTATTCTCTCTATGCTTTCTTTATCGCATACATACACACACAAACAAACGCAAACAATCTGAGACAGTTTCTCTCAATCTTCAGCTCCAAGAGGGGAGACATGACAAAAGAAAGAGAGGCTGAAAGTTCTTTTCTTAAACTAGGTGGGGATTCAGCAGAGTTTGACTACTTACATGCTAATAGACAGCGTCCAGATCCATCTCTTCTCTATTGGACTCTCCACCCCTCTCTCTTTCCTCTCACACAATCTCTGTATATAATATCAGTGGGGTAGATCATTTTAACCTTAGTATAACCTTGTATAAACGTACTGTGTACAGATACAGCTGCTGAACTTTTCTCCTTATTATACACCCTCTTACACTCCTTTAAATTCACAGAAACACAGAAACACACCCACACCCTCTTACACTCCTTTAAATTTACAGAAACACAGAAACACACCCACACCCTCTTATACTCCTTTAAATTTACAGAAACACACATTTACATGCCTTTAAATTCACAAACACACACACACACACCCTCTTACACTCCTTTACATTTACAGAAACACACACTTACATGCCTTTAAATTCACAAACACACACACACACACACACACACCCTCTTACACGTTGAAAGAGACAGTGTTGTGTCCCAGCGGTGCTCAGGCAAGGCGACAGCTTGTTCTCCGTATGTGGAGCTCTTTTTAACATGCTTCTTCTCCATGCCGCAACAAACTGCTCCACCGGCATGGCCTTAGGGCTTCAAGAAGTGAATGAAAGAGAAATATGGGGGTGTCTCCCAAATTTCACCATATTCCCTATGTAGTGCACTACTTTTGACTAAGGCTCATAGGGCTCTGGTTAAAACTAGTGCACTATATAGTAAATAGGGTGTCATTTGGGACACAGACAAAGGCATCATGGCATAACAGCCATTACACCAATATGGCGATTTGACATCTGACAAGATAGAGGAAGAATGACCTTGTGCTTGACACCTAGAAGGTACAGTGAGGTAACTCTAACCAGGGTAACCGTGAGGTACCTCTCTCCATGGTAACAGTGAGGTGTATGTGTGGACTGTATGGACAATGAAATAGGGTTTTGTATACAGTATACCACTTACAGTATGCTAAGCAACCTATAGGGGACGAACGGAGCTGTAGCAGGCTCCTTCAAATGCTTCTTCCTCCTCCTCTGTCTTTTCTATCTCATCACAATACATATCTACCCCACATTTCACTCATCTGAGGTCAATATGATGTGTTTGGGAAGCGGGGGAAAGAGCTTTTGTAATAAAATGAATCTTTACATTTTGTACAAATTCCCCCAACCCCCCCTCACCCTCAAATAGTATTGTATGTGTCTCTGTCACTTGCACAGTAGAGTAGATCTTTACCCATATTTATACCTAAATAGAAGAACAAGAAGCAAAAAAACAACAACACATTCAGAAAAGTTGTATATTATTTTTATAAGGGGTTTGCAGACCAAAGGTTCAGAGGTTTGGGTGACATTCACTTGTACAATTCAATGTTCTGAGGCTTCTGTGTCCAGTTTCATTCACTGTTGAGTTTCTATTCTGAGGCTTCTGTGTCCAGTTTCATTCACTGTTGAGTTTCTATTCTGAGGCTTCTGTGTCCAGTTTCATTCACTGTTGAGTTTCTATTCTGAGGCTTCTGTGTCCAGTTTCATTCACTGTTGAGTTTCTATTCTGAGGCTTCTGTGTCCAGTTTCATTCACTGTTGAGTTTCTATTCTGAGGCTTCTGTGTCCAGTTTCATTCACTGTTGAGTTTCTATTCTGAGGCTTCTGTGTCCAGTTTCATTCACTGAGTTTCTATTCTGAGGCTTCTGTGTCCAGTTTCATTCACTGAGTTTCTATTCTGAGGCTTCTGTGTCCAGTTTCATTCACTGAGTTTCTATTCTGAGGCTTCTGTGTCCAGTTTCATTCACTGAGTTTATATTCTGAGGCTTCTGTGTCCAGTTTCATTCACTGAGTTTCTATCTGGTCATGTTGTTGTTGTTGTTGTAGACTAGGACTGCGTCCCAAATGGCACCCTGTCCCCTATATAGTGCACAACTTTTGACCAGAGCCCTACGGGCTCACTGGCTCACCATAGAGATCTTGTCAAAAGTAGTGCACTATATAGTGAATAGGGTGCCTTTTGGGATGTAGTCATGATGATGTAGTCTTGAAACTAAAGCATCAAACTTGTAGTTTGATGCTGGCAATGGTACACTTTTGAGATTGGCGCTGAGTGACCAATGCTGGTACTGTCTGTCCAGTGGCCTGTACGTATGATATAATATTTGGTACTTTGCTTTACCCCATCTGGTATTGGGCACAGTGCTCTATAGTGGTGGATGTGAAGGCCTACACACAGTGGCTCTGTAGCTGTGGGTAAACTCTGATCATGCAATTCACCATCATTATTTCACTTAGGTACGTTGACAATCATTGTTGATTTGACTTCACATGCAGTGGTAATCTCCTCTGTGGAGAGGAGGTGTGTGGGTAGTCATGGAAACATGGGTTCCGTCCCAAACAGCATCCTATTCCCTATTTAGTGCACTACTGGGCTCTGGTCAAAAGTAGTGAACTACATAGGCAATAGAGTGTTGTTTGAGATGCAGGCAGGAAAGGAACTCATGCTGGAGGAAAGAGGTGGAGCGGTCCGTCAGTAGGGCCGTGTTTCAGCACTCTACTGTGACTGTCCTAAATGGTGCGCTAATGCATAGAATGACATATAGAACCCATACATAACATATTGGATCTTTGCGCCCTATTCTCTATATATGGGCTCCCGAGTGGCGTAGCAGTCTAAGGCACTGTATCTCAGTGCAAGAGGCGTCACTACAGTCCCTGGTTCGAATCCAGTCTGCATCACATCCGGCTGTGATTGGGAGTCCCATAGGGCAGCGCACAATTGGCCCAGGTTTGGCCCGGGTAGGCCGTCATTGTAAATAAGAATTTGTTCTTAACTGACTTGCCTAGTTAAATTAATAAATATTTCCAGTTGAAGTTGGAAGTTTACATACACCTTAGCCAAAAACATTTAGTTTTTCACAATTCCTGACATTTAATCCTAGTTTAAATTCCCTGTCTTAGGTCAGTTAGGATCAGCACTTTTATTTAAGAATGGGAAATGTCAGAATAATAGTAGAGAGAAGGATTTATTTCAGCTTCTATTTCTTTCATCACATTCCCAGTGGGTCAGAAGTTTACATACACTCAATTAGTACTTGGTTGCCTTGCCTTTACATTTTTTATCTTGGGTCAAACGTTTTGGGTAGCCTTCCACAAGCTTCCCACAATAAGTTGGGTGAATTTTGGCCCATTCCTCCTGACAGAGCTGGTGTAACTAAGTCAGGTTTGTAGGCCTCCTTGCTCACACATGTTTTTTTCAGTTCTGCCCACAAATTTTCAATAGGATTGATCTCAGGGCTTTGTGATGGCCACTCCAATACCTTGACGTTGTTGTCCTTAAGCCATTTTGCCACAACTTTGGGGTCATTGTCCATTTGGAAGACCCATTTGCGACCAAGCTTTAACTGACTGATGTCTTGAGATGTTGCTTCAATATATACACATACTTTCCCCTCCTCATGATGACATCTATTTTGTGACGTGCACCACTCCCTCCTGCAGCAAAGCACCCCCACAACATGATGCTGCCACCCCCGTGCTTCACGGTTAGGATGGTGTTCTTCGGCTTGCAAGCCTCCCCCTTTTTCCTCCAAACATAACGATGGTCATTATGGCCAAACAGTTATATTTTTGTTTCATCAGACCAGAGGACATTTCTCCAAAAAGTACGATCTTTGTCCCCATGTGCAATTGCAAACCGTAGTCTGGCTTTTTTTATGGCTGTTTTGGAGCAGTGGCTTCTTCCTTGCTGAGCGGCCTTTCAGGTTGTTGTTATAGGACTCGTTTTACTGTGGATATACTGTAGATACTTTTGTACCTGTTTCCTCCAGCATCTTTACAAGGTCCTTTGCTGTTGTTCTGGGATTGATTTTCACTTTTCGCACCAACGTACGTTCATCTCTAGAAGACAGAACGCATCTCCTTCCTGTGCGGTATGATGGCTGCGTGGTCCCATGGTGTTTATACTTGCATATTAACATGGTACCTTCAGTCGTTTGGAAATTGCTCCCAAGGATGAACCAGATTTGTGGAGGTCTATCATTTTTTTCTGAGGTCTTAGCTGATTTATTTTGATTTTGCCATGATGTCAAGCAAAGAGGCACTGAGTTTGAATGTAGGCCTTGAAATACATCCACAGGTACACCTTCAATTGACTCAAATTATGTAAATTATCCTATCAGAAGCTTCTAAAGCCATGACATCATTTTCTGGAATTGTCCAAGCTGTTTAAAGGCACAGTCAACTATGTTTATGTAAACTTCTGACCCACTGGAATTGTGATATAGTGAATTATAAGTGAAATAGTCTGTCTGTAAACAATTGTTGGAAAAAATACTTGTGTCATGCACAAAGTAGATGTCCTAACTGACTTGCCAAAACTATAGTTTGTTAACAAGAAATGTGTGGATTGGTTGAAAAACAAGTTTTAATGATTCCAACCTATGTGTATGTAAACTTCCAACTTCAACCGTATATATAGTGTTTCGATCAGAGCCATATGGGTCCTTGTCAAAAGTAGTCCACTATATAGGGAATAGGGTTCCATTTGGTTTGTAACTATAATGTTGCTGCCAACCACGGATCAGAGCCGTCAGAATTCCCTCTTTGATCTCTGTTTCTACCGGAGTCCTGTTGACTTTCTTCTACATTTTCTCCCATATCTCACATTTTCTTCCATATGTCACCTTTTCTTCCATATCTCACCTTTTCTTCCAGATCTCACCTTTTCTTCCAGATCTCACATTTTCTCCCAGATCTCACCTTTTCTTCCAGATCTCACCTTTTCTTCCATATCTCACCTTTTCTTCCAGATCTCATCTTTTCTCCCAGATCTCACCTTTTCTCCCAGATCTCACCTTTTCTTCCAGATCTCACCTTTTCTTCCATATCTCACCTTTTCTTCCAGATCTCACCTTTTCTTCCATATCTCACCTTTTCTTCCAGATCTCACCTTTTCTTCCAGATCTCACCTTTTCTCCCAGATCTCGCCTTTTCTTCCAGATCTCACCTTTTCTTCCAGATTTCACCTTTTCTCCCAGATCTCACCTTTTCTTCCAGATGAAAACATAGGAGGAGACTAGAGATTATAGCTAGCTGTAAATAAACTTATTTTTGACAGGTTGGCCCTCTGTTCGAAAGATATAACTTCCTTCATAAACTCATTCCAATCTTGTTCGTTCCTCATCCATCATTTTATCATTTCATCAAATGCCTTCCACATATGAAGTCAGTATTATAGTCGTCATATTATATACATGGTGTTATTATGTCACCAATGAAGGTGACACTAGGGTGTTTAAACTTTTATACACGTCCTGTATCGTTTACTTGTTGTCTGTGTAGGCCTCTGTTTGTATGTAACGGGGGTCACAGCCAACCTATTCCCTATATAGTGCACTGCTTTCCACCAGAGCACATAGGAATCTGGTGAATAGTAGTGCACTATTTATAGGGTGCCATTTGGGACTAGCCTCAGACAAAGGGAGTGGTGATACACTTACATGGCCAAAATTAATGCACAATTAGGCCACACCAGATGGGACAGATGTCTATCCTACCCAGGCCTAACCCAGGTCTCAGTGGACAGTACTAAGGTGCTCTGAGCTGTTCTCTGCTATCTCTGACCAGGATTGATTTACATACGTTGTTTGGTAGCAGTCTCAGGCCGGGATTCAAACCCAGGAGCCTTAGAGAACAGCGCACTAGTGTAAAGGCATTTTCCCAGATGCTCGCAGCGATTGGATTCACGATAAATGAGTGTATAGTTTGAGCGTATTAATACATTTTTTTAAGTATGCTTTGCTTCACAACACACCTTGGATTGAATCCCGGTTATGTTGTGTTATGAATCTCTAATCTAATGGGAGTCAAAAGACAAAACAACAGAAATGAACAAAGCAGACAAACCAATGCAGCAGCCATTTGTGTTTACAGTACAACTGTGTGTATGCGTGACCTCTGACCCTGGTGTTTTGATCAGTGTGTGTGTGTATAGAAAGGGGACGTTGGGCTGTGAAAACATGGGGAAAGTGAAAGATGGAGAGACAGAGAGAGAGAGTGACTGGTTATGTCCTAAATTGTACCCTATTCCTTACCAAGTGCAATAATTCTGTCTAGAATCCTATGGGCCCTGGTCAAAACCGTTGCCCTATATAAGGAATAGGATGCCATTTGGGATGTAATCATGGAGCCATCATGTGGCCATAGGACATGAAGAATGAGCCGACTGAGTCCAATCATTCTTCATGCCGCTGTTGAGTTAACAGAGGGCTCCAAATACGTCCATGATTGACACAAATGGAACCCTATAGATGTAGGTTCTTAATTTGAGCCAGTTTGCTAGAGCAGGAAAATAATCCTGCAGCAACAGGAAATGTGAATTATAATTAATGGACATTTTTGTTGTAGGGGTTGATAATGTTTTCATTGGGGCAAATCAAGTCAGACATTTTAAAGTGGAAATTACAAACTTTAGTAGTCTTTTTAACCTCAAATACACTACAAGTTTGCATTTTCTGCTGTGCAGGAAAATTCCCAGCAATAAAAGAGTGATCAAATTACAAACTACATCTGTATTCCCAATATAGTGTTGACCAGAGCCCTAGTCAAAAGTAGTGCTTGACTATAGTACTATGGGACCTGGGGCACTGTATGTGTGTACACCAGTGGAGGTGGGTGGGAGGAGGTATAGGAGGACAGGCTCATTGTAATGTCTGGAATAGAATTAATGTAATGGTATCAAACAAATCAATTTTACGGAGACCATGTTTGACTCCGTTCCATTAATTCCATTCCAGACATTAGAATGAGTCTGTTTTCCTCGATAGCTCCTCCCACCTGTAGTGGGTGTGGCTGAGCATGTGCATGTCTGAGTGAGTGTATTTCCTTCATATAATTAATTCTCAATCCTGTTATTTTCTATTCTGTCATTGTTCCAATAGGACTGTTTCCTGTATTATTGTCACTATGGGCTTCTCATTCAGTAATGCTCCTCCTGTATAACGGTTCTTCTTTAAGAAAAAAACACAAATATATTACTGAAATGTGTTTTCATTTTTATTTTTATTCAATATTTTTTCAAATTGTATGTCATTATTTTTCCACAGTATTACAAAAAATAAAAAGACACAGCTTTCATAAGAACAAGGATAAAACCTCCTTATTTCATTTTTAGAGACAGAGTAAGATGAAATATATGAAATACTAACCAGTACAGACACGGGTCCCAAATGTCACCCTATTATTTTTTTAACAGAACCCTATGGACCATGATTGGCACAGGTCAGATTCAAACGTGTGTAAGGGTGTGACAGAGAGAGAGGGAAGGGTGACAGAGAGAGAGGGAAGGGAGACAGAGAGCTAGAGGAGGAGATGATGGGGGATTGATTCACCTTGGGCGGTGTAGCAGTCTATATGCTAAAGTCTTGTCACTATGCAACAACACACCCTCTCTGTTGTCTTCATCGTGGTCACTAGGCAACAACACATCCTCTCTGTTGTCTTCATCGTGGTCACTAGGCAACAACACACCCTCTCTGTTGTCTTCATCGTGGTCACTAGGCAACAACACACCATCTCTGTTGTCTTCATTGTGGTCACTAGGCAACAACACACCATCTATTACTCTTAGGGTGATAACTAGGCCTGTCACTTTTCTTCCCATGCCTTATCACACTCTCTGTGAATGTTTCTCCATGTAGATTGAGCCTAACAGAGTCATCACAACAGAGACTCCAGTCCTTCCGGCCTGTGCACTGGTCAGCAGGTTTCCTGCATCTCCACCTGCAGAGGATCACACCAATGATGATTAGCACCGCATCTGAAGAGATCAGCTGATGATTTGGTTTATGTCAGCTGACTGACACAATACAAAACAGTACATCTGAAGAGATCAGCTGATGATTTGGTTTATGTCAGCTGACTGACACGATACAAAACAGTACATCTGAAGAGATCAGCTGATGATTTGGTTTGTGTCAGCTGACTGTACATCCATACCCGGCGACAAGTACCCGGCAATCTGGGCGCCTCTTTGATGCACGTAAGCGTTGTAATACCTCCTCCAATAACAAACTGTGTTCAACTACATGAAGACTAAGAGAGAAAGAGAATAGAGGAGTCATTAGTTGAACAGTTACACTGAAACAAATATGAACAAAGATGACACGGACGACACAGAGAGTATGTTGTACTCACGATATCATCCGCAGGTTTGGGCAGGCCTGGCTGAGACTGATTACACTGGTAGCACACCTCTCTGTCAAGCGGCTCACAAACAGACCGATGTCCTCCAGAGAGGTTTGAGAGTGTAGCAGCGAGATCAGTGCTTCAACATGCTCATCCCAATCTGGACTGGTAGAGGTCATTCATATGGCACAAACATAGACAGACACAGACTCTCATCATGGTAAAGCAAATATTATCATATGTGTATGTTTGTGTGCAGATATGTACAATTATTTATTTATTTCTCCTTTATTTAACTAGGCCAGTCAGTTAAGAACAAATTCTTATTTTACAATGACAGCCCACCCCGGCCAAACCCTAACCTGGATGACACTGGGGCAATTGTGCGCCGCCATATGGGACTCCCAATCACAGCCGGTTGTGATCCAGCCTGGCATCGAACCAGGGTTTGTAGTGACACCTGTAGCACTGAGATGCAGTGCCTTAAACCGGTGCGCTACTCGGGAGCCCTATACACTACGGCCCGGAATCAATCCGAATTGCGTTAGAGAGCAGTGTCCTTCTATAGGTCATTTTACAGCCATTCTTTCATGATAAACACCCAAATGCAAATTACCTTCATGTGCATTGTCAGCTGTCTAGTGAGGTACCTTATAAAGCACCTTGGATTGAAACGCGGCCGTGTGTGTGTGTGTGTGAGTGTGAGTGTGTGTGAGTGTGTGTGTGTGTGTGTGTGTGTGTGTGTGTGTGTGTGTGTGTGTGTGTGTGTGTGTGTGTGTGTGTGTGTGTGTGTGTGTGTGTGTGTGTCTGAATGTGAGATTTTATTGAGGACAGAAGTTCTTACTGTTGCTCCAGAGTGTGAACTAGCTGAAATAATTTTCTCCAGTCGAATACGGGATCGCCACAGAGGGTTATTTCAATCCCTCTGAGTGATATCTGGGAGTGTAAACCTTCACTCATTGCGTCCAGTCCATATAAATCTTTGTGTTGAAACCTGAGCCTGAAATCCAAGATACATTTTCATGAATGTGTATCAATGCATGATGATTCTCTGTCTGGCAACATACAGTATGTTGAGCATAGTTCAGCATGACAAATATAAAGGGTTTGTAAATGACATGTAATGCAACTCACAAGTCAAATTTAAGGTTCATGATAGATGTTAGGTATTTGAAATTTGCTAATATTTATGAAGTATAATCTCAACTCCCTCACCTTAACTTGTCTACAGGGTGGATGATTGCACTCAGGTCATCCACGTCAGTGTCTGATAGGTCAGCCACATAGCTCACAGACAAGCTATCATCAGGAGAAGAGAAACATCTTTATTTAGGGGAAGGAGGATACTTAGTCAGTTGTACAACTGAATGCCTTCAATTGAAATGTCTCTTCCGCATTTAGCCCAAAACCTCAGAATCAGACAGGTTAATTGACATCCACGTTTTCGGCACCTGGGGAACGGTGGGTTAAATACCTTGATCAGGGGTAGAATGACAGATTTTTACCTTGTCAGCTTGGGGATTCGATCTAGCAACCTTTCGGTTAGTGACCCAACGCTCTAACCACTAGGCTACCCGCCTCTAGCCACTAAGCTACCAGCCTCTCGCCACTAAGCTACCTGCCTCTAACCACTAGGCACACGCCTCTAACCACTAAGCTACCCACCTCTAACCACTAAGCTACCCGCCTCTAACCACTAAGCTACCCGCCTCTAACCACTAAGCTACCCGCCTCTAACCACTAAGCTACCGCAACTGGGTAACTCAAGTTTTTGCACCTAATAGTGCTACGACGGATACTTCCGGCGCCGACAGAGATGGCCGCCTCGCTTCGCGTTCCTAGGAAACTATGCAGTTTTTTGTTTTTTTACGTGTTATTTCTTACACTACTACCCCAGGTCATCTTAGGTTTCATTACATACAGCCGAGAAGAACTACTGAATATAAGATCAGCGTCAACTCACCATCAGTACGACCAAGAATATGTTTTTCGCGATGCGGATCCTGTGTTCTGCCTTACAACCAGTGTAACTGAGTGGATTACATGCAGCGACCCAAAAAAACGATTCAGAAAAAGAGGGAAACGAAGCGGTCTTCTGGTCAGACTCCGGAGACGGGCACATCGTGCACCACTCCCTAGCATTCTTCTTGCCAATGTCCAGTCTCTTGACAACAAGGTTGATGAAATCCGAGCAAGGGTAGCATTCCAGAGGGACATCAGAGACTGTAACGTTCTCTGCTTCACGGAAACATGGCTAACTGGAGAGACGCAATCCGAAGCGGTGCAGCCAGCGGGTTTCTCCACGCATCGCGCCGACAGAAACGAACATCTTTCTGGTAAGAAGAGGGGCGGGGGCGTATGCCTTATGGCCAACGTGACATGGTGTGATGAAAGAAACATACAGGAACTCAAATCCTTCTGTTCACCTGATTTAGAATTCCTCACAATAAAATGTAGACAGCATTATCTACCAAGAGAATTCTCTTCGATTATAATCACAGCCGTATATATCCCCCCCCCAAGCAGACACATCGATGGCTCTGAACGAACTTTATTTAACTCTCTGCAAACTGGAAACGATTTATCCGGAGGCTGCATTCATTGTAGCTGGGGATTTTAACAAGGCTAATCTGAAAACAAGACTCCCTAAATTTTATCAGCATATCGATTGCGCAACCAGGGGTGGAAAGACCCTGGATCATTGTTACTCTAACTTCCGCGACGCATATAAGGCCCTGCCCCGCCCCCCTTTCGGAAAAGCTGACCACGACTCCATTTTGTTGATCCCTGCCTACAGACAGAAACTAAAACAAGAAGCTCCCACGCTGAGGTCTGTCCAACGCTGGTCCGACCAAGCTGACTCCACACTCCAAGACTGCTTCCATCACGTGGACTGGGAGATGTTTCGTATTGCGTCAGATAACAACATTGACGAATACGCTGATTCGGTGTGCGAGTTCATTAGAACGTGCGTTGAAGATGTCGTTCCCATAGCAACGATTAAAACATTCCCTAACCAGAAACCGTGGATTGATGGCAGCATTCGTGTGGAACTGAAGGCGCGAACCACTGCTTTTAATCAGGGCAAAGTGTCTGGTGACATGACTGAATACAAACAGTGCAGCTATTCCCTCCGCAAGGCTATCAAACAAGCTAAGCGCCAGTACAGAGACAAAGTAGAATCTCAATTCAACGGCTCAGACACAAGAGGCATGTGGCAGGGTCTACAGTCAATCACGGACTACAGGAAGAAACCCAGCCCAGTCACGGACCAGGATGTCTTGCTCCCAGGCAGACTAAATAACTTTTTTGCCCGCTTTGAGGACAATACAGTGCCACTGACACGGCCTGCAACGAAAACATGCGGTCTCTCCTTCACTGCAGCCGAAGTCTCGACCCCGCCCTGTGCAACTGGGTACTGGACTTCCTGACGGGCCGCCCCCAGGTGGTGAGGGTAGGCAACAACATCTCCACCCCTCTGATCCTCAACACTGGGGCCCCACAAGGGTGCGTTCTGAGCCCTCTCCTGTACTCCCTGTTTACCCACGACTGCGTGGCCACGCACGCCTCCAACTCAATCATCAAGTTTGCGGACGACACAACAGTGGTAGGCTTGATTACCAACAACGACGAGACGGCCTACAGGGAGGAGGTGAGGGCCCTCGGAGTGTGGTGTCAGGAAAATAACCTCACACTCAACGTCAACAAAACTAAGGAGATGATTGTGGACTTCAGGAAACAGCAGAGGGAACACCCCCCTATCCACATCGATGGAACAGTAGTGGAGAGGGTAGCAAGTTTTAAGTTCCTTGGCATACACATCACAGACAAACTGAATTGGTCCACTCACACAGACAGCATCGTGAAGAAGGCGCAGCAGCGCCTCTTCAACCTCAGGAGGCTGAAGAAATTCGGCTTGTCACCAAAAGCACTCACAAACTTCTACAGATGCACAATCGAGAGCATCCTGGCGGGGTGTATCACCGCCTGGTATGGCAACTGCACCGCCCTCAACCGTAAGGCTATCCAGAGGGTAGTGAGGTCTGCACAACGCATCACCGGGGGCAAACTACCTGCCCTCCAGGACACCTACACCACCCGATGCTACAGGAAGGCCATAAAGATCATCAAGGACATCAACCACCCGAGCCACTGCCTGTTCACCCCGCTGTCATCCAGAAGGCGAGGTCAGTACAGGTGCATCAAAGCTGGGACCGAGAGACTGAAAAACAGCTTCTATCTCAAGGCCATCAGACTGTTAAACAGCCACCACTAACATTGAGTGGCTGCTGCCAACACACTGTCAATGACACTGACTCAACTCCAGCCACTTTAATAATGGGAATTGATGGGAAATTATGTAAATATATCACTAGCCACTTTAAACAATGCTACCTTATATAATGTTACTTACCCTACATTATTCATCTCATATGCATATGTATATACTGTACTCTATATCATCAACTGCATCCTTATGTAATACATGTATCACTAGCCACTTTAACTATGCCACTTTGTTTACATACTCATATGTTATACTGTACTCGATATCATCTACTGTATCTTGCCTATGCTGCTTTGTACCATCACTCATTCATATATCCTTATGTACATATTCCTTATCCCCTTACACTGTGTATAAGACAGTAGTTTTTTTGGAATTGTTAGTTAGATTACTTGTTCGTTATTACTGCATTGTCGGAACTAGAAGCACAAGCATTTCGCTACACTCGCATTAACATCTGCTAACCATGTGTATGTGACAAATTACATTTGATTTGATTTGAGTAAGACATTTAGACGTGTTAACCCTCGCAAGGCTGCAGGCCCAGACGGCATCCCCAGCCGCGCCCTCAGAGCATGCGCAGACCAGCTGGCCGGTGTGTTTACGGACATATTCAATCAATCCCTATACCAGTCTGCTGTTCCCACATGCTTCAAGAGGGCCAAATCAAATCAAATCAAATTTATTTATATAGCCCTTCGTACATCAGCTGATATCTCAAAGTGCTGTACAGAAACCCAGCCTAAAACCCCAAACAGCAAGCAATGCAGGTGGAGAAGCACGGCCACCATTGTTCCTGTTCCCAAGAAAGCTAAGGTAACTGAGCTAAACGACTACCGCCCCGTAGCACTCACATCCGTCATCATGAAGTGCTTTGAGAGACTAGTCAAGGACCATATCACCTCCACCCTACCTGACACCCTTGACCCACTGCAATTTGCTTACCGCCCAAATAGGTCCACAGACGATGCAATCTCAACCACACTGCACACTGCCCTAACCCATCTGGACAAGAGGAATACCTATGTGAGAATGCTGTTCATCGACTACAGCTCGGCATTCAATACATGTATCACTAGCCACTTTAACTACGCCACTTGGTTTACATACTCATCTCATATGTATATACTGTACTCGATATCATCTACTGTATCTTGCCTATGCTGCTCTGTACCATCACTCATTCATATATCCTTATGTACATATTCTTTATCCCCTTACACTGTGTATAAGACAGTAGTTTTTTTGGAATTGTTAGTTAGATTACTTGTTCGTTATTACTGCATTGTCGGAACTAGAAGCACAAGCATTTCGCTACACTCGCATTAACATCTGCTAACCATGTGTATGTGACAAATAAAATTTGATTTGATTTGATTTGATTTTAATTTGCGCTTTGTTTTACCCACATAATTTTTAACACAAGGACAAGTTATACCTCGACAATTTATTGTTAAAATGAGAGGCTGCCTGGATCTTTCATTTAAAGACCCTTGCTCTCTTTGGTCTCAATGTAGACTTTGATCTGAAGCCATTCTTGTGATTTTTTATTGTGAGTTTTCTTGTAATTCTGATGTATAAGTGTTTTGTGTATAAGTGTTTTGGGTTGGGTTACACTCCTTCAAATGAGTGTAACCCAGCTAAGCTAACTAACTTTGCATGTAAGCCAAGGAGACAAGATGGCTGTCACAGCTGTCAAAAGAAGCGGACCAAGGTGCAGCGTGGTACAGCGAGCGTACATTTTCCTTTTATTTTAAAATGACGCCAACAAAACAACAAACGAGAAAACAAACAGGGCACAATGCCTCAAACCAAGTTAACTTCCGGCACCGACAGAGATGGCCGCCTCGCTTCGCGTTCCTAGGAAACTATGCAGTATTTTGAATTTTTTTGCGTGTTATTTCTTATATTGGTACCCCAGGTAATCTTAGGTTTCATTACATACAGTCGGGAGGAACTACTGAATATAAGAGCAACGTCAATTCACCATCATTACGACCAGGAATATGACTTTCCCGAAGCGGATCCTGTGTTTTGCCTCCACCCAGGACAATGGATCGGATCCCAGCCGGTGAACCTAAACAACGTCGCCGTAAAAGGGGCAAACGAAGCGGTCTTCTGGTCAGGCTCCGTAGACGGGCACATCGCGCACCACTCCCTACCATACTACTCGCCAATGTCCAGTCTCTTGACAAGAAGGTTGATGAAATCTGAGCAAGGGTTGCCTTCCAGAGAGACATCAGAGATTGTAACGTTCTTTGCTTCACGGAAACATGGCTCACTCGAGAGACGCTATCGGACTCGTTGCAGCCAGCTGGTTTCTTCACGCATCGCGCCGACAGAAACAAGCATCTTTCTGGTATGCCTTATGATTAACGAGACGTGGTGTGATCATAACAACATACAGGAACTCAAGTCCTTCTGTTCACCTGACTTAGAATTCCTCACAATCAAATGTCGACCGCATTATCTACCAAGGGAATTATCTTCGATTATAATCACAGCCGTATTTATTCCCCCGCAAGCAGACAAATCGATGGCCCTGAACAAACTTTATTTGACTCTTTGTAAACTGGAAACCACATATCCTGAGGCTGCATTCATTGTAGAAGGGGATTTTAACAAGGTTAATCTGAAAACAAGACTCCCTAAATTCTATCAGCATATCGATTGCACAACCAGGGCTGGTAAAACCCTGGATCATTGTTATTCTAACTTCCGCGACGCATATAAGACCCTCCACCGCCCTCCTTTCGGAAAAGCTGACCACGACTCCATTTAGTTGCTTCCAGCCTACAGACAGAAACTAAAACAAGAAGCTCCTGCGCTCAGGTCTGTTCAACGCTGGTCCGACCAATCTGATTCCACGCTTCAAGACTTCTTCGATCACGTGGATTGGGATATGTTCTGCATTGCATCCAACAACAACAT
This sequence comes from Oncorhynchus kisutch, assembly GCF_002021735.2. Lineage (NCBI taxonomy): Eukaryota > Metazoa > Chordata > Actinopteri > Salmoniformes > Salmonidae > Oncorhynchus > Oncorhynchus kisutch. The sequence goes on from NC_034203.2 coordinate 39,350,705, forward strand.
TGACGAATACGCCGATTCGGTGAGCGAGTTCATTAGAACGTGCATCGGTGATGTCGTACCCACAGCAACTATTAAAACATTCCCAAACGACAGGGTTAGTGACAGGGTTACGTAGCTAACGTTAGCTAAACAAACACTAACTACATGGTAGCTAACTATTAGCTAGCTAGCGACATGCATAGTTGAGAGCTAGCTTTAGCTACAGTATGTCATGAAAACGTTGAGAAAACGTGATTGTAATGTATTTGAAAATGTGCGAAAGAGTTGTTTGCTACTGCCATAATATACCAAACATTAGGAACACCTTCCTAATATTGAATTGCACCCCCCCCCCCCCCTCCCTTCACCCAAGGACAGCCTCAATTCGTCGGGGCGTGGACTCTACAAGGTGTCGAAAGCGCATGTTGACTCCAACGCTTCCCACAGTTGTGTCAAGTTGGCTGGATGTCCTTTGGGTGGTGAACCATTCTTGATACATATGTGAAACTGTTAAGCGTGAAAAACCCAGCAGCGCTGCAGTTCTTGACACAAACCGGTGCACCTGGCACCTACTGCTATAACCCGTTCAAAAGGCACTTAAATGTGTTGTCTTGCTCATTCACCCTCTGAATGGCACACATACACAAGGCATATCTCAATTGTCTCAAGGCTTAAAGATCCTTCTTTAAAACTTCATTGGGATAGGGGGCAGCATTGGGAAGTTTGGATGAAAAGCGTGCCCAGAGTAAACAGCCTGTTACTCAGGCACAGAAGCTAGGATATGCATATATTGGTAGATTAAATCAAATCAAATTTATTTATATAGCCCTTCGTACATCAGCTGATATCTCAAAGTGCTGTACAGAAACCCAGCCTAAAACCCCAAACAGCAAGCAATGCAGGTGTAGAAGCACGGTTAGCAAGATTAGGATAGAAAACACTCTAAAGTTTCCAAAGCTGTTAAAATAATGTCTGTGAGTATAACAGAACTCATATGGCAGGCGAAAACCTGAGAAAAATCCAACCAGGAAGTGGGAATTCTAAAGTTTGTAGTTTTTTAAGTGAATGTCTATCCAGTATCCAGTGTCTGTGGGGTCAGATTGCACTTCCTAAGGCTTCCAGTAGATGTCAACAGTCTTTAGAAGTTGTATCAGGCTTCTATTGTGAAAGGGGAGAGAATAAGACCACTCAGAGTAAGTGGCTCAGCTGAAAGCTATGAGTTGTTTATCACGCCTGGCCCTGAGCTCGCTGTTCGTTCTTTTTCCTTTCTAATGAAAACAGTATTGTCCGGTTGAAATATTATTGAATATTTATGGTAAAAAGATCCTAAGGATTGATTATAAACATAGTTTGACATGTTTCTACGACCTTTGATGGAACTTTTTTGACTTTTCGTCTGGATGTTGTGAGTGCGCTTTGTGCCTTTGGATTACTGAACTAAGCGCGCGAACAAAACGGAGGTATTTGGACATAGAGGGAATTTATTGAACAAAACAAACATTTATTGTGTAACATAATAGGCCCAAATAGGTCCTGGGAGGGCCACCAGATGAAGATCATCAAAGGTAAGTGATTAATTTAATCGCTATTTCTGACTTTTGTGAGTCTTCTCCTTGGCTGGAAAATGTCTGTATGGTTTTTGTGGCTAGGCGCTGTCCTAACATAATCGCACGGTGTGCTTTCGCCGTAAACCCTTTTTGAAATCGGACACTGTGATTGGATTAACAATAAGTTCGTCTTTAAAATGGTCTAATTTTAATTATTAGATTTCTGTTTGAATTTGGCGCCCTGCAATTTCACTTTCACTTTCATTGTCGAGGTGGGACATCCCAGAGAGGTCTGTCTCCTCCCCTTCATCTACACTGATTGAAGTGAATTTAACAAGTGACATCAATAAGGGATCATATCTATGTCATGGAAAGAGCTTGTGTTCTTAATGTGCTGTATACTCAGTGTATTTGGGATGAAGTTTTCAGCTTTCTTTAGCGGTGTTGCATTGTAGCATACTCTATTCTGATGTCTGTTTCTTTACTTAGATGTTTTTAGAGAAAGTAACGCATCTGCTGTATCCAGGGGGAAGGTGAAGACCTTGATGGAGGCTGCAGAAACAAACATTTTAAACTAAAGGAAACTTCTTGGCAGGGAAAAGACAATAAATAATAAATAATATGATTTTAGAGTTAAATCCTTTGTTGTTGTTTTAATGAATTCTTTACAGGTTTTATTTTTTTCATTGTATTTTGAATAACTTGTAGAAAATACACTGTCACAAAGCATTATTTGTCATATGTGCCCAATACAACATGTGTAGACCTGACCGTGAATGCTTACTTACAAGCCTTTAACCAACAGTGCAGCTCCAGAAAGAGTTAAGGAAATATTTACCAAATTAACTCAAGTAAAAAATAATAAAAAATATCACAATAAAATATGAGGCTATATACAGGGGGTACCGGTACCTAGTCAATGTGCGGAGGTACAGGTTAGTCGAGGTAATTTGTACATGTAGGTAGGGGTGAAGTGACTATGCATAGATAATACACAGCGAGTAGCAGCAGTGTACAAAACAAATGGAGGAGGGGGTCGATGTAAATAGTCCGTTGGACATTTTATTAGTTGTTCAGCAGTCTTATGGCTTGGGGGGTTAGAAGCTGTAAAGGAGCCTTTTGGTCCTAGACTTGGGGCTCCGGTACCACTTGCCGTGCGGTAGCAGAGAGAACAGTCTATGACTTGTGTGACTGGAGTCAATTTTTTTGACTTTCCTCTGTCAATTTACTTGGATTAAGAAAATACACTTTATTACACTGTCAATAAGAATGATTACCATCACAGGCCAATCATGTACATGCCCATTATGTCAGTCATCAGTGTTTACACCTGACTCTTACATGAGACTTACGAAGATCACATTGAAACGACAGGAGGTGGTCAGGAACGCATTGTGTGTGGAATTCTCCTCAGTCTGGAAGCAATCAGGCTATTGAAAGCGAATACAGTGGGCAATGTCATCAGCACTCTGCCCACAAGTCTCCAGAAAACTTGTGTTTTGGGACGGAGAATCACCTTCATTATAACTTTGGAGGAAATGCTTTCCTAGTGTGTGGGGAATGTGTTTTCTGGCCTCAAAGACATTTTGAAAACAAGTTATGCTAATCCATTTGCAATCCCTTCAGCTTTGGTTGCTAGCTTGCTGACTAGCTACAGAGGCTAGCTGGCTAGTTAGCTACACTAGTTAGCTACTGCCATCAAGTTGTTGTTGTGTTATTATAATATTTAGCCTATTCTACCATTTGCAGAATGCATACTGGCATTTGAATACAGCGCGGCCAAAGGGAACACAATGTGGACATGGTGGACACATTTAAATGTAGACGCATGATGTGTTTTGAATTCCATGATCAGAATGCAAAAACTGCATTAACTGTTAGGTCTAGACACAGCCAAAGACAGTGTCTTGTCCTGCTCCTGAAATCTGCTCTTGCATCAGCAACAAAGCATTCGTGTAGATACATGTCTGACATCAATGTGTGCTCAATTACAATGATCATTTAATATGGTCAATTTCAGAAAATGTTATATTACGTAAACATAGTGTGGTGTAATAGAATGGTTTGCCTTGTGTGGTAGATTTTGTGGGTTTTGACACTCTTATGTAGGTGTCATAACCAGTCATAAAATAACGCAATATACTGTATGTCACAACAGGTCTAAATATATGGGTCACGACAGTGTTATGACCATATCATGACACGTTATGTCAAGTTATGTCAGCTGTTATGACCATGTCATAATGTGTTATGATGCTAGGTGTCAAATAGAGTGTTTACCTATAGCGATGTCATAGATGAACTGGAGTACAACAATAAAAGAATATTGCTAAACTACAACCGTGTGTATATAGCCATTTGGGATCGAAGCTAGGTCTCCTGGGCATCACAAGACTGTGTTAGCCTGCTGAGCTTAACTCTACAATAAGCACTAAGCATTGGGAGCCATTGCAACTCTTCAGGTCTTAGACAAGGTTACTCGTCTCTTGAGTGTGCTTCACCAAACCACTTCCTTAACATGGACAATAAATGAAAGATATCCACTGTAAAATGTGTTATATGTAGTATTAGAGATGATAAATTGTACTTACTCTATTTCACTCAAACTGTAGCCAGATGCCCTGATACAGTCACAGATCATTTTCATGTCAGACACTTTTAACCAAAGAGAGGTTTGGAGAGTCCTTCACAGGCAAGAGATGGTTGAATTATTACATGAATATTTTGATCGACAAGACATCTACACTCAAAAAAATTATAATTTACAACTGTACAGCATGCAATATCAATCAGGTGCACCTTTCTACTGAGACAATGGAGAAGAAGCTCACCCACTGACTCCATTTTTCTGTAGATTGGCTTCCAATGTAACATTCTCATAACAATGAAGCCTGAAACAGTAACATATCATACTGTTAAGAGGCCACTTAATTAACATTATTATGGCCATGTTTTATATTGTGTCCAATCAGGGGTTGAATTCAATCCCCAAAATGTCAAACTTCTGCAGACCAGTGCCAGTGTGACTCCGCACAGACTGAAATGGTCCAGTGTGACAATGAATAACAGGGTTCCCACAATTCCCTTTTTTTTTGTCAATTGGGTGTTAAGATTACTTACTAGTGTACTAATGTTAAGATTACTAGTCCTAAGTAACTACTGCTAACTCAAATCTTGGGTTTCTGACTCTCCAAGTCTAGTCTAAATATTTACAAGATGTGGTACACTGTTGATACACTGTTGAAATTAAGCGCTTTGTAACTAACACCAAAACTAGTGGTAGCTAAGCTGCCACCAACACAAAGGATAAGAAACCTTAACTTTGCTGGAGTATTGAAACACATCATCTTGGGTTGTTTTGAAACATGACATGGTGTGTTGCAGGGGACTGGGAGCCCTACCGTTAAGGTGGCAATCAGCCGTTGATAACAATTAACAAAGCGGACTCTGCACCCTGGTTTGGTAAAAAGCTGAGCGATGGAGCTGGAGAAATTTAACAACTCTCCAATTCATAGACAGAGCTATGGATGCAAGGACCAGGATATAAAAAATTATAGTTTTAACCATGTTTTGAGGCTATATAGTGGTTTTTCTACATTTTCTTTGAATACAAACTTTGGAGTAAAACAATCTTATATTTTGGGTTCTGATGGGGTACGATAGTTGAATTAAACTCACGAGGCATGTATAAAATATATTCTTCAAGAATCAATGGGTCATTCATTTAGAAGTCCAAAAGTCGATGTAGCAACTGCTGTTTGCACACAATTTTGTGCAGAATTAGGAACCTTCTCTTTTGGTGTTGTGAACAGAAAAGTGAAGATTTAAACATTGTCGTGGGTATTTTGTATTGTATTTTGTATTGTATTCCAATATAGTGTCAGTATAACCTGTTGGACTAAACCCTTTTTTATCACAAACTATATCAAATGCCTTTGTTATTAATCAATTATGTATTTATGTTCACTTCTGCATTACCTACATGTTAATGAATTAACCCTTTTTGTAACAGACATTATGCATTTACCATGTATGTTCCATCTTAGTTTCCTAATTGTTATTCGAGGAAAAATTGTGTTATATATTACAGGTTGGTTGGAAGCTAAATGAAAAGTTACTTACTCTATGCTTTCCAAGACTCCATGTGCCTTATTGATGAGGAACATGAATTTGTCAGCTGTATTGCTGGTGATGGACTTCACTCCAATGTCAATGTTTCTGGGTTTGTGTTTAGTGAGAGCAACAAGCAAGTCCTGTACTTTCTCATCCGAGAAGTTGTTCTCTGTCAGACCTGAAAAATACAGTACAATTTGGCGTGAGGCACAGAAAACACATTTAAAAAAACAACAAAAAATATGTGTTAGGCTAAAGTAACTCTCATTAATATAATGTAAGTGCACTCTGAAAGTATTCAGAACCCCTCGACTTGTGTGTAGATTGATGAGGGAAAAACCTTTTTTTTTAAACGTTAGAATAAGGCTGTAACGTAACAAAATGTGGAAAATTGTAAAGGGATCTGAATACTTTCCGAATGCACTGTAACTGAGGTAGAGATATATTTAACAGCAAGAATTTGATAGATGACAAATAAGGTATGATGTTACAGTAAAGATCATGTGATTCTTACTCCAGCTCCAAACTCTTTCCTTCTCCCAGCGCTGCCAACAGACCATCTAAATCATCATCGGCTAGGTCGTCCACCTGCAACCTACAAAAACAAATACCAAAAACAATTAATGACATAAACAATTAATTCAAGAGTTTAAATTAAAACAAATATCTATGTCCAAATAACCTTTTTATGAAATAAACATTATATTGAGCATCAACCAGTTATTATTATTATAATTCATTCAAATAACATTTGGGGAAATATATACTGTATATATTATGTTATGTATGAAAACCAGCCTTGTTCTAGGGTGAGAAAGGGAAATGCAAATATACTCACTCGAGATGTTGACATTTTTCCAATGCTGGCAGAAGGATTTGTATCTTCTCTGCAGATAACTTGCACCAGTTGAGAATGAGTCTTTGGATGCACGTGCAATGCTGAAAGCAGTATTTCAGCACCCAACAGTCTGTTTTTGTCAGGGGAATGTGAGTCAGATTAAATTCTGTGTATGTATTCATGGCTTTCTTTACAAAATCATCTACATGTAGTTCATATAGACAGTGAAACACAAAAAGCCACATTGATGAAATGTGATAATCAATGGTGTTTCGATTCTCCTTTTCTTTTTCAATGACTTCCAGAATAAAATGTTTCAGCTGGGTCCAAATTCCTTGAGAACAAGAGATGTATTTTTTATCCTCGAGCCGTTTTCCAACTTCCTTGTTTGCGATGCCGAAGAGAAATTGAACTATGGGTAGCAGGTGACTGTTTTCTTTTCCACGTCGAACCTTGGAAAGTAGCTCTCTAACTTTCTCCTGAGCTTCCTCATCACCCAGTAGCATGTATGAGAGGGCTGTGAAAAACTCCTGGAAGCTGAGGTGCATGAAGCTGTACATAGTGGTCTGACTTACTCTTTTCTTTTGGAGAAACTTACACAAGAAGGGGACTTTGGAAGGATCTGACACTGTCTGTGACACACTATCACGGTCAAATAAGACTTGCTGCTCTTCCATTCCCTGTTCTGCCAGCTTGCCTAGTCCTTGGAGGATAGTAAGAGCTGACTGACCCAAATCCTGACAGTGGTGCTTCAACAGCGTGGCAACAAATTCAACAAAGATGGAGGTGGTGGTCTCCAGCGATTGTATCATCTCTGTGCCTTCATCAAACTGCTCCCTATAAACTGTGCAAATGATCCAGCAGATGACTGGAATGAAACATGCAGTGAAAAGGGTTTCATTTTTTCTCACAGCGTCATAGGCTTGCTGTGAGTGTTGCTTCTTCTTGAAGAATCTATTGAAGTATTCCTCCACCCCCTCTTTAGAAAAGCCCAATATCTCAGCGTATCTCACTGGATGTTTGACCACTTCTTTTAGTTTGTCCAACGCTGTGGATCTGGTGGTAACAAGCAGGAAGGACTCGTGCAATATCTGTTTCCGTATCAGGCCACTCAGTGTCACTTCGGGGGAGCATTGTGTCCACGGGTCCCTGGGAAGGGAGTCTTTAGGTACATCAAGTGAGAATTTGAGCTCATCAAAGCCGTCTACCAGGAAGAGAACCCTCTCAGGAGACTGGTGAAGGACCTGCTTGATCATTGATGATGAACTCTGATCGTAGTTAAGCAGATCCATCAGACTTTTTCTCCCAGTGGCCTGGTTCAGTTCTTTGCACCTCAGGTGAAAAACAAAGTCAAATCGGTCTTCGTAAAGTCTTCCAAACGCCCAGTCAGACATGATCTTCTGACTGGTAAATGACTTGCCAGTTCCAGAGTGGCCCTGCAGTATCACTGTTCTCTGAATGTCTCCGTGCTCGTCTGGATCAAACAGCATCTCCACTTTGGTACTCTTGTAGGTCTCGCTGTCCCTCTGGTCCATGACTTGATAAAAGTTCTGTCCTCTGGAGCGGATCTCCTCCTCTCTCTCTCTCTGCTGACGGTGTTTCTGGATGATTAGGGGCTCAGTGTAGCGATCATCTAGCTTCACATGTTCTCCAGGGAGAGAGTTGTACTCCTGCACTGTGGCATATTCACCTCTGATGAATTCCTTGTACTTTAGGGTTGCTGTGCTTTTGTTCTCTACACATTGACACAATAACAGAAAGGCAATTCATCATTTTACAAAAGTGTTTATGTTGTATAATTCTTGAAATCATATAACATTATAAGAAATGTAATTCATTAAAAAGGTGAAAAAAACAAGGCCTACCTGGTTCACCTCTTTGTTTGACACTGCATTCTATATAAATGATTGACAAAAACATATCACGTTAACCTTCTCACAAGATATCTTTGCATCTTCATAATTTATTGAAAATGTTATCACGCAACAGTTATGTTTCACTTGACACATTTCAGTGTTTCCACAAAGAAACATCAGTACGTCAGGTATTGTTGACAGTTCGGACAATCCTTGTCATGCAATGAAACATTATTTTATAGATGGGAGAAAAAAAATCTGTAATTAATGAATACAATTACATATAGGGGAATTTTGTAAGAGCAATGACTTGTTTTTGTCATTTTCCAAATCTTTCAAATACTGTACATTTCCCATATCTGCATTCTGCTAGGAAATGCCCGTCCTGAGAAACTGATCAAAGTTTAAACACTTAGACTTCAAGAAAAATTATATTCACTGTAAAATTATATTAAGAAGTTTATTTTAATAGCCCTCTGTGACTTTAAGGAACATTTTTCTTAAAACACTGACTCCTAAAAGATGTGTCCCAAGGTCAACTGTGTTTTAATTAGGAGGTTGCTCCTTTATGTGGTGTGTAGAAAATCTGGCTAACTATGTAAGTAGACTTTGTTAGGGTTCATCTGTGTATTTCTATGTAATAGCCTCATTGTTACTATGTAATTTTACCTTTATTTAGGTATGTCAGTTGAGAACAACTTCTTATTTTCAATCAAAGCCGAGGAACAGTGAGTTAACCGCCTTGTTCAGGGCAGAGTGGCATTTTTCTTTTTTTTTACCTTGACAACTCAGGGATTCAATCTTGCAACCTTTCGGTTACACGTCCAACGCTCTAACCACTAGGCTACCTGCCGCCCTAACAGCCTTGAATAGCATATTCCACAGTACCACATCATGTAACTGTGCTTATACATGCTTACTCAGGTGTTTACATGTTGTAATATCATGCAGCATACCCTGGTTATCTGACCCTTTTGGCATAGTTTATGTGTGGCTACATGTGGTACACTCTGTCCCCATAACTTACTATGGGCCAAGATGGCTACAAGCCAATAGTTGTATATTACACAACCAATATGGCCAACCATTGACGCCATTGTTTACATCCTAGCATGCTACTTCTAACCATTAGTCCCACTAGCTGCTAACTGTACTGTGCATAGGGTTATACAGCTCCCTATGCCGGCCTATAGCCTGAGGGCTACTAGCCTATAACCTAGCTTAGCGTGCTAGCCTCCAGCTATTGCCTGTTTATACTGTATGCCAACCCACAGCCTGTGGCCCACTAGCCTAGCATGCTAGCTGCTAATTGTATCATGTTTATACTGTACCTCATATGCTACCCTAGCCCCTTTATACAATATGGTATAATCATTACTGCTATGTAGCGTGTTAGCCTACTAGCCATAGAGTGCTGTATGCCTATTACCAGATAATACTGTTAGCACACTAGCTTCCTATTGTGTGCTAGCCATAGAGAATGATAGATGCCTCTAGTGGCCAAAGGGCTGTATTAGCATTGGCAGCGCCATTGAGGGCTTCCAACATTTAAAAAAATATATACTACTTCAAAATGGAGAATGGTACTACCCATGCTGTCACAGACGTTATAACGCACAGATACAAAGATGAGTCCTCTAGCTATCTCTATGATGCTAGCTCATTGCTATCCCATTGCTGCTATGCATATTTGACATCATTGCCATTCTGTTTGTATAGCCTTACATGGCTAGTACTCTGGAGTAATTGCCTGTTTCTTCTGTTCTACAGAAAACACTATCACTTCCACTAGTCCCTTCCTCTTGTTTGATGTGTGTGTGTGTGTGTGTGTGTTAGTTGTGTAGTAATAAAGTGTGGATTGAATCCATGTCTCCTACTGGTAATTTCCGTCCTCTAACTGGGACCCTGGGACAGTTGTACCAGTGGAGGCTGCTGAGGGGAGGACGGCTCATAATAATGTCAGGAATGGAGTACAATGGATGGAATGGAGCGAATGGTATCAAACACATGAAAACCATGTTGATACCAATCCATTGACTCCATTCCAGCCATTAGTATGCTCCGTTCTCCACTGAGTTGTACCTATATCTAAACCGACCTCTTTCAGGGGAAACACCAGATGGTGGCGCGCTTTCTCCTTGTGTGATACTGTAGCAGATAGTTGATTATTTGGTCTATAAAATATAGATCTTTAAAATTTGCTTAATATTAATATATATATATATATATATTTAATTTTTAAACGTTGGCTTTCAAGAATGCCTGACCTAATCCCAGCCCATGTATCTAAATTGCCAAACATCTTCACTTACCTAAGTCCTGGACCAAATTAGGTTCATTCTCCCTCAGTGTGGAGAGAAAGGCAGATTTCACTTTGTTTCCTCCAGAGTGAAGGGCTTTAAAGAGCTCCCTCATTTTGCTCTGATTAGTCCTGGCAGCACTGATGTTGGAGTACATCTCTTCATGGATCATGTCTTCAGCTAGCAGCTCATCAGCTATAGGCATCACCATGGTGACCCTCTGAATGAGCTGGGGCATGTACTTGTCCACGAACTGAGCACCTGTGCAGGGGACATATTGGATGACAGTCTCTCCCCTAAACCAACCACCTCAATAAATTTACATTCTATATAAACTTAATTATGATATAAATGATATAATATCAAGTTTTATATTATTCAGATTCATTGAAAGTGCCATCTTGGTTGACCATCTTCCTATCTTCGTTAAATGAGTGGCTACAGTGCTGTTCTGGGAATTGCGAAAACAGAGTGGGGAAGGCTCTGCACTATCAGAATTCTATCAGAATTCTGCTCAGTTCAAGAGCTGACCACCAGATGGAACCAAATATTTGTCTATCTAAGTCAAGATGGGACAGACGGGCCTTTCACAATGGGAACCACTGTTACAGAGTGGGCAGAACAAGCAAGGAGGTGGGCAGAGCCAAGCACAAGCTAGCGAGATCTTATTGGAGCTTTTCTGCACGCATATTTCCGTTAGGGAACGCGTACCCTCACAAGTATCCGTGTGCAAGAACTTGAATTTGCACATCTTCTTAAACAACGAACAAGAACAAAACAAAAAAAAGTTTGCCAATGAGTCAAGTCTACTCAACGTCATGTCGCAACAAATTCTCGTTTTTGGGAACAGAAAAGTGTAATGATGACGTCTATGAGAAAACAAGCAGAATGTCGGCCAACTGTAGTTTCGCTATGCTCTATCGCCCCCCTCTGGCTGCCACTGGACTTGCTCTCATCTCCATTACTGGTAGTGAGCGGAAGCCTCCACTGGATGACTCAGTTTTTTTTACCCCATGTGACACATCTGTGTTTCCCCTTGTAATGTCGATACTGTAGCTACTGCTTGTATTTAAATGTCACAGATAGGAGACTTGTTTGAAAAACATAAACCACACTGATTTAAATGTCATTACATGGTAGAAACATGGAGTGGTATATTAAACAACCAGGGCTGAGCGATTAGCGCTATTTGAGGTCTGTTTTGGTTCGTTTTTTTCCATTTCGGTTTCATACATTAAATGCAATATGAAATACGACCTTGAGTTTGAGTTTGAGTTTATTATTTTTATTTTTACAGGGACAGTGCACATTAATCAACGTTTCAGTAAAAGTGCCGGTTTTAGCCAGCCGGCTAATTTTCAACTGCAGTCCCTGGGCAGGTTATTAAAAACAATTACAATATAGACAATAGCAACATAGAACAAGCAAGACATAGCAACATAGGACAAGCAAGACATAACATACAGACAGAGAAACATAGGACAAGCAAGACGTAGCATACAGACAGAGCAGCATAGAACAAAAAGCAGCAAGTCAAAATTCATAAAAGCAACAAAGTGTTTCCACACCTCACAAGCTACAGACAACAGACAACATGGAGAGCGGCAACACACAGCTAGGGACCATGTTCACAAATCTGATTGACCTTTAGCCATGTCTTCAAGCATTTTGTGAAAGTGTTATATGTGGTGCAGTTATGTGTGTCTGATGGCAGTGTATTCCAGACATGGGAAGCTCTCACAGAGAATGCAGATTTACTAAAGGTGCTTTTCCTTAGGGGAACTATACAGTCACCTCTCATGGCAGACCTTGTGGATCTGCTGCCATATGTCTGGGTTTTCTGTTTAACAAAAATATTGAGTGGAGAGGGAGCCAGGACATGAAATCATTTTAGAGCTTTGTAATTGAATTTCAAAAGACAAATATTGAGAACATTCAATTGACAAATCATTGAAACCATTCCATTGTCTAACAACAAAGAATAAATTGATAAGAGCCCCATGATGGTAGTGACTGCCCCCATTATTGCTTATCACTTATTAACCATCATTTTTTCACATTACTTCACATTATTATTTATTGTCCAGTACTTTGGTATACATTTTAGCCAGTAGTTCTGAAAGTAGCCTCACGAGTTAAAAGTGGTCCCCGAAAACCACATTGCTTTCTCTTTTGATTTGCTGTGTGTGCGCATCTTGCTAGCTGTCAATGCCTCACTCAAATGGTGAGGGGCTGATTGGATTTCGAAGTGCTAGGGGGCTGGCCCACGTGGGGGGAAATTACGCAGCGCAGCATTCGCTTTCAACCTAGGGATTTCGCAGATAATTATGATTAAACAGTAATTCTGCTCATAGATTATGCATGTATGAACTACACCTTGACACGTCCAGCTCAAAGCTTGTCTGCAAAGTTCACACACAGCATGTCTTTAAGGTCCTCATCTGATCTCTGCTGGCAGTAACAGCCAGACAACCATTTAACAATGTTTCTTTGGTCCACAATGAGCCAAGCTCCCCTGTCTAGTGAACAAAGGTAGCCCATGATCATTTGGTTGCCACATTGCCCATAATGCAGAGCTGTCTGACAAACTCACTATTTTAGTATTTCTTCAAAGTAGATAAAGCATACTTTCAAGACTGCTATAACTATCAGTCAGGTACTAGAACTATCCCTCTGTCCATTCCTCTATCATGTGGTCAGTGTGCCGGGAAGAATAGGCGCAATGGATTCTGGTCATTGTAGTTAATTACCACGTTTTCTGCATTGAACTAGCGTGAATATTTCTATTTTTTGTAATATACTTTTGAAAACCACAACTCCCTACAGCCTCCCACTGGTCGTTCTTGATTTGATGTCTGTAGTGCTTGATAGGATTTCTTTGTAGAGAAGCAGGGTGTTGATGTAACAAAAACAAAAACGAAATAAATGGAATTCAAGTAATTGAACCGATGTCGGTCTATGAGTTGTTTAATAATAAATAAATAAAATAAAATCAGGTTAGACTGCAATAGATCTGAACTAACTGCATTACTGTAGTACATTAGTATAGTTCAGTGCATTTGGAAAATGTTCAGACCCCTTGACTTTCCACATTTTGTTACATTACAGCCTTATTCTAAAATGGATTAACATGTTTTTCCTCATCAATCTACACACAATACCCCATAATGACAGGTTTTTTAGAAATGTTTGCAAAGTTATTACAAATAAAAACAGAAATACTTTATTTACGTAAGTATTCAGACCTTTTACTATGAGACTGGAAATTGAGCTCAGGTGCATCCTGTTTCCATTGATCATCCTGGAGATGTTTCTACAACTTAATTGGAGTCCACCTGTGGTAAGTTAAATTGATTGGACATGATTTGGAAAGGCACAAACCTGTCTATATAAGGTCCCACTGTTGGCAGTGCATGTCAGAGCAAGTCATTAGGGTCGAATTAATTGTCTGTAGAGCTCTGAGATAGGATTGTGTCAAGGCACAGATCTGGGAAAAACATTTCTACAGCATTGAAGGTCCCCAAGAACTCAGTGGCCTCCATCACTCTTAAATGGAATAAATTTAGAACCACCTAGAGATGACCATCCGGACAAACTGCGCAATCGGGGGAGAAGGGCATTGGTCAGGGAGGTGACCAAGAACCCCATGGTTACAGCCTCAAGCGTGCAAAGCTGTCATCAAGGCAAAGGGTGGCTACTTTGAAGAATCTCAAATATAAAATGTATTTTGATTTGTTTAACAGTTTTTGGTTACTACATGATTCCAAATGTGTTATTTCATAGTTGAGGTCTTCACTATTTTATTATAGAATGTAGAAAATTAGTACCAATAAAGAAAACACCTTGAATGAGTAGGTGTGTCCAAACATTTGACTTGGTACTGTATTTTTTTATTTGTAATAAATTTGCAGAAATGTCTAAACCTGTTTTTTGCTTTGTCATTATGGGGTATTGTGTGTAGTTGTGGAAAAGTCAAGGGGTCTGAATACTTTCTGAATGCACTGTATCTCAGACCGTATCCAGGTCTAACTTACTGTCTTCAGACGACTCCATTTTGTTCATCAGGAAAGGTCACACTGCATCATTAAATCGTCTCTCTTCACTGGTTGTCTACTAGGGAAACAGTCAGTTATGCTCCACAATTATGTGCCCATATGCAATAGCTAATGTTAATGCATACAGTAAATGGAGTATTCTCTATGCAACAGATATTGAGACCACTTCCCTTTCTATAGTTTGAAATGTCTGTAGTGTAATTTTTCTTGGACTCCCTGGGGCCCACGAATCCTTTTTATTTTTGGTTTCTACGGAAGGCACACCGAAACATATTTGACTTCCTCTTTGTCTTTGTGTTGATAAAAAAAAACAGCAAGTTTCTGTTTGCTGTGTTCAAGTGGACTTATACTCACCGTTCACATCCACAGCTAAAGTGAATGGATGACATCATGTCTTTCAGATCACATCATTCTAAAGGCTGTAACTTCAACATGTTAAAGGTGCGGGATTCGCTGACTTGCTGTATGTTTGACATATTCCAGCAGAAGAACAGGGGTTTACTCTTTCCTGTTCCCTGACAAACTGTAAACCACTCCCCCTTACACTTCCTGGAACTCATGCACGTGCAGCAACGTGGAAGGAGAAGGATCACAGACACACAGAGATTGGGCAAGTTCGTTTAGCATGGCCGGGTGTCCCGGGTGGACAGAGTTTGCACATTTTAGACCATTCCATTGGTCCTTATACTGCACTGTTGGAACTAGAAGCACAAGCATTTCGCTACACTCACATTATCCTCTACAGAATTGGTGTCCTGACCTCGGGAGTGTTGAACTAATGTGATTAACATGAGGTTGTAAGAAACAAAACAAAAAGTACCAGGACATAGACATATCTGATATGGGCAGAAAGCTTACATTCTTGTTAATCAAACTGCACTGTCCAATTAACAGTAGCTATTACAGTGAAATAATACCATGCTATTGTTTGAGGAGAGTGCACAATTATGAACTCGAAAATGTATGAATAAACCAATTAGGCACATTTGGGCAGTCTTGGCACAGAATTTTGAATAGATATGCAATAGTTCATTGGATTAGTCTAAAATGTTGCACATTCACTGATGCCATCTAGTGGCCAAAGTCTAAACTGCACATGGGCTAGAATAATTCATTATGGCCTTTCTCTTGCATTTCAAAGATGGAGAAAAAAAAGCATCTTTGTATTATCTTTTACTAGATCTATTCAACGACAGTGATTTCACATTTCCACAAACATCAAAGTGTTTCCTTTCAAATGGTATCAAGAAAATGCACATCCTTGCTTCAGGTCCCGAGCAACAGGCAGTTCGATTTGGATATGTCATTATAGGTGAAAATGGAAAAAAGGGGATAATCTTGACATCTGCTAACCATGTGTACGTGACAAATACAATTTGACTATATTTTTATATAAGTGTAATATTGGGATGCAAATTCAATGTAATACATTTCAACTTTATATCTGACATGGTACAGGTGTCTTCTCTTATTTAAGCCCATAATCATGTGTGTGAGGTGTATACTTTTGTTTCCAATTAGATTTTAAGACTACCAAGAAACACTCTGTGTGACTCTGATTTAACGTGAAAGGTTAAAGTGAAAGGTTAAGAATATCTGTCTTGAGTTCAGTTTATAACGAAAGCCACTTGGATTAATGTACAACAACAAAAAACTCTAAATCAAATCAAATCAAATTTATTTATATAGCCCTTCGTACATCAGCAGATATCTCAAAGTGCTGCACAGAAACCCAGCCTAAAACCCCAAACAGCAAGCAATGCAGGTGTAGAAGCACGGTGGCTAGGAAAAACTCCCTAGAAAGCCCAAAACCTAGGAAGAAACCTAGAGAGGAACCAGGCTATGTGGGGTGGCCAGTCCTCTTCTGGCTGTGCCGGGTGGATATTATAACAGAACATGGCCAAGATGTTCAAATGTTCATAAATGACCAGCTTGGTCGAATAATAATAAGGCAGAACAGTTGAAACTGGAGCAGCAGCACGGCCAGGTGGACTGGGGACAGCAAGGAGTCATCATGTCAGGTAGTCCTGGGGCATGGTCCTAGGGCTCAGGTCCTCCGAGAGAGAGAAAGAAAGAGAGAAGGAGAGAATTAGAGAACACACACTTAGATTCACACAGGACACCGAATAGGACAGGAGAAGTACTCCAGATATAACAAACTGACCCTAGCCCCCCGACACAAACTACTGCAGCATAAATACTGGAGGCTGAGACAGGAGGGGTCAGGAGACACTGTGTCCCCATCCAATGATACCCCCGGACAGGGCCAAACAGGAAGGATATAACCCCACCCACTTTGCCAAAGCACAGCCCCCACACCACTAGAGGGATATCTTCAACCACCAACTTACCATCCTGAGACAAGGCCGAGTATATATTATTGATTGATGTTACCATGACTACCCGTCCCATAAATATTTTGGCTAGTGGTGTTTTTGCAAATGATATCAGCGAACACTACGCTATTGCTTGCATTAGAGATACAAAATTGAAAAACTCTGTCCCTTGCATAAATGTGAAGAGAAATGTAAAAAAAAAAATCTCACCCCAGGCTTTCCTTCATGATCTACATTTTGTAGATCCTATTTCTACTACTTTAATACCAGACCCTGTTCTGGCACTTGAATAGTTCCATTTTTACCCCTTTGGCTGATTAACATGCACCTTTCAAGCAACTCAGCGTCAAAAAAAGAAATAATACATTTGACTCTACTTTACTAAGAAATCAAGCCTGGGTCAAGGCTGGTAGACAAACTGTCTCGTAACATGAATGGCAGCTATCTAGGTCATTGAGAAATAGGTGCACTGCCTCAGTTAAACAGGCCATATGAAACTACTTCCTTAGCGATGATAGCAAAGATGAAGAGGAGGGGGGGGGGGGGGGTGTCCAACACAATCAGGGACCCAGGCTTGATTTCTTAGTAAAGTAGAGTCAAATGTATTATTTCTTTTTTTGACGCTGAGTTGCTTGAAAGGTGCATGTTAATCAGCCAAAGGGGTAAAAATGGAACTATTCAAGTGCCAGAACAGGGTCTGGTATTAAAGTAGTAGAAACAGTGGCCAGTATAGACCAGAGAGGACAGAAAACACACAAAGTCTTTATTGTAAAATAGATTGTGTTCTAAATTATTTATCTGGGTTACTAAAATAATAAATAAAATAAATACTCCAAGAGTTTGTCATTTTAAATGTATAACAGGTGAATCCGGATGAAAGCTATGATTGCTTATTGATGTCACTTGTTAAATCCACTTTAATCAGTGTAGATGAGGGGAGGAAACAGGTTAAAAGGTTTTTAAGCCTTGAGATATACATAGATTGTGTATGTGTATGATTCAGAGGGTGAATGGGCAAGACAAAATAATTAAGTGTTGTTGAATGGCTATGTTAGCTGGTGCTAGGCGCATTGTTTTGTGTGAAGAACTACAACGTTACCTTGTTTTTCAGTTTTTATTTTGAGATATCCAGACCACCACCCAAAGGACATCTAGCTAACTTGACACAACTGTGGGAAGCATTGGAGTCAACATGGACTGTGGAATTCTTTTGACACCTTGTACAATCCATGCGCCGACAAATTCAGGCTATTCTGAGGGCAAACCGGGGTTGGAACTCGATATTAGGAAGGTTTCCTTCATGTTTTGTACACTGAGTGCATTCCAGAGATTAGGACGTTTTTTGGGGGAATGAAAAATAATTTATTTTTTATTACCAGTTCTCAAGATTTGAAAATAATGGTTCTGTTCCGGAATCCAAGAGATTACTTTCGTTCTCAGTTCTATTTCTCAGAAAAAAAAATTCTTTTTCGTTTTTCTGTTCTGTTCCCTGAACCGGTTACAACTAGGTAGCATGCCTGGTGAAGAAGTCAGGGTTCCATAGCCACAGGCAAAACAGCAGAAACAGGAACAGCAGCACGAACAGATGGACTGGGGATGGGGACAGCCAGGAGTCATCAGGCCAGGTAGTCCTGAGGCATGGTCCTAGGGCTCAGTCTCGGGAGGAGAGAGATGGGAAAATTAAGACCAGAGCAAAAGCAGTTGGATTCCAAGGAAGGAGTGTTGTAAAGGTGTTGATGCTCGTTTGGAGGTTTGTTAGCACAGTGTCCAAAGAAGGGCCAGATGTATACAGAATGGTGTCGTCTGCGTAGAGTTGGATCACAGAATCACCAGCAGCAAGTGCAACATCATTGATATATACAGAGGAAAGAGTCGGCCCAAAAATTGAACCCTGTGGCACCCCATAGAGACTGCCAGAGGTCCGGACGACAGGCCCTCCGATTTGACACACTGAACTCTGTCTGAGAAGTAGTTGGTGAACCAGGCGAGGCAGTCATTTGAGAAGCCAAGACTATTGAGACTGCCGATAAGAATGTGGTGATTGACAGAGTCGAAAGCCTTGGCCAGGTCGATGAAGACAGCTGCAGAGTACTGTCTTTTATCGATGGCAGTTATGATATCGTTTAGGACCTTGAGCGTAGCTGAGGTGCATCCATGACCAGCTCGGAAACCAGATTGCATAGTGGAGAAGGTACGGTGGGATTAAAATGGTCTGTAATCTGTTTGTTAACTTCGTATGGCTGGAGGGGCAGTATAGAGTAGCTTGGATGAAAGGTGCCCAGAGGTGCCCAGAGTAAACGGCCTGCTCCTCAGTCCTAGCTGCTAATATATGCATATGATTATTAGTATTGGATAGAAAACACTCTGAAGTTTCTTAAACTGTTTGAATGATGTCTGTGAGTATAATAGAACTCATATGGCAGGCAGAAACCTGAGAAGATATCCAAACAGGAAGTGGGAAATCTGAGGTTGGTCGATTTTCAACCCGGCCCCTATTGAATACACAGTGGGATATTGGTTATGTTGCACTTCTTAAGGCTTCCACTAGATGTCAACCGTCATTAGAAATTTGAATGAGGCTTCTACTGTGATGTGGGACCGGGTGAGAGCTCTTTGAGTCAGTGGTCTGGCAGAGAGCCAGGTCCTGATCACGCGCATTTCACATGATAGCGACCTGCGTTCCATGGCTTTTCTACAGACAATGGAAATGTCCGGTTGGAACGGTGACGATGTATGATAAAAACATCCTAAAGATTGATTCTATACTTAGTTTGAAATGTTTCTACGACCTGTAATATAACTTTTTAAAGTTTTTGTCCGACGTTATGCTGGACCTGCACGAGCGTTTGGATTTGTGTACCTAACGCCCTAACAAAAGTAGCTACTTGGACATAAATAATGGACATTATCGAACAAATCAAACATTTATTGTGGAACTAGGATTCCTGGGAGTGCATTCTGATGAAGATCATCAAAGGTAAGGGAATATTTATAATGTTTTTACACCAACATGGCGGTTATATACATATTTTTCTGAGCACCGTTCTCAGATTGTTGCATGGTTTGCTTTTTTCGTAAAGTTTAAAAAAAATCTGACACAGCGGTTGCATTAAGGAGAGGTATATCTGTATTTCCATGTCTAACAATAGTATTTTCATCGACATTTACAATGAGTATTTCTGAAAAATTATGTGGCTCTCTGCAATATCACCAGATGTTTTTGGAAATACGTAACGCGCCAATGTATACTGAGATTCTTTTATATAAACATGAACTTTATCAAACAAAACATATATGTACTGTGTAACATGAAGTCCTATGAGTGTCATCTGATGAAGATCATCAAATGTTAGTGATTCATTTTCTCTTTTTGTGACTCTTCTCTTTGGCTGGAAAAAGGGCTGTGTTTTTCTGTGAGTTGCTATTTTAATTTCCATTGACAGCTCTGTTAGCTCCCGTTAGCTCTGTTGTTAGCGCCACCTATGCTATTAATAGTTTTAGAAGTATATCAAGCTATTGTTTTGCTACATTTGCTCATAAGCATAGTGTTATTGTTAATTGTTCTATTGTACTCATTTATCTGAATTCTTATATTAGCTCAGGAACCAGGAAGCCCATTGTGGCTAGCTGTTAAGGGAATTTTTTTTATCTATAATGACTAATTATGTATACATTTCAATCAGGATGTACTAATCATAATTCTATTATGTTACTGTATATGTACTAATCAGAATACTGTTATGTTACTGTATATGTATGAATTTTCTTTCTTAATCCTAGTACTGAATATAATGTATGTAAATATAATCAAGGATTAGAACAATGACGGTCTGTTCCTTGGTAGAAATGAATTAACTAAATCTTCAGACTGGCTAGAATACTTATCTACACTGGAAGACATTGGCTCAGCCATAAATTATATTAAATTGGTAGTGAGACGATGTGGGAAGGCTTGAGATACTGCCTTTGTACCAGGGTGGGAGAAGAGACGGGTTGGTACTGGAACTAATGACGTCATTTTCAGTTTATAACCTGTGGTAAACTGTATCGTGTTCAGTACTCTCGTGAATAAAGGCTGCTTTTTGACTTTAAGACCGGGCTCTGTCCATTTCTATAAAATAAGGGTCTTACAAATTCTTATGAATTGACAGAGTGTTTAATTTTAATTGGGTATTAAAACAGAGGAATTAAATTCCTGCAACACTAGCTCAACCAGTTCTATTGACTCTTGTGTCACCATGGATACTCCTGCTGTTTTCAAATCTCGCAGAAGGCTTGGACTGTTACATTAAAATGTGCCTGATGTCTAAACTGGACGTTCTGGGTGCATGACACTAGTCCAGATGTTTTGTTTATCTCAAGACCCGGCTGAATAATTTGATTTTATAATTTCATAATTAATAAACATTATGTTTGGTTTTTAAACGGCGAAAATCCGTTGTTTCTATGGCAAACAGTTTTGTTGTTGTATGTGTATATATATATGTGTATATAAAGTGTAATATTGGGCTGTGAATTACAACATTTTATACATTTCAACTCCACTGTATATCTGATATGGTACTGCTGTCTTCATTTACTTAAACCCATCACCATGTGTGTGAGGTGTATACTTTTGTTTCAAAGTAGATTTGTTCAAGACCAACATGAAACACTCTGTGTGACTCTGATTTAACCCGCTGCAGTAAAAGGTTAAGAATATCTGTCTTGAGTTCAGTTTATAACGAAAGCCACTCGGATTAATGTACAAAAAAAACATGTTTTGACGTTATCATGACTCACCGTCCCCATAAGTATTTGGCTAGGGATGTTTTTGTAAATGATATCAGCGACCACTGCACTATTGCTTGCATTGGACGTACCAAATTGAAAACTTCTGACCCTTGAATAATAAAGAGAAATGTCAAAAGAATCTTGCCCCTGTCTTTCCTTTATGATCTATATTTTTCTGAGCTTTTCTCTCTCTACTACTTGATTGGCAGCTATTTAGGTACTTGTGAAATAGGTGCACTGCCTCGGTTTAACAGGCCAAATCAAACTACTTCCTTAGCGCTATGACAGTCTCTGCTAGTGATCCCTCTAAATTCTGGAAAACCGTTCATTCATTTGAATGAGTTTTCATTGGGAAACAATATTTCTTAGGCACCTGTTTGCAGTTCCTACCGCTTTCACTGGATGTCACCAGTCTTTGGAATTTGGTTGAGGTTATTCCTTTGTGCAATGAAGAAGTACGACCATCTTTGAACTGGGTAACACTGTTGAGAGTTGCGCATGACATGAAAAGTAGTGTTGGTTTGTTGTTTTCCTGTATTGAACACAGATAGACCCGTCTTCAATTTGTTCGGTTATTAACGTTTAAAAATACCTAAAGTTGTATTACAAAAGTAGCTTGACATTTTTTGGCAAAGTTTAAAGGTAACTTTTGAGATATTTTGTAGTGACGTTGCGCAAATTGGAAGCATTTTTTTTCTGGATCAAACTCGCCAAATAAATGGACATTTTGGATATATATGGACGGAATTAATCGAACAAAAGGACCAAGTAGGAGGAAGTGTCTAATCTGTGAGAGGAACTGTAACATATTGTCTGTTTGTTGTAAACCAGTGTCTCCCCCTGCTGGTAGCATGTCTGTGTGCATGCTGAAGATCATCCTGGTGTCTGTGGGGCTGGTCATCATGATCTCTGCTGTCATCACTGTCCACATCAGGCACAGATTCCACTATGGATAGAATCATGTGTATTGTCTTTTTAGACAACATGATTCCTGCTCTGTGTCACTGTAAGATTAGGTCATAAAAGTACTTTTTACATTTGTCAGTTGCTACATAAGTTATCAAAACGTAATATAACATAACATGACATAGCATAGCATACAGTATCACATGACATAGCATAGCATACAGTATCACATGACATAGCATACAGTATCACATGACATAGCATAGCATACAGTATCACATGACATAGCATAGCATACAGTATCACATGACATAGCATAGCATACAGTATC
The DNA here is from genome assembly GCF_002021735.2 of Oncorhynchus kisutch. Taxonomy (NCBI): domain Eukaryota; kingdom Metazoa; phylum Chordata; class Actinopteri; order Salmoniformes; family Salmonidae; genus Oncorhynchus; species Oncorhynchus kisutch. The sequence continues at coordinate 39,373,739 of NC_034203.2, forward strand.
ACATGACATAGCATACAGTATCACATGACATAGCATACAGTATCACATGACATAGCATACAGTATCACATGACATAGCATACAGTATCACATGACATAGCATACAGTATCACATGACATAGCATAGCATACAGTATCACATGACATAGCATAGCATACAGTATCACATGACATAGCATAGCATACAGTATCACATGACATAGCATACAGTATCACATGACATAGCATAGCATACAGTATCACATGACATAGCATAGCATACAGTATCACATGACATAGCATAGCATACAGTATCACATGACATAGCATAGCATACAGTATCACATGACATAGCATAGCATACAGTATCACATGACATAGCATAGCATACAGTATCACATGACATAGCATAGCATACAGTATCACATGACATAGCATAGCATACAGTATCACATGACATAGCATGACATAGCATAGCATACAATATCACATGTTTTTGGGCCATTTGTTTCTTCTTAATACCCAGTATGATGAAATCAATTCAAATTTGATTTAGTCACATGCTTGGTAAACAACAGGTGTAGACTAACAGTGAAATCTTTACTGACGGGTCATTTTCAACAATGCAGTGAAAGATAAAGATACAAAACTAAAAATAGAAATCGTGACAAGCTTTAAATATCGATAGGCTTTAAAAATCGTAAGCTTTAAATAATCGGAACAGAATGACAATGCACATCTCACTGTTAATATCCTCACTAGGATGAGGTTTTGACATTCGTCCACTCTGTTTATTTTCACCGCTCCTGTCCAAATCATCCGAAAGTATCTCAAAATTGATTGTGTAACTCAAATAAGTTACTTATTGATGATTACGACATGATTTGGAAAATGTTAACATACTGTAGGTACCATTGACTTGCATTGATTTCCCCTGGGGGCTTTTTGCCCCAAACACTGACTTTACATTTTTACAATTGATTAAAAACGGATAAAAAATGTTCCCTCTAACCAAGTGTTATACTGATATACCTGTGTGTACCTGTGTGTACAACGCATTAAGAACACCTGCTCTGTCCATGACATAGACTGACCAGGTGAATCCAGGTAAATCCAGGTAAAAGCTATGATCCCTTATTGATGTCACATGTTAAATTTGTCTAGAAGAAGGGGAGGAAACAGGTTAAAGAATGATTTTGTATGTGTTCTGTTCAGAGTGTGAATGGACAAGAGATTGATTATGTTACTTACTTACTTACTTGTTATTCGTGTCAGATATTTCTATTTTGGGATAGTTGTTCTCTGAATTGCTAGAACCAGTTGCTCACGCTGCTATAGTGGCTACAAACGTCTCACGGAATGTGAATGTGGAATGTGATTGTGTTATCACATGATGCTGCCTTCGAATCCCATCCCAAATCTCAGTAACTTATAGAATAGTGAAAATTCACTTTGTCTGAAGATGACAGAGAATTAGTGTAGAGGTCTATGACTCTACTATGATATACCATCTGATTCCATTATCATGTGAATGCTACAGGCCCATATCCCCAGTTGGTTTAGCCAATGTAGCAAGCCTTGCTTCATCACTCAGAATATTGTAAAATGCAGTGTCTAGATTTATTGTTATGCTATTATTAAGAGGTTACTAATGGACAAGGTGATTGTGATGAACATTTATAGTTAGACATTTCACTAAATAATAATTCAAGGAATATTACTCAGAAATGTGAGTAATGGTACATACCAGAAATATTTACATAAAAAATAATACAAATATCCCGAGTTTTAACAGCATAGAAAATGTACCACCTAAAAAAGTACATCAGGAGATCGGTTAACCAAAGACTCCATGATCAACATTTAAACCCAGCTTTTATTCTTCCCAGAGCACCCGATCCCAGTATCTCCCATTGTCTAATTAACATGACTTTGAATGGCCCAAAACATTAGAACTAAAGGCATAAACTTCACACACGTTCTCTAATCTAATCCCTACACCCACTGTATGATAAGACTGTGTTGTTACTCTCTGAACTATCCGTCATCAGACAGTTGGAAACTGGAAACACTTATCCCCCTCACTATCTTTAAGCACCAGCTGTCAGAGCAGCTCACAGATTACTGCACCTGTACATAGCCCATATATAATTTAGCCCAAACAACTACCTCTCCCCCTACTGTATTTATTTATTTTGCTCCTTTGCACGCCCATTATTTCTATCTCTACTTTGCACATTCTTCCACTGCAAATCTACCATTCCAGTGTTTATTATTATTATTATTATTATTTTTTAACTTGCTATATTGTATTTACTTCACCACCATGGCAAAAAAACATTATTTATTTTTTTGCCTTTACCTCCCTTATCTCACCTCATTTGCTCACATTGTATATAGACTCATTTTTCTACCTTATTATTGACTGTATGTTTGTTTTACATAGTTAGTTTCTCCATGAGGTCAGGAACTGTAGTGTACATTATATATAGACATATAGACTTGTTTATACTGTATTATTGACTGTATGTTTGTTTTACTCCATGTGTTGTTGTATGTGCCAAACTGCTTTGCTTTATCTTGGCCAGGGTCGCAGTTGTAATTGAGAACTTGTTCTCTACTTGCCTACCTGGTTAAATAAAGGTGAAATAAAAAAATAAAATAAAAAAATCGGACAAACAGAATAACACAGTGTCTCTATAACAATGAATCCATAGCACTTAAAGTATAATGAAATAAATCAACATACAAGGCTCTTTATGAACTAGTGAAACAATCCTAACATGACAAATTAATTCACACGATCACATTCAATTCAAATCAAACTTTATTTGTCATACGCGCCGAATACAACAAGTGTAGACTTTACTGTGAAATGCTTACGAGCCCTTAACCAACAGTTCAGTTCAAGAAGAATATTTACCAAGTAGACTAAAATAAAAAGTAATGATAAAAAGTAACACAATAAGAATAACAATAACGAGGCAATATCCAGGGGGCACCGGTACCGAGTCAGTGTGCAGTACAGGCTAGTTGAGGTAATCTGTACATGTAGGTGGGGGAGAAGTGACTATGTATAGGTAAAAACCAACAGTGAGTTTAGTCATTTAGTCAACTCTAGTTTCATCAGTCTTCACATCTCTTCCGGTGACAGTGACCCCATGATGTCCGTGAGAACGTCTCCTCCTGGACATTGCCACGTCGAAGGTGTGACTACAGCCATCCACCCGGACAATGCCATATTGAATCAACATGCCAGGCTGGCGTCAGCAGGTCACTAGACACATCTTCATCACTGGCCTTCATCATCGTTCACCTTTGTTCTCTCTCTCTATTTCTCCAATATAACCTACTGGAAAAGTGTTACATACTAAGGTAGGTGCCTGTGGAAGTAGGTAGGGAGCAGGCAGCTAGCTGCCTTTTGATTGGTTAAGAGTACACCAACATTAGTTTCCATTCATACAAAGTGTCAAAACGATTGCCCAGCACTGGGAGCGAACTCGTGATGCTCGGATCTGAAGTCAGCCGTGAGAATACTTGTGTCACGCCTTGGTCATAGTGTTTTGTGTTTTCGTTATATATTTTGGTCAGGCCAGGGTGTGACATGTGTTTATGTGTTTGGTTTCGTATTGTTTTTTTTAGGATTTGGGATTGCTATGTTTAGGGGTGTGTCTAGTTAGGCTTGGCTGCCTGAGGTGGTTCTCAATCTGGTGTCAGGTGATTCTCGTTGCCTCTGATTGGGAACCGTATTTAGGTAGCCTGAGTTTCACTTTGTATTTCGTGGGTGATTGTTCCTGTCTCTGTGTAGTGTTCACCAGATAGGCTGTATTAGGTTTCACGTTCCGTTTGTTGTTTTTTGTATTTATTAAGTTAATTCATGTATCGTCACTTTTTTCATTAAAGACATGAGTAACCACCACGCTGCATTTCGGTCCGACTCTCTTTCAACAAACGAAGAACGCCGTTACAGAATCACCCACCAACTACGGACCGAGCGGCGTGGTAACAGGCAGGAAAAGCGAAAGGAGGACGTTATGGACAGCAATGGCATGGAGTATACGACGTGGGAAGAAATCGACAGGTGGGCGGCCGACCCAGAGAGAGTGCAGGAGCCCGCCTGGGATTCGCTAGATCAGTGCGAAGAAGGCTATAGGCGAATGGAGTTGGAGAAACAGACACGGCGGCGCAGAGCGAAACCCGAGAGTCACCCCAAAAAATTTATTGGGGGGGGGCTCAGAGGGAGAGTGGCTGAGTCAGGAGATGGACCTGAGCCAACACTCCTTTTTTATCGTGAGGAGCCAAGGAGGAGACCAGAACCAGAGCCGGTGTTAGAGGTGAGCGAAGCAGAGACTGTGAAGGAGTTAATGGGGAAAGTGGAGTGGAGAGTACTGAGGGAGTTGCTAGCTTGGTGCTATAGATACCATATTCGTCCGACGGATCGTGTCGGGGATTTGATGGCACCTGAGTTAGCGCTCCATACTCGTCCTGAGGTGCGTGTTAGTTGGCTGGTGAAGTTGGTGCCAGCCTCACGCACCAGGCCTCCTGTGCACATCCCTAGCCTTGCACATCCTGCGCCACCTCCACACTCCAGTCCTCCGGTAGCAGCTCCCCGCACCAGGCTTCCTGTGCGTGTCCTCGCTCCAGTATCACCAGTGCCAGCACCACGCATCAGGCCTACAGTGCGCCTCGCCTCTCCTGCACTGTTGGAGTCTCCCGCCTGTTTAGCGCAGCCAGAGACTTTCTCCTCTCCTGCGCTGCCGGAGCCTCCCGCCTGTTTTGCGCTTTCGGAGTCTCCCGCCTGTTCAGCGCAGCCAGCGTTTTCCTCCTCCCCCGCGCTGTCGGAGTCTCCCGTCTGTTCAGCGCTATCAGAGCCTTTCTCCTCTACAGCGCTGCCGGAGCCTCCTGCCTGTTCGAAGCAGCCTGAGTTGCCAGTCTGCAGGGTGCTGTCAGTCTGCATGAAGCAGCCGGAGCTGCCAGTCTGCAAGGAGCTGCCAGTCTGCAAGGAGCTGCCAGTCTGCAGGGAGCTGCCAGTCTGCAAGGAGCTGCCAGTCTGCAGGGTGCTGTCAGCCTGCATGGAGCAGTCAGAGCTGTCAGTCTGCAAGGAGCTGCCAGTCTGCAGGGAGCTGCCAGTCTGCAAGGAGCTGCCAGTCTGCAGGGTGCTGTCAGCCTGCATGGAGCAGTCAGAGCTGTCAGTCTGCAAGGAGCTGCCAGTCTGCAGGGAGCTGTCAGTCTGCAAGGAGCAGCCAGTCTGCAAGGAGCTGCCAGTCTGCAAGGAGCTGTCAGCCTGCATGGAGCAGTCAGAGCTGTCAGTCTGCAAGGAGCTGCCAGTCTGCAGGGAGCTGTCAGTCTGCAAGGAGCTGCCAGTCTGCAAGGAGCTGTCAGTCTGCAAGGAGCTGTCAGTCTGCAAGGAGCTGTCAGCCTGCATGGAGCAGTCAGAGCTGTCAGTCTGCAAGGAGCTGCCAGTCTGCAGGGAGCTGTCAGTCTGCAGGGAGCTGCCAGTCTGCAAGGAGCTGTCAGTCTGCAAGGAGCTGTCAGTCTGCAAGGAGCTGTCAGTCTGCAAGGAGCTGCCAGTCTGCAGGGAGCTGTCAGTCTGCAAGGAGCTGCCAGTCTGCAAGGAGCTGTCAGCCTGCATGGAGCAGTCAGAGCTGTCAGTCTGCAGGGAGCTGTCAGTCTGCAAGGAGCTGCCAGTCTGCAGGGAGCTGTCAGTCTGCAAGGAGCTGCCAGTCTGCAAGGAGCTGCCAGTCTGCATGGAGCAGTCAGAGCTGTCAGTCTGCATAGAGCAGCTAGATCCGCCAGTCAGCCATGATCTTCTAGATCTGCCAGTCAACCAGATTCTTCCAGATCAGCCTGTCAACCAGAATCTTCCAGATCTGCTAGTCAACCAGAATCTTCCAGATCTGCTAGTCAACCAGAATCTTCCAGATCTGCTAGTCAACCAGAATCTTCCAGATCTGCTAGTCAACCAGAATCTTCCAGATCTGCTAGTCAACCTGAATCTTCCAGATCCGCCAGCCAGCCAGGATCTACCGGAGCCTACTACCTACCTGAGCTTCATCTCAGTACTAGGCTTCCTCTCAGTACTGGGCTTCCCCTCTGTTCAGGGCTGCCCCTCAGTTCCGGGCTGCCCCTCAGTTCCGGGCTGCCCCTCAGTTCCGAGCTGCCCCTCAGTCCCGAGCTGCCCCTCAGTCCCGAGCTGCCCCTCAGTCCCGAGCTGTCCCTCAGTCCCGAGATGCCCCTCAGTCACGAGCTGCTCCTCAGTTCTGTGGGGTTCTGGGTGAGGGCTATTAGGCCATGGTCGGCGGCGAGGGTGGATTATCCCAGGACGCGAAGGGGAGGAACTAGGACATTAATGAAGTGGGGTCCACGTCCCGAGCCGGAGCCGCCACCAAGGACAGACGCCCACCCGGACCCTCCCTATGGTTTTGAGGTGCGTCCGGGAGTCCGCACCTTGGGGGGGGGGGTTCTGTCACGCCTTGGTCATAGTGTTTTGTGTTTTCGTTATATATTTTGGTCAGGCCAGGGTGTGACATGGGTTTATGTGTTTGGTTTCGTATTGGGTTCTGCAAGGAGCTGCCAGTCTGCAAGGAGCTGTCAGCCTGCATGGAGCAGTCAGAGCTGTCAGTCTGCAGGGAGCTGTCAGTCTGCAAGGAGCTGCCAGTCTGCAGGGAGCTGTCAGTCTGCAAGGAGCTGCCAGTCTGCAAGGAGCTGCCAGTCTGCATGGAGCAGTCAGAGCTGTCAGTCTGCATAGAGCAGCTAGATCCGCCAGTCAGCCATGATCTTCTAGATCTGCCAGTCAACCAGATTCTTCCAGATCAGCCTGTCAACCAGAATCTTCCAGATCTGCTAGTCAACCAGAATCTTCCAGATCTGCTAGTCAACCAGAATCTTCCAGATCTGCTAGTCAACCAGAATCTTCCAGATCTGCTAGTCAACCAGAATCTTCCAGATCTGCTAGTCAACCTGAATCTTCCAGATCCGCCAGCCAGCCAGGATCTACCGGAGCCTACTACCTACCTGAGCTTCATCTCAGTACTAGGCTTCCTCTCAGTACTGGGCTTCCCCTCTGTTCAGGGCTGCCCCTCAGTTCCGGGCTGCCCCTCAGTTCCGGGCTGCCCCTCAGTTCCGAGCTGCCCCTCAGTCCCGAGCTGCCCCTCAGTCCCGAGCTGCCCCTCAGTCCCGAGCTGTCCCTCAGTCCCGAGATGCCCCTCAGTCACGAGCTGCTCCTCAGTTCTGTGGGGTTCTGGGTGAGGGCTATTAGGCCATGGTCGGCGGCGAGGGTGGATTATCCCAGGACGCGAAGGGGAGGAACTAGGACATTAATGAAGTGGGGTCCACGTCCCGAGCCGGAGCCGCCACCAAGGACAGACGCCCACCCGGACCCTCCCTATGGTTTTGAGGTGCGTCCGGGAGTCCGCACCTTGGGGGGGGGGGGTTCTGTCACGCCTTGGTCATAGTGTTTTGTGTTTTCGTTATATATTTTGGTCAGGCCAGGGTGTGACATGGGTTTATGTGTTTGGTTTCGTATTGGTTTTTTTTAGGATTTGGGATTGCTATGTTTAGGGGTGTGTCTAGTTAGGCTTGGCTGCCTGAGGCGGTTCTCAATCTGGTTTCAGGTGATTCTCGTTGCCTCTGATTGGGAACCGTATTTAGGTAGCCTGAGTTTCACTTTGTATTTCGTGGGTGATTGTTCCTGTCTCTGTGTAGTGTTCACCAGATAGGCTGTATTAGGTTTCACGTTCCGTTTGTTGTTTTTTGTATTTATTAAGTTAATTCATGTATCGTCACTTTTTTCATTAAAGACATGAGTAACCACCACGCTGCATTTCGGTCCGACTCTCTTTCGACAAACGAAGAACGCCGTTACAACTTGATGGTATGAGGTAAGTTGGTTTGCAGAGCCTTTTTCAAACCATAGCCCCCTAGGTAAGGTACTGCATTGTATAGCCTACAAACACAGTTTCATCAACAAGGGCCGCCACACATGGTTTGCCAGCCAGTGGTCTCGGAGTTCTAGTCTCGGTGTGAGCTTGTACGGGACGAAGTGGCAAAGCTCAGAAAGCACACTGACCTCCGTCACTCATACTTACACACGTCCCCACTGGCTCTCTTTGTAGCGATCTGTCTTCTTTTCTTAGATAGTGTATCAGTCATTCAGCCTTATAGCCGGAGGCCCCAGTCCCATTCTTCCTAGTCTAAACCGGCACCTCTCTTGGAGACCACGACCAACAGGTGGGGCTCTTGTTCAGTAGACGTGGACTCTTCCCATGGTTATATTTTAACACGCCCCCTCTGGCTATTCTTACTGACCAGGTTGCTGGTGTTTCACATGATGGTTCCATCACTCCTGGTAACCACCATGACCAGCCGGGGCTTGTGGAGAATCACCTGTGTTATACGAACAAGGACCAGAATGGAAATACCTTGTTAGACTGTCTTGTGTTTTTAATGCTTAATTATTTATAGTGTAATGATAATATACACTGAGTATTTCCAATCGTTCCGTCCTGAGCAGAACCCCTGTCATTTTGTGTTCTGACCAGCATGATAAAATTCTGAACCGGTTCGAACCAACATTTTTTAACTGTTTATATAGTTCCTTTGCGTTAATTCTTTACCTCGTGAAATCAACATAGTTCTTACATTTATCTCATTAATTTACTCCACCAATAAGCATGGATAAAGTAGCTTGCTATGGAATGGGTAAGCTAGATGTTTACGTGTACGATAGAAGGAGATGTGCAGACGCAAGATGCAAATGAAAATCTGTTCTGTTTCTCTTCCTCTTTTGTAATATTTTTCTTTTTTGGTTTTCGGTTCTGTTCCCTGAACCGGTAATAACCCCTGCTATAGACTCACCATGAACAACACCATCACACTGAGTAATCTTGATTCTTTCTAAAATGAAATGGATTTAATATTCTAATGTTTCAAATTCGTATTTTATTTTATTAAGTGCATTTATTCCTCTCCATGCACCTCCATGGTACTGTATCATAATAAGGTGTCTGTCTACTTTCACGTTTTAATGTACAGTGAAATGCCTTTCTTGCAAACTCAACAATGCAATAATCAATAACAATGTATTACTAGAGAAAAACACACACGAGAAATAAGAATAAAAAATACACAATAAAGTAAGTAAGCATACTATATACAGGAAATATTTAAAAAGTCAGTTCCAATACCATATTTACATGTGCAGGGAAACTGGAGTAATGGAGGTAGATATGTATTGGAATAAGGAGACTAGGCAACAGGACATAAGAAAAACAGAGCAGCAGCAGCATGCATGTGAATGGGTGTGTAGTCAGGATCTAATCAAATCAAATGTATTTCTAAAGCCCTTTTTACATCAGCAGATGTCACAAAGTGCTATACAAAAACTCAGCCTAAAACCCCAAACAGCAAAGCAATGCAGATGGCTAGGAAGCACGTGGCTACGAAAAAATCACAAGATGGGTAGTAACCTAGGAAGAAACCTAGAGAGTAACCAGGCTCTGAGGGGTGGCCAGTCCTCCTCTGGCTGTGTCGGGTGGAGATTTTCAGGGTACATGGCCATTAAGGCCAGATCATTCTTCAAGATGTTAAAAGTTTCATAGATGACTAGCACTGTCAAACAATAATCACAGTGGTTGTACAGGGTGCAACAGGTCAGCACCTTCGGATGTCAGTTGGCTTTTCATTGTCAAGTATTCAGAGATCGAGACAGTAGGTGTGGTAGAGAGGGAGGGAGGGAGAGAGAGAGAGAGAGAGAGAGAGAGAGAGAGAGAGAGGGAGAGTCGAAAACAGCAGGTCTGGGAAAAGGTAGCACGTCTGGTTAAGAAGTCAAGGTTCCATAGCCGCAGGCAGAACAGCAGAATCAGGATCAGCAGCACGCGTAAGTGTGGGTATATACGGCAGGACCAAATCGGAGAGATACAGTGCATTCAGAAAGTATTCAGACCCCTTGACTTTTTCTACATTTTGATAGGTTACAGTCTTATTCTAAAATTGATAAAAAATAATCAATCTATGCACAAAACCCTGTAATGATAAAGAAAAACATGTTTTTAGAAATAAAAAAAATAAAATGGAAATATCACATTTACATAAGTATTCAGACCATTTACTCAGTAATTTGTTGAAGCACCTTTGGCAGAAACTACAGCCTCAAGTCTTCTTGGGTATGACACTACACGCTTGACACATCTGTATTTTGTTGGTCACATACACATGGTTAGCAGATGTTAATGCGAGTAGCGAAATGCTTGTGCTTCTAGTTCCGACAGTGCAGTTATATCTAACAAGTAATCTAACCTAACAATTTCACAACAACTACCAACAACTACCTTATACCTTATAAGTGTAAAGGAATGTATAAGAATATGTACATAAAAATATATGAATGAGCCGAACGGCATAGGGAAGATGCAGTAGATGGTATAGAGTACAGTATATACAGAGGTGTACATATGAGATGAATAATGTAGGGAATGTAAACATTATATAAAGTGGCATTGTTTAAAGTTGCTTGTGATACATTTATTACATCCATTTTTTCATTATTAAAGTGGCTAGAGATGAGTCAGTATTTTGGCAGCAGCCACTCAATGTTAGTGATGGCTGTTTAACGGTGTGATGGCCTTGAGATAGAAGCTGTTTTCAGCCTCTCGGTCCCTGCTTTGATGCACCTGTACTGACCTCGCCTTCTGGATGATAACGGTTTGAACAGGCAGGTGCTCGGGTGGTTGTTGTCCTTGACAATATTGTTGGCCTTCCTGTGACATCGGGTGGTGTTAGTGTCCTGGAGGGCAGGTAGTTTGCCCCCGGTGATGCATTATGCTGACTTCACTACCCTCTGGAGAGCCTTACGGTTGTGGGCGGAGCAGTTGCCATACCAGGCGGTGATACAGCCCGACAGGATGCTCTCGATTGTGCATCTGTAAAAGTTTGTGAGTGTTTTTGGTAACGAGCCGAATTTCTTCAGCCTCCTGAGGTTGAAGAGGCGCTGCTGCACCTTCTTCACCATGCTGTCTGTGTGGGTGGACCATTTCAGTTTGTCCATGATGTGTACGCAGAGGAACTTAAAACTTTCCACCTTCTCCACTACTGTCCCGTCGATGTGGATAGGGGACTGCTCCCTCTGCTGTTTCCTGAAATCCACAATCATCTCCTTTGTTTTGTTGACATTGAGTGTGAGGTTATTTTCCTGACACCATGCTCCGAGGGCCTTCACCTCCTCCCTGTAGGCCATCTCGTCATTGTTGGTAATCAAGCCTACCACTGTAGGGTCGTCTGCAAACTTGATGATTGAGTTGGAGGCGTGCATGGCCACACAGTCATGGGTGAACAGGGAGTACAGGAGAGGGCTGAGAACGCACCCTTATGGGGCCCCAGTGTTGAGGATCAGCGGGGTGGAGATGTTGTTACCTACCCTCACCACCTGGGGGTGGCCCGTCAGGAAGTCCAGGACCCAGTTGCACAGGGCGGGGTTGTGACCCAGGGTCTCGAGCTTAATGACGAGTTTGGAGGGTACTATGGTGTTAAATGCTGAGCTGTTGTTGATGAACAGCATTCTCACATAGATTTTCCTTTTGTCCAGATGGGTTAGGGCAGTGTGCAGTGTGATTGCGTTGTCTTTGGACCTATTGGGGGCGGTAAGCAAATTGGAGTGGGTCTAGGGTGTCAGGTAGGGTGGAGGTGATATGGTCCTTGACTATTCTCTCAAAGCACTTCATGATGACGGAAGTGAGTGCTACGGGGCGATAGTCATTTAGCTCAGATACCTTCCCTTTCTTCGGAACTGGAACAATGGTGGCCCTCTTGAAGCATGTGGGAACAGCCGACTGGGATAGGGATTGATTGAATATGTCAGCCAGCTGGTCTGCGCATGCTCTGATGACGTGGCTGGGGATGCCTACTGGGCGCGCAGCCTTGCAAGGGTTAACACGTTTACGTTGGCTGCAGTGAAGGAGAGCCCGCAGGTTTTGGTAGGGGGCCGTGTCAGTGGCCCTGTGTTGTCCTCAAAGCGAGCAAAGAAGTTGTTTAGTTTGTCTGGAGGCAAGACATCGTTGTCTGCGCCGGGGCTGGTTTTCCTTTTGTAGTCCGTGATTGACTGTAGACCCTGCCACATACCTCTCGTGTCTGAGCCGTTGAATTGCGTCTCTACACTAACACTTAGCTTGTTTAATTTCCTTGCGGAGGGAATAGCTACACTGTTTGTATTCGGTCATGTTTATAGTAATTTTGCCCTGATTAAAAGCCGTGGTTCGCGGTTTCAGTTTTGCGCGAATGCTGCCATCAATCCATGGTTTCTGGTTGGGGAATGTTTTAATAGACGCTGTGGGTACAACATCAACGATGCACTTGCTAATAAACTCGCTCACCAAATCAATGTTATTGTCCGACGCTATTCGGGACATATCCCAGTCCACGTTATGAATCAATCTTGAAGCGTCCGATTGGTCGGACCAGCGTTGAACAGACCTGAGCACAGGCGCTTCCTGTTTTAGTTTCTGTCTATAGGCTGGGAGTAACAAAATGGAGTTGTGGTCAGATTTTCTGAAAGGGAGGGAGGGGAGGGCTTTATATGCATCGCGGAAGTTAGAATAACAATGATCTAGGGTTTTGCCAGCCAGGGTTGTGCATTCTATATGCTGATAAAATTATTGTAGCCTTGTTTTCAGATTAGCCTTGTTAAAATCCTCAGCTACAATAAATGCGGCCTCAGGATATGTGGTTTCCAGTTTACATAGAGTCAAATGAAGTTCTTTCAGGGCCGTCGATGTATCTGATTGGGGCGGGATATACACGACTGTGAGTATGACTGAAGACAATTCTCTTGGTAGATAATGTGGCATTTGATTGTAAAGAATTCTAGGTCAGGTGAACAAAAGGACTTGAGTTCCTGTATGTTGTTATGATCACACCACATCTCGTTAATCATAAGGTATACACCCCCCGCCCCTCTTCTTACTAGAGAGATGTTTGTGTCTCACTGGAAGGCAACCCTTGCTCGGATTTCGTCTACCCTGTTGTCAAGAGACTGGACATTGGCGAGTAGTATGGTAGGGAGCGGTGCGCGATGTGCCCGTCTACGGAGCTTGACCAGAAGACCGCTCTGTCTGCCCCTTCTGCGGCGTCGTTGTTTAGGGTCGCCGGCTGGGATCCGATCCATTGTCCTGGTTGGTGGTAATGTTGGCGTTGCTCTTATATCCAATAGTACTTCCAGACTGTATGTAATAAAACCTAACCTAATTTCCTGGGGTAACAGTGTAAGAAATAACACGTTAAAAAAAAGCCTAGTTTCCTAGGAACGTGAAGCGAGGCGGCCATCTCTGTCGGCACCGGATGTTGACATCTCTGCAGATAGTCTCAAACTCTGTCAGGTTGGATGGGGAGAGTTGCCGCAGAGCTATTTTCAGGTCTCACCAGACATATTCGATCAGAATCAAGTCCAGGCTCTGGCTGGGCCACTCAAGGACATCCAAAGACTTGTCTCCAAGCCAATCTGGTGTTGTTTTGACTGTGTGCTTAGGGTCGTTGTTCTGTTGGAAGGTGAACCTTCGCCACAATCTGAGGTCCTGAGCGGAGAAGGTTATCGTCAAGGATTTCACTGTAATTTGGTCTGTTGATCTTTCCCTCGATCCTGACTAGTCTCCCAGTCCCACAGCATGATGCTGCCACCACCACCATGCTTCACCATGCCAGGTTTCCTCCAGGTGTGACGCTTGGCATTCAGGCCAAAGAGTTCCACCTTGGGTTCAAAGCAAATCAAAGTTTATTTTCAGTTGCACCGAATACAACAGAGAATCTTGTTTCCCATGGTCAGAGTCTTTAGATGTCATTTGTCAAACTCCAAGTGGGCTGTCATGTGCCTTTTGCTGAGGAGTGGCTTCCGTCTGGCTACTCTACCATAAAGGCTTGATTGGTGGAGTGCTGTAGAGATTGTTGTCCTTCTGGAATATTCTCACATCTCCACTGAGGAACTCTGGAGCTCTATCAGAGTGATTACCAGGTTCTTGGTCACCTCTCTGACCAATACCCATTTCCCCTGATTGCTCAGTTTGACAGGTCAGCCAGCTCTAGGAAGAGTCTTGGTGGTTCCAAACTTCTTCCATTTAAGAATGATGGAGGCCAATGAGTTCTTGGGGACCTTCAATGCTGCAGAAATGTTTTTGTACTCTTCCCCAGGTTTGTGTCTCTACACAATCCTATATCAGAGCTCTACGAGCAATTCCTTTAACCTCATGGCTTGTTTTTAGCTCTGACATGCACTGTCAACTGTGGGACCTTATATAGACAGGTGTGTGCTTTTTCAAATCATGTCAAAACAATTGAATTTACCACAGGTGGACTCCAATCAAGTAGTAGAAACCTCTCAATGATTATCAAAGGAAACAGGATGCACCTGAGCTCAATTTCGAGTCACAAAGTAAAGTGTCTCTGTTATTTTTTTTATATTTGCTAACATTTAAAAAAACCTGTTTTCTCTTTGTGATTATGGGGTATTGTGTGTAGATTTTTATTCAATATATTTTAGAATAAGGCTGTAACGTAACAAAATGTTGAAAGAGTCAAGTGGTCAGAATACTTTCAGAAGGCAATGTACATGGGTATTTTTGAGGAAATGCTATTTCAATCTCAAGGGTATTTTCTGTTAAGTGCTACACCACAAACACTGCTAATGGTGACACGTGACTCGTTCACTTCCCATAAACCATCCATCACTGCTGCGCCGTACACACTCAAGTTGTACAACTGAGCTACCACGACTTTGGTGAACAATGACACAAGCTTAGTGGAAAGTCGACACAGAACAATGGTTGTGTCAATAATTCTGTGCAGAAAAACCTTCTGTTGTCTGTGTCCAAAAATTAACTGTTGTTACAAACATTGTGTCAAGTGTGTTGTACAACCTGAGTCTGTGCAGGTCCTGCCTGCCTGCATGCCTGTCTGTCCTGCCTGCATGCCTGTCTGTCCTGCCTGTCTGTCTGTCCGTCCTGTCTGCATGCATGTCTGTCCTGCCTGTCTGTCATGCCTGTCTCTCCTGCCTGCATGCCTGTCTGTCCTGCCTGTCTGTCATGCCTGTCTCTCCTGCCTACATGCATGTCTGTCCTGCCTGCCTGCCTCCCCCATCAGAGTTACAGTACATAGTGTTACATGAGAGTCCCTCCCCATCAGAGTTATAGAACATAGGGTTATATAAGAGTCCCTCCCCATCAGAGTTATAGAACATAGGGTTATATAAGAGTCCCTCCCCATCAGAGTTACAGTACATAGGGTTATATAAGAGTCCCTCCCCATCAGAGTTATAGAACATAGGGTTATATAAGAGTCCCTCCCCATCAGAGTTATAGAACATAGGGTTATATAAGAGTCCCTCCCCATCAGAGTTATAGAACATAGGGTTATATAAGAGTCCCTCCCTATCAGAGTTACAGTACACACTGTAGGGTTATATAAGAGTCCCTCCCTATCAGAGTTACAATACATAGGGTCATATAAGAGTCCCTCCCTATCAGAGTTACAGTACATAGTGTTACATGAGAGTCCCTCCCCATCAGAGTTACAGTACATAGTGTTACATAAGAGTCCCTCCCCATCAGAGTTACAGTACATAGGGTTATATAAGAGTCCCTCCCCATCAGAGTTACAGTACACACTGTAGGGTTACATAAGAGTCCCTCCCCATCAGAGTTACAGAACATAGGGTTATATAAGAGTCCCTCTCCATCAGAGTTACAGTACACACTGTAGGGTTTTATAAGAGTCCCTCCCCATCAGAGTTACAGTACATCGGGTTAATCAAATCAAATCAAAGTTTATTTGTCACGTGCGCCGAATACAGGTAGCCTAGTGGTTAGAGCGGTGGACTCGTAACCGAAGGGTTGCAAGATCAAATCCCTGAACTGACAGGGTACAAATCTGTCGTTCTGCCCCTGAACAGGCAGTTAACCAACTGTTCCTAGGCCGTCATTGAAAACAAGAATGTGTTCTTAACTGACTTGCCTAGTAAAATAAAGGTAAAATAAAGAATCAAACAACAGTGAAATGCTTACTTACAGGCTCTAACCAATAGTGCAAAAAAGGTATTAGGTGAACAATAGGTAAGTAAAGAAATACAAACAAGAGTAAAAAGACAGTGAATAACAGTAGTGAGGCTGTATACAGTAGCGAGGCTATAAAAGTAGCGAGGCTAAATACAGACACAGGTTAGTCAGACTGATTAAGGTAGTCTGTACTTGTAGATATGGTTAAAGTGACTATGCATATATGATTAACAGAGAGTAGCAGTAGCTTAAATAGGGGTTGGTGGGTGGCGGGACACAATGCAGATAGCCCGGTTAGCCAATGTGCGGGAGCACTGGTTGGTCGTGCCATTTGAGGTAGTATGTACATATGTACATGAATGTATAGTTAAATTGACTGTGTATATATGATAAACAGAGTGTAGCAGCAGCTTAAAATAGTGGTTGGGGGGGGGCACACAATGCAAATAGTCAGGGTAGCCACTTGATTACTTGTTCAGGAGTCTTATGGCTTGGGGGTAAAAACTGTTGAGAAGACTTTTTGTCCTAGACTTGGCACTCCGCTTGCCATGCGGTAGTAGAGAGAACAGTCTATGACTGGGGTGGCTGGGGTCTTTGACAATATTTAGGGTCTTCCTCTGACACCGCCTGGTGTAGATGTCCTGGATGGCAGGCAGCTTGGCCCCAGTGATGTACTGGGCCTTACGCACTACCCTCTGTAGTGCCTTGCGGTTGGAGGCCGAGCAATTGCCGTAGCAGGCAGTGATGCAACCATGCTTTCGATGTTGCAGCTGTAGAACCTTTTGAGGATCTCAGGACCCATGCCAAATCTTTTTTGTTTCCTGAGGGGGATTAGGCTTTGTCGTGCCCTCTTCACAGCTGTCTTGGTATGTTTGGACCATTCTAGTTTGTTGGTGATGTGGACACCAAGGAACTTGAAGCTCTCAACCTGCTCACCTACAGCCCCGTCGATGAGAATGGGGGCGTACTCGGTCGTCCTTTTCCTGTAGTCCACAATCATCTCCTTAGTCTTGGTTACGTTGAGGGAGAGGTTGTTATTCTGGCACCACTGTTGTCCTTGCACCACACGGTCAGGTCTCTGACCTGCTCCCTATAGGCTGTCTCATCGTTGTCAGTGAACATAGGGTATTATAAGAGTCCCTCCCCATCAGAGTTACAGTACATAGGGTTTTATAAGAGTCCCTCCCCATCAGAGTTACAGTACATAGGGTGACACATGTCAAAGGTATGTTATGTAAAGCAACTCAACCCAAATGAACATACTATGACCAGGACAGTGTGCAGGCCAGGCAGGGGTTTTAAGAACCATGACTACGTCCCACATGGCCCTCTATTCCCTACATAGTGCACTACTATAGACCAGGACCCTAAAGAACCCTATTCCCTACATAGTGCACTACTATAGACCAGGACCCTATAGAACCCTATTCCCTATTCAGTGCACTACTTTTGACCAGGGCCCACACATCATAGGTGGCTGGTGGGATGAGATTAAGGAGGATGGGCTCCTGATAAGGACAATGTAATACATGCCATTCAGCTCTACCAACTGAGCCACAGAGGACCACAATACATAGGAAGGTATCAAACACATCAAATGCATGTTTGGGTTCCATGTTGTTGATACCGTTCCATTTATTCCAGCCATTACAACGAGCCCTCTGATATTTTCTAACTCACGTTGGAGGCTGATGGACACACTTGGCTCCTCTGTTAATTGATTTGACTGTAAAGGAATAGCTAGACAAGTTTTTAATTTGTGTTATTATCAATATCAATTCACACCAAAGCCATCACCTACTACCAAATTAAAATGTCACCATATTCTGTCTTTCGTTCCGATTCTTTCATCTCAGCGTTTTTCATGACACCTTTGCAACACTTCACACTGACAGACAAAATCACTAAACAAAACCCCCGAAACACTGAGTATAAAGAGCACTGTAGACGGACGCAGATTAGAAGATCATCAAGACACAAGATCAACAAGTAAAATCCACATTAGTTTAAAAAGATAGGGCTGACTACTGCCCCCTTTGGAGGAATTGCGTGCCCATAGTAAACAGGAAAAAAATCTGTCAAAAATTGCTAATATATGCATATAATAATTATTATTGAATAGAAAACACTCTAAAGCTTCTAAAACCGTTTAAATTATGTCTGTATGTAAAGCAGAACTCTCAGGGCAGCCATTCTCCCAAACTCTCTCTTGCCATCATGAAAGTTGGGCCAACTTTGACGTCATCGCCCCCACCCTTCCCAACCAGCTACAGATCTGGGAACAGTTCCTATCTCTTCAGCGCGATGTCCCCTTTCAGTGGGGCCTCTCATTGTGAGAATCGTGCTCCCTCGAGTTTTGGCGGGCTGAAACCTCCGGGTCACGCGAAAATACATGTACTTTCATGCGCGCGTCTGGTCCGGAGCTCTCTTTCTTCCAGGATTGACCAAACGATTTCGGTTTGTCTGTTCGAGCTAAGGATTGTTTTGCATGTTTAGAACATGCTAAAGCTTGATTCTGCACTTAGTTTGACCAGTTTAGTTGACATATAATATGTAATTTTGAAGTTTAGATGCGCATCCACTAGAATTTTGGCTGCATTTCAACCGGAATTTGTCGCGTTTGATAACCTAAAGACACAGACTTGAAAACCAAACACAGTTTTTGGTAAGTATAACTCCTTCCACGTCTTCTGATCGAAGAACATCAAAGGTAAGGGAATATTTATGTGTTAATTATGGGTTTCTGTGGACTCCGAGATAGAGGAGACATAATGCTAATTTCTGAGCGCCGTCTCATATTATAGCCTAGTGAACGAATTCTGTAACGTTAAAAATAAATGTAACACAGCGGTTGCATTAAGAAGAAGTGTATCTTTCTATCTATATGTAGAACATGTATATTTAGTCAAAGTTTATGATGTGTATTGCTTGTTATCTGCCGGAGCTATCATCATTTCTCCGGACATTTGAGTAGCATTTGGTGAACATGCTGTCATTGTAAACAGAGATTTATGGATATAAATAGCATATTATTGAAAAAAACATAAATGTACTGTGTAACATGTCCTATTACTGTCATCTGATGAAGATTTTCAAAAGGTTAGTGAATTATTTTTCTTTTAATCCTGCGTTTGTTGATTGCATTTTTTGGCTATTCAAATTAGCTGTGTCTTTGGTGGTGTTTTGACATAAATATGTGCTATGTTTTCGCCATAAAACATTTTAGAAATCTGACTTGCTGGCTAGATGAACAAGGTGTTTATCTTTCATTTGAGCTATTGGACTTGTTAATGTGTGGAGGTTAAATATTTCTACGAATATTTTTGCATTCCGTGCGCCACCGTTCCAGTTGAACGTGGGAGGGGTCGTTCCCAAAAGGGAACCCTACCCCGTCAACAGGTTTTAATAATACACAGACATTAAACTGAGTGAATAATGTTACCAAAGTGATAGAACCCAAGAGAGACGAAAACAAGGTAACACGTCAGGTGAACGGATCAGGGTTCCAAATCCTCAGGCAGAACTGTTGGAACTGGAGCAGCAGCATGACAAGGTAGCACGTCTGGTGAAGAGGTCAGGGTTCCGTAGCCGCAGACAGAACAGCAGAAACTGGATCAGCAGCACGACCAGGTGGACTGGGGACAGCCTGGAGTCGTCAGGCCAGGTAGTCCTGAGGCATGGTCCTAGGGCTCAGGTACTCCGGGAGGAGAGAGAGAGATGGGAGAATTAAGGGGAGCATTCTTAAGTTCACAAAGGACAACACATAAGGAGAATTACACCAGATAGGACAGACTGACCCTAGCCTCCAGCACAGATTTTTGCCGTATAGATACTAGAGGCTGAGAAAAGGTGGGGGGTTGGGAACACTGTGGCCCTGTCTGACGATTCAGCCGGACGGGGCAAACCAGGCAGGATATAACCCCACCCACTTTGCCAAAGAACAGCCCCCACACCACTAGAGAGATATCAACAGACTACCCTGAGACAAAGCTGAGTATAGTCCCTGAAGATCTCCTCTACCGAAAGAGCCCAAGAACCCACTCAAGTCGAGTATAGCGAAAAAAGCCTGGCGTGGCGTAACGCGCCCCTCCTATGGACGGCATGGGAGCAAAAGCCAGTGACTGAGCCCCAGTAATAGGGTCAGCGGCAGAGAATCTCAGTGGAGAGAGGGGAGCCAGCCAGGCAGAGTCAGCAAAGGTGATTCTTCTCTCCCGTGCCTTGCTGTTCACCTTCGCACCCGTGGCCCGGACTACACTCAATCATAGGACCTACTGAAGAGATTACTCTTCAGTAAAGACATAAAGGACTAGACCTAGTCTGCGTCTCTCACATGAATAGGCAGACCATTCCATAAAAATGGAGCTCTATAGGAGAAAGCCCTGCCTCCAGCTGTTTGCTTAGAAATTCTAGGGACAGTTAGGAGGCCTGCATCTTGTGAACGCAGCGTACATATAGGTATGTACGGCAGGACCAAATCAGAGAGATAGGTAGGAGCAATCCCATGTAATGCTTTGTAGGTTAACATTAAAACCTTGAAAACAGCCTTAATTAACAGGAAGTCTTAAGTCAAATCTGTAGCTCGGCCACTCAGGAAAACGCATTGTCTTCTTGGTAAGCAACTCCAGTGTAGATGTGACATTGTGTTCTAGGTTATTGTTCTGCTGAAAGGGGAATTCATATCCCAGTGTCTGGTGGAAATCAGACTGAACCAGGTTCTCCTCCAGGATGTTGCCTGTGTCATAAATACCTCAACTTGAATAATCATGTGCTGATATTTACCAGTTTCTTTATTTACTATAATAGCCAATGTCCCCTAATGACTCACCTGACAGGTAGTCAAACCAATCAAATATTTTCTAGCTCATGTTAGATACATGTTTACTATTCAATGTATCATTCACGTTGTGAACTACAGGTTTCATGTGGTGACATTACCGTAAGAAAATATCATTTAAATGTTACTGTACGTGGTTCCAGGATGACAGTCAGGGAGGCAGAACAGAACAGCAGAAAGAAATGTTTCCTTTCTGAAGATGGAAGTGGTGGAGAAGCCATCGAGCCATGCAGGCCAGTCACCTGATACTGTTAGTTGTTGAACTAGGTACTGGAGCTGGTTACTGGATTCAGAGTGAAAGACCACAGCTTCTAATACCAGTACAGAGCGCTTCTCCTTCACCCCACTGAGTGTAGGGTGAAGTTTCACTTAGCTACAGATCTAGGATCAGCTTCCCCTCCCACAATCCTAACCTTTACCATCAGTGGGGGAAATTCACCTATGGTCAACTTCCCCCTACCGTCCCCTTGAGAGGAGGGAGGGGTGTCACACACCTTGTAATATACTGTGGACACTTTGACCCGATAATCCATAAGAACAACTGTTATTCTGTCGTCACTATACATTTGAGATCAACTTTTTGTTCAATAATACTTAGTTCACTTAGATGAAAAAGCCTGAACAAACATGGCTGAAATGTTGTTGATCTCTGAATCTATAGTTTTCTACTGTTGCATCTTATTTAGTACAGAACTTTTCTGTGAAGGAATTGAATTTCTCTGTTGGGGAGATGCACATAAACACAGGCTCGATTTTAGTTACAAGTTGTCATTACTTGCAAGACACACAACCCCCATGAACCAAACCTATCCCACTGGTGTTACTGCTGTCAGTGTGGATTGACTAAGAAAAGAGAAGTTGCTCAACAGGAAACACAGACACAATCAAACATTTCACATGTTAATCTGTCTGTCCGTCTACCTATCTATTATATTCATTGGAGCACCATCTCAACACCATGTCTCTCCTTTTAGGGATTGGATTGCTGACCTGCATAACATCATCAGGTAGGCTTTTATGTATCTCTCAGGTTCTGTTGTCTGGGCCTCATAAAGAGCAGTCAATTGTCATACTTCAGTAAAAGTATAGATACCTTCATAGAAAATGACTCAAGTAAAAGTCACTCAGTAAAATACTTCTTGAGTAAAAGTAAAACAATTAAACTTAAGTATCAACAGTAAATGTATTTGCTAAAATATACTTTAGGATGAAAAGTACACGTTTAAATCATTTCACATTCCTTATATTAAGCAAACCAGACATTTTATTTCTTAAGGGAGTCCGCCAGATCAGAGGCAGTAGGGATGACCAGGGATTTCCTCTTGATAAATGTGTGAATGGGAACATTTTCCTGTCCTGCTAAGCATTCTAAATGTAACGAGTACTTTTGGGTGTCAGGGAAAATGTATGGGGTAAAAAGTAAATTGTTTTCTTCAGTAATGTAGTGAAGTAAAAGTAAAATTTGTCAAAAATATAAATAGTAAAGTACAGATACCCAATAAAACGACGGACATATCTAGATCATCCTGAATTATACAGTGTTGATTCAAAGTAGTCTACAGATATATCTAGATCTTCCTGAGTTATATAGTGTTGATTCAAAGTAGTCTACAGACATTCATTCAGCTTTGATCAAACTTTATTTAAGAAGAATGATTCTCCAGAGTAGCCTGTTCTCCTCTAGTATCATGTGATTCAGGGCCATGTGGTTTGTGACATGAGCTGGATTATAACGTTTATTTGAAGCTTTTTCATCAAACTGTCCTCTTTTATTTTTATGTCAGATCTAGAACCATCCTCAGACAATTACTTTCATTTTTGGTGTAATTATCATTTCTGTATAAGGCTTTAAACAGGATAAGAGCTTGCTATGTCACATGATAGTGTATAACACAAAGCCCTCATTAATACTTGTGGAATTATGTATTCATCTTCATCTTTTCCTCCTGTTCTTTTCCTCTTCATCACATAAACTATTCTGTGTGTTTATTTCAGAGCCCAGTGCTGAGACCTCTGTGTTTGTGCTGAAGGGACAGGATGTTCGCCTGAATGTCCAGACAAATGTTCAACTGAAAGATGTTGATGTGATATTTTGGAAGTTTAACAGATCAGACAATGTTGTAATGTACCCCCGAAAGGTTACCTTTGAAAGGTACCGAGGTAGGGCTGAATTGATTGTGGGAGACTTCTCTCTGCTACTGAAGAACCTCCAGGAAGAAGACAGTGGACTTTATGATGCAGTAGTGTCTGGTATCAATGACAGAAATGTTGCTAGATACGTGTTGGTAGTTCAAGGTAGGTTTAACCTTGTTATTTGTTGTTGTTCTTCTTGCTGTTGTTTGGTAGCACTTTACTTGACCAAACGTTTTCTACTGGTATACAACTCCATTTATCCCAGTTTGTCTATTTGTTTTCAGAGAAAGTTGAGCCTCCAGTCCTGACAGTGAACTCTGTCTCCTCCATCAATGGCACCTGTAACGTGACTGTGACCTGCAGAGGTCAGAACACCTCTGTCACCTCCAGCTGTAACAGCAGCACCTGCTCTCAGGTGGGAGGAGAGAGTAGAGGGGCTGAGACCTCCACTGTCCCCCTGCTCTCTGTCTATGTGGCAGGGGGTTCCATCATATGTAACCACTGCAACCAAGTCAGCTGGGCGAACGACACCAAGGAGATAGTGGAACTCTGTCCATTGAAATCTGGTAAGACACAAACACACAAATACTGCACACAAATACACATCTCCAATATTGTATGCCAGGTATACACCGAGTGCACAAAACATTAAGAACACCTTCCTAAAATTGAATTGCACACCCAATTTTCCCCCCAGAAGAGCCTCAGCTCATTTAGGCATCGACTCTACAAGGTGGCCCATGTTGACTCCATTGCTTTCCACAGTTGTGTTAAGTTGGCTGGTTGTCCTGGCACCTATCACATATCCCGTTTCAAGGAACTTCAATATTTTGTCTTGCCCATTCACCCGCGGATTGTGTATATATGCCATTCAATGTCTCAATTGTCTCAAGCCTTAAAAATCCTTCTTCAACCTGTCTCCTCCCCTTCATCTACACTGACTGAAGTGGATTTAACAGGTAACATGAATACGAGATCGTAGCTTTCACCTGGATTCACCTGGTCAGTCTATGTCACGGAAAGAGCAGGTGTTCTTAAAGTTTTGTACATTCTGTGTATTAATAGAAGAACTGTAACCGTGTCCCCAGACTAATCTCACACAGGAGGAAGTGTCTAATCTGTGAGAGGAACTGTAACATATTGTCTGTTTGTTGTAAACCAGTGTCTCCCCCTGCTGGTAGCATGTCTGTGTGCATGCTGAAGATCATCCTGGTGTCTGTGGGGCTGGTCATCATGATCTCTGCTGTCATCACTGTCCACATCAGGCACAGATTCCACTATGGATAGAATCATGTGTGTTGTATTTTTTCTACCTCAGACAAAGTGATTTAGACTCATGCTTCATTACTGAAAAAGTAGAGATTCATGATGATTATTATCAGTATTTTGCCTCATCTGGTTTCCTATTTGAAATAATTGTTGGTCATACTGGTCTTGGCCAGTCAGTTGACTGCTCTTCCCACATAAAGCCTCCAGTTCCCTCGATGGATGATCGATCAGTCAACCTACTTTTGTTGACAAATTTGACACCTTTTGGAAGCAGACAATGCTCTATAAGGAGGATGGGATCCACCCTAATCACTTCTGTGTCTGGATCCTGTCTCAACACTACAAGGCAGAGTTGAGGCATTGACTGATCAAATCAAGCTCCTCAAAATGTATTTACTCCCATTAAATAGCATTGATATCATTCTGCCACAGCTTCTCATGTTGATAGGTGTATTGTAAACAGTAATTCTGTGCCTGCTATTTTAATTTCCATTGACAGCTCTGTTAGCTCCCGTTAGCTCTGTTGTTAGCGCCACCTATGCTATTAATAGTTTGACAGTATATCAAGCTATTGTTTTGCTACATTTGCTCATAAGCATAGTGTTATTGTTAATTGTTCTATTGTACTCATTTATCTGAATTCTTATATTAGCTCAGGAACCAGGAAGCCCATTGTGGCTAGCTCAACCAGTTCTATTGACTCTTGTGTCACCATGGATACTTCTGCTGTTTTCAAATCTCGCAGAAGGCTTGGACTGTTACATTAAAATGTGCCTGATGTCTAAACTGGACGTTCTGGGTGCATGACACTAGTCCAGATGTTTTGTTTATCTCATCATGCAACAATTTCATAGATTTTACTGAGTTACAGTTCTTATATGGAAATAAGTCAATTGAAATAAATAAATTAGGTCTTAATCTATGGATTTCACATGACTGGGAATACAGACATACATCTGTTGGTCACAGATACCTTAAGATAAAAGATATGGGCGTGGATCAGAAAACCAGTCAGTATCTGGTGTGACCACCATTTGCCTTATGCAGCGCGACACATCTCCTTCGCATAGAGTTGATCAGGCTGTTGATTGTGGTCTGTGAAAATGTTGTCCCACTCCTCTTCAATGGCTGTACAAAGTTGCTGGATATTGGTGGGAACTGGGACACGCTGTCGTACATGTTGATCCAGAGCATCCCACACGTGCTCAAAGGGTGAAATGTCTGAGTATGCAGGCCGTGGAAGAACTGGGACATTTTCAGCTTCCAGGAATTGTGTACAGATCCTTGCGACATGGGGCTGGATGGATGGATGGCACGACGATGGGCCTCAGGACCTTGTCATGGTACCTCTGTGCATTCAAATAAATCAAATGCAATTGTGTTCGTTGACCGTAGCTTATGTCTGCCCATACCATAACTGCACCGCCACCATGGGTCACTCTGTTCACAATATTGACACCACATGCCCACATGTGTACCTGTCCAATGTACCTGTCCCCTTGCTCAGCTGTGCACCGGGGCCTCCCACTCCACTTTCCATTCTGGTTAGTGCCAGATGCGCTGTTCTGTGAAGAGAGTAGTACACAGCGTTGTACGAGATTTCTCAGAACAAGAATAGACTGACGAGTTTAAGAAGAAAGGTCTTTGTTTCTGGTTATTTTGTGCCTGTAATCAAACCCACATATGATGATGCTCCATATACTCAACTAGTCTAAAGAAGGACAGTTTTATTGCTTCTTTAATCAGGTCAACAGTTTTCATCTGTGCATAATTGCAAAAGGGTTTTCTAATGATCAATTAGCTAATCCAAGTGTATAATTTTAAAGGCTAACAAAACGTGCCATTGGGACACAGGAGTGATGGTTGCTGATAATGGGCCTATGTACACCTTTGTAGATATTCCATTAAAAAATCATATTTTTCCAGTTACAACAGTCATTTACAACATTAACAATGTCTACACTGTATTTCTTACCAATTTGATGTTATTTTAAATGGACCAAAAATGTGCTTTTTAAAAAAAAAACAAGGACATTTCTAAGTGATTCCAAACTTTTGAACGGTAGTGTACATATTTGTACATTTGAATGTTGCAGTAATAGGACCTAGGCCTGGCATTTGAGTGAGCGGGACGGAACATAATTTTGAAACAAGCCCTGATCCCAATGAATAGACTGCCCCCACATGGAGAAAAAGATAACTGCTCATTTTCAGCCACTCACAAGGCTCATTTGAATTTCCTTTTTTGTTTTTTGCATCAGCAAAATTATCTGCGACAAAATCAAGTTAAGATCTGACATCTGTAGGCCCATCTGACTTGTTCGCTGTTGTCACAGATGATGGAACCCCCTGCCACATAGACAGAGAGCAGGGGGACAGTGGAGGTCTCAGCCCCTCTACTTTCTCCTCCCACCTGAGAGCAGGTGCGGCTGTTACAGCTTGAGGTGACAGAGTTGTTCTGACCTCTGCAGGTCACAGTCACCTTACAGATGGCATTGATGGAGGAGACAGAGTTCACTGTCAGGACTGGAGGCTCAACTCTCTCTGAAAACAAATAGAAACCCGTTATTGTTTGTTTATTAACCTGAGATACCATAATAAGCTGGTGTACCAATGAATCTGACACACTAGTGGAAAGTAGTTGACCTATACACTATGTTTAGCTCTATTGATTGATGTGTATACAAAAACATAATAGAAAACATCTCAGTTTAGCTTGTATCAACAAAAACATATCTACTTTATTACCGGGTAATCATGCAAATATATTCACCTCAAATAACAATATGTGTGAGCTTATATAAAGATGAATCAAAGATGCCCTCATCAGTGTTCCCACCAGCTTAAGTTACTGAGCACCAACTTTGTCACATGTCATATTTCATAAATGTGTCAAAGGTCGGCTGGTATATACATTTGATGGAAATAGTTACAAATGTATAACTACTAGGAAGTTGAATAACCGGTTCAGCCTTGTACAGTATCCTTCTAATATGGCACATGGTTTGATACACATCACCATGGAAACTGTAAAGCAGCCTACACTCTTAGAAAAAAAATGTTTTAAAAGGGTTCTTCGGCTGTCCCCATAGGAGAACCCTTTTTGGTTCCATGTAGTAACTTCTGTGGAAAAGGATGTAACTGGAACCAAAAAGGGTTCTTCAAAGGGTTCTCCCATGGGGCCAGCCGAATAACCCTTTTAGGCGTTAGATAGCACCTTTTTTTCTAAGAGTGTATGGTGGGACTTTCCTGTCAAAACCACCACAAGGTCACACAGAATTGAAGAAGTTGTTATTTTCCTATGACTCACTGCAGTGACATCGCATGAGCCTTGAGCACACTGCAGTTTTATTTCTTCAAGAGTCCCAGGGCAGATCTGCTCTCGGCCCAAAATTCATTTAATTGGCTTTTTTGTGCTTTGAGCAAGGAAGCTAGAAAGCTAGCTACTTTATGCTAATGCCATGATTTACAGGTTACTGCTAACATAGCTGCGGGATGTATGGGTGCTGCAGCACCCCCTGATAAATCACAATTTATAAAAAAAAATAAGTGCACTAGTCTTTTATTACTCCTGTCTGAGCAGAGAAAAAAACCTGTTGACCAAAATGTTCCTAATCAAAAGCATTCCAAATCTGATCCATGTCATAGAAATACAATAATAATATGTCTACGGCCCATGCCTTCATCATCAAAACCATCATCTTCACTTCCAACAATTGTTTTCATTTTTAAAATTAAATGTTAAAACATACAATCAAATTGTTACATACAAACAAACATACAAACTACCTGCAGTGAAGCCACTCAACATATACATTATATTCAGTCATCTAGCAGACACTCCCATCCAGAGCGAACCACAGGAGCAACCAAGGTGAAGCGCCCCGCCCAGGGCCACATCAAACAGATCTCTCACCAAGTCAAATCAGGGAGCCGGACCAGCGACCTATCAGCCACTGGGACAAGCTCCCAACCGCCAGGCCACCAACCATCCAAGATCCTCTTAACAGTTCTCGAGAGCTGCCCCACAACTCTCCGATAACCCCCCTAACAGCCCCCCCACCCCGAAATAAACCTCTCATTACACTCCGCCCCCACCAAGCCACCGTCCCCCAATGCGCCAACAACCAATTAAAAAGAAGAAGAGGATAACAAAGGAAAACAATAGAAAGCAACACTGCAAAAAACAAAAGACATCAAGGACAACAAAACTCTAAACAGCAAGAACAACTGGATGCGTCTGAGTGCATGTGTGGCACTATTTACGTGTGTCTATCAAATCAAATGTTATTTGTCATATGCGCCGAATACAACAGGTACCTAACAGTGAAATGCTTATTTACAAGCCCTTAAAACAACAATGCAGTTTTAAGAAAAGAGATGAGAATAACAAATAATTAAAGAGCAGCAATGAATAACAATAGTGGGGGTTTATACAGGGTATTATGGTACAGAGTCAATGTGGAGGCTATATACAGGGGGTACCGGTACAGAGTCAATGTGGAGGCTATATACAGGGGGTACCGGTACAGAGTCAATGTGGAGGCTATATACAGGGTGTACCAGTACAGAGTCAATGTGGAGGCTATATACAGGGGGGTACCGGTACAGAGTCAATGTAGAGGCTATATACAAGGGGTACCAGTACAGAGTCAATGTAGAGGCTATATACAGGGGGTACCGGTACAGAGTCAATGTGGAGGCTATATACAGGGGGTACCGGTACAGAGTCAATGTGGAGACTATATACAGGGTATTATGGTACAGAGTCAATGTGGAGACTATATACAGGGTGTACCAGTACAGAGTCAATGTGGAGGCTATATACAGGGGGTACCGGTACAGAGTCAATGTGGAGACTATATACAGGGTATTATGGTACAGAGTCAATGTGGAGGCTATATACAGGGGGTACCGGTACAGAGTCAATGTGGAGGCTATATACAGGGGGTACCGGTACAGAGTCAATGTGGAGGCTATATACAGGGGTACCGGTACAGAGTCAATGTAGAGGCTATATACAGGGGGTACCAGTGCAGAGTCAATCTGGAGGCTATATACACGGGGTACCTGTACAGAGTCAATGTGGCACCGGTGTTGAGGTAATTGAGGTAATAATGTACATGTAGGTAGAGTTATTAAAGTGGTTATGCATAGATAATAATGTGTGTTAATGTCTGTGTGTGTGTGCACATGTATGTGTGTGTATGTCTGTGTGTGCATGTCTGTGTGTGTATATCTGTGTGTGTGTGTGTGTGTGTGTGTGTATGTCTGTGTGTGCATGTCTGTGTGTATATATCTGTGTGTGTATATCTGTGTGTATATATCTGTGTGTGTATATCTGTGTGTATATATCTGTGTGTATATATCTGTGTGTATATATCTGTGTGTGTATATCTGTGTGTATATATCTGTGTGTATATATCTGTGTGTATATATCTGTGTGTATACAGTGCCTTGCGAAAGTATTCGGCCCCCTTGAACTTTGCGACCTTTTGCCACATTTCAGGCTTCAAACATGAAGATATAAAACTGTATTTTTTTGTGAAGAATCAACAACAAGTGGGACACAATCATGAAGTGGAACAAAATTTATTGGATATTTCAAACTTTTTTAACAAATTAAAAACTGAAAAATTGGGCGTGCAAAATTATTCAGCCCCTTTACTTTCAGTGCAGCAAACTCTCTCCAGAAGTTCAGTGAGGATCTCTGAATGATCCAATGTTGACCTAAATGACCTGTGTGTAATCAAGTCTCCGTATAAATGCACCTGCACTGTGATAGTCTCAGAGGTCCGATAAAAGCGCAGAAAGCATCATGAAGAACAAGGAACACACCAGGCAGGTCCGAGATACTGTTGTGAAGAAGTTTAAAGCCGGATTTGGATACAAAAAGATTTCCCAAGCTTTAAACATCCCAAGGAGCACTGTACAAGCGATAATATTGAAATGGAAGGAGTATCAGACCACTGCAAATCTACCAAGACCTGGCCGTCCCTCTAAACTTTCAGCTCATACAAGGAGAAGACTGATCAGAGATGCAGCCAAGAGGCCCATGATCACTCTGGATGAACTGCAGAGATCTACAGCTGAGGTGGGAGACTCTGTCCATAGGACAACAATCAGTCGTAAATTGCACAAATCTGGCCTTTATGGAAGAGTGGCAAGAAGAAAGCCATTTCTTAAAGATATCCATAAAAAGTGTCGTTTAAAGTTTGCCACAAGCCACCTGGGAGACACACCAAACATGTGGAAGAAGGTGCTCTGGTCAGATGAAACCAAAATTGAACTTTTTGGCAACAATGCAAAACGTTATGTTTGGCGTAAAAGCAACACAGCTCATCACCCTGAACACACCATCCCCACTGTCAAACATGGTGGTGGCAGCATCATGGTTTGGGCCTGCTTTTCTTCAGCAGGGACAGGGAAGATGGTTAAAATTGATGGGAAGATGGATGGAGCCAAATACAGGACCATTCTGGAAGAAAACCTGATGGAGTCTGCAAAAGACCTGAGACTGGGACGGAGATTTGTCTTCCAACAAGACAATGATCCAAAACATAAAGCAAAATCTACAATGGAATGGTTCAAAAATAAACATATCCAGGTGTTAGAATGGCCAAGTCAAAGTCCAGACCTGAATCCAATCGAGAATCTGTGGAAAGAACTGAAAACTGCTGTTCACAAATGCTCTCCATCCAACATCACTGAGCTCGAGCTGTTTTGCAAGGAGGAATGGGAAAAAATGTCAGTCTCTCGATGTGCAAAACTGATAGAGACATAACCCAAGCGACTTACAGCTGTAATCGCAGCAAAAGGTGGCGCTACAAAGTATTAACTTAAGGGGGCTGAATAATTTTGCACGCCCAATTTTTCAGTTTTTGATTTGTTAAAAAAGTTTGAAATATCCAATAAATGTCGTTCCACTTCATGATTGTGTCCCACTTGATGTTGATTCTTCACAAAAAAATATAGTTTTATATCTTTATGTTTGAAGCCTGAAATGTGGCAAAAGGTCGCAAAGTTCAAGGGGGCCGAATACTTTCGCAAGGCACTGTATCTGTGTGTATATATCTGTGTGTATATATCTGTGTGTGTATATCTGTGTGTGTATATCTGTGTGTGTATATCTGTGTGTATATATCTGTGTGTGTATATCTGTGTGTATATATCTGTGTGTATATATCTGTGTGTGTATATCTGTGTGTATATATCTGTGTGTATATATCTGTGTGTGTGTATATCTGTGTGTGTATATCTGTGTGTGTATATCTGTGTGTATATATCTGTGTGTGTGCACAAATCTGTAGGGTACAGCTGTCAACATTCTGGTCCTTAAATAAAACTGGTATACTTTCCTATTTCAGCTTTTTTCTGACAGTTTTGATCATTTATATTGGGCAGACAGACCATGTCCCTACCTCCTCCTGCTACAACCTTCCTCCTCCATTTTGGGGGTAATCCTGTAATCAATTGGTTGTAATCTTGGATTGAGCAGACATTCCCAAACAATTATGATATAAAAGACATAATTCTACCATTCCAATTTACAATATAATTTAAAAACAAAACTCCATTTTCAAACATCTTTTCCATGAATACAGGTGTTTTATCAACCAGCACAATTGAGTTCAAACATAATATTTGTTGTAATATTTGTTCTATCTTTTCTGGGGGATGAAATTGAAATTGTAACTAGTTCTGAAATGATTGTTTGAAGATACTTTGAACAAGGTTTGAATATAAATGAATCGTAAATGAGACATGGTAATCTGCACAAAGGCAAAAAGGAACATTTTTAACAATGGATGAGCTTTTCTTAGTAATCTACTTGAGAACCATTTTGGGTTCAAGTAAAACTTTTGTATGAGTGAAGCTTTTAGAGAGAGGGTAGTGCTTTTATATTTAATCATCTCAACCCACCCAGTTCATATTCATTATATACAGTTGATGTCGGAAGTTTACATACACTTAGGTTGGAGTCATTAAAACTTGTTTTTCAACCACTCCACAAATTTCTTGTTAACAAACTTTAGTTTTGGCAAGTCGGTTAGGACATCTACTTTGTGCATGACACAAGTAATTTTTCCACAATTGTTTACAGAAAGATTATTTCCCTTAAAAATAACTGTATCACAATTCCAGTGGGTCAGAAGTTGACATACACTAAGTTGACTGTGCCTTTAAACAACTTGGACATTTCCAGAAAATGATGTCATGGCATGAGAAGCTTCTGATAGGCTAATTAACATCATTTGAGGCAATTGGAGGTAACCCTGTGGATGTATTTCAAGGCCTAACTTCAAACTCAGTGCTTCTTTGCTTTACATCATGGGAAAATCAAAAGAAATGAACAAAGACCTCAAAACAAATGGTAGACCTCTACAAGTCTGGTAAATCCTTGGGAGCAATTTCCAAACGCCTGAAGGTACCACGTTCATCTGTACAAACAATAGTACGCAAGTATAAACACCAGTATAAACACCATGAGACCACGCAGCCACTCAGGAAGGAGAGATGAACGTACTTTGGTGCGAAAAGTGCAAATCAATCCCAGAACAACAAAAGTATCTATATCCACAGTAAAACGAGTCCTATATTGACATAACCTGAAAGGCCACTCAGAAAGGGAGAAGCTACTGCTCCAAAACCGCCATTAAAAAGCCAGACTACAGTTTGCAACTGCACATGGGGACAAAGATCATACTTTTTGGAGAAGTGTCCCCTGGTCTAATGAAACAAAAATAGAACTGTTTGGCCATAATGACTATTGTTATGTTTGGAAGAAAAATGGGGAGGCTTGCACTTCACTGGTGCACTTCACAAAATAGATGGCATCATGAGGTAGGAAAATGATGTGGATATATTGAAGCAACATCTCAAGACATCAGTCAGGAAGTTGAAGCTTGGTCGCAAATTAATCTTCCAAATGGACAATGAACCCAAGCATACTTCCAAAATTGTGGCAAACTGGCTTAAGGATATCAAAGTCAAGGTATTGGCGTGGCCATCACAAAGCCCTGACCTCAATCCTATAGAACATTTGTGGGCAGAACTGAAAAAGCATGTGCAAGCAAGGAGGCCTAGAAACCTGACTCAGTTACACCAGCTCTGTCAGGAGTAATGGGCCAAAATTCTCCCAACTTATTGTAGGAAGCTTGTGGATGGCTACACAAAACGTTTGACCCAAGTTAATAAAGGCAATGCTACCAAATACTAATTGAGTGAATGTAAACTTCTGACCCACTGGGAATGTGATGAAAGAAAAAAAAGCTGAATGAAATCATTCTCTCTACTATTATTCTGAAGTTTCACATTCTTAAAATGAAGTGGTGATCCTAACTGACCTAAAACAGGGAATTTGTACTAGGATTAAATGTCAGGAATTGAAAACTGAGTTAAAATGTATTTGGCTAAGGTGTATGTAAACTTCTGACTTCAACTGTACATATCTACCTCAATGACCTTGTACCCCTGCACATCGACTGGGTACTGTTACCCCGTGTATATAGTTATCTTTATTCATGGTGTATTTATTTATTCATTCATAGGATTTTAACTTTTCTATTATTTCTCTATTTTCTTTCTCTCTGCATTGTTGGGAAGGGCCTGTAAGTAAACATTTCACTGTTTCTCTCTGCATTGTTGGGAAGGGCCTGTAAGTAAGCATTTCACTGTTTCTCTCTGCATTGTTGGGAAGGGCCTGTAAGTAAGCATTTCACTGTTTCTCTCTGCATTGTTGGGAAGGGCCTGTAAGTAAGCATTTCACTGTTGTTTCTCTCTGCATTGTTAGGAAGGGCCTGTAAGTAAGCATTTCACTGTTGTTTTGCTCTGTATTGTTGGGAAGGGCCTGTAAGTAAGCATTTCACTGTTGTTTCGCTCTGCATTGTTGGGAAGGGCCTGTAAGTAAGCATTTCACTGTTGTTTCTCTCTGCATTGTTGGGAAGGGCCTGTAAGTAAACATTTCACTGTTGTTTCTCTCTGTATTGTTGGGAAGGGCCTGTAAGTAAACATTTCACTGTTGTTTCTCTCTGCATTGTTGGGAAGGGCCTGTAAGTAAACATTTCACTGTTGTTTCTCTCTGCATTGTTGGGAAGGGCCTGTAAGTAAACATTTCACTGTTGTTTCTCTCTGCATTGTTGGGAAGGGCCTGTAAGTAAGCATTTCACTGTTGTTTCTCTCTGCATTGTTGGGAAGGGCCTGTAAGTAAACATTTCACTGTTGTTTCTCTCTGTATTGTTGGGAAGGGCCTGTAAGTAAACATTTCACTGTTGTTTCTCTCTGCATTGTTGGGAAGGGCCTGTAAGTAAACATTTCACTGTTGTTTCTCTCTGCATTGTTGGGAAGGGCCTGTAAGTAAGCATTTCACTGTTGTTTCTCTCTGCATTGTTGGGAAGGGCCTGTAAGTAAGCATTTCACTGTTGTTTCTCTCTGCATTGTTGGGAAGGGCCTGTAAGTAAACATTTCACTGTTGTTTCTCTCTGCATTGTTGGGAAGGGCCTGTAAGTAAGCATTTCACTGTTGTTTCTCTCTGCATTGTTGGGAAGGACCTGTAAGTAAGCATTTCACTGTTGTTTCTCTCTGCATTGTTGGGAAGGGCCTGTAAGTAAGGGCCTGACAGGAAGTTCCCGTAAGTCAGCATTTCACTGTTAGTCTACACCTGTTGTTTACGAAGCGTGTGACCATTTTTATTTGGTTGTTACACGAACATGGGAACATTGCCTTTAAAAGGATTGAATAGAATCCCGGCCTAAGATGATGTTCAAATTCCTGATTATTGTTTGCTAGTCTTTTTCCCCACCATAGCATATAAACTCTCAGGCATGGAGGTCATGGGAGCCATGGTAGTCATGGGGAGGTCTACAGGCAGGGGCTGGTGGTTCACAGGCTGGGATTGGGGATGTCCCACCATACTGTAGATGGTGGGTGATGCTGGACCTGGAGACATCTGCTGTTCACCACCTGCTTGACTGTTATCTGGAGTCTAGAGAATAAAATTCACTTCATTAAATATTTCTCAGTAGCTGTTCAATGCTCTACATATACGCACAAAATTAAGATGAGTTTGTTGTTCATTTGGAATTTATATGTTTTCCACTAACAACATTTTCAAAAAAATGTCATCGACAGTATCAGTGATGTTAAATATCTTACCCCAACTGTAGCATAATCAGTGTTTATAATATCCTTTATGTCACCTATAAATCAACCACATAAATCCAATAAATATTTAAAAGTTACATTTTCAGATTCGCTATGAGAATATACAGCACCTTCGGAAACTATTCAGACCCCAAGACTTTTTCCACATTTTGTTACTTTACAGCCTTATTCTAAAATGGATTAAACAAATATACCTCAATCTACAAACAATACCCCATAATGACAAAGCGAAAACAGATATTTATTTATTTTTAGCAAATGTATAAAAAATTCAAGACAAACACCATATTTATGTCAATATTATTAAGACCATTGTGCTATGACACTCGAAATTGAGCTCGGGTGCATCCTGTTTCCATTGATCATCCTTGATGTTTCTAAGCTTGATTGGAGTCCACCTGTTGTAAATTCAATTGATTGGACATGATTTGGAAAGGCACAAACCTGTCTTTATAAGGTCCTACTGTTGACAGTGCATGTCAGAGCAAAAACCAAACCATGAGGTCAAAGGTATTGTCCATAGTGCTCCGAGACAGGATTGTGTCGAGGCACAGATCTGGGGAAGGGCACCAAAACATTTCTGCAGCATTGAAGGTTCAAGAACACAGTGGCCTCCATCATTCTTAAATGGAAGAAGTTTGGAACCACCAAGACTCTTCCTGGAGCTGGTCGCCCGGCCAAACTGAGCAATTGGGGGGATGGGACTGACCAAGAACCCGCTGGTCACTCTGACAGAGCTCTGGAGTTCCTCTGTGGAGATGGGAGAACCTTCCATAAGGGCAACCATCTCTGCAGCACTACACCAATCAGGCCTTTATGGTAAAGTGGCCAGATAGAAGCCACTCCTCAGTAAAAGGCACATGACAGCCTGCTTGGAGTTTACCAAAAGGCACCTAAAGGACTTTCAGACCATGAGAAACAAGATGCTCTGGTCTGATGAAACCAAGATTGAACTATTTGGCCTGAATGTCAAGCGTCACGTCAGGAGGAAACCTGGCACCATCCCTACAGTGAAGCATGGTGGTGGCAGCATCATGCTTTAGGGATGT
Source organism: Oncorhynchus kisutch (assembly GCF_002021735.2). Taxonomy (NCBI): domain Eukaryota; kingdom Metazoa; phylum Chordata; class Actinopteri; order Salmoniformes; family Salmonidae; genus Oncorhynchus; species Oncorhynchus kisutch. The sequence goes on from NC_034203.2 coordinate 39,410,196, forward strand.
TTTTCAGTGACAGGGACTGGGGGACATGTCAGGATCGAGGGTAAAGATGAACGGAGCAAAGTACAGATAGATCCTTGAAGAACACCTGCTCCAGACCGCTCAGGACCTCAGACTGGGACGAAGGTTCACCTTCCAAAAGGACACTGAACCTAAGCGCACAGCCAAGACAATGCAGGAGTGGCTTTCTCTGAATCTCCTTGAGTGGCCCAGCCAGAGCACGAACTTGAACCCATTGTATCTCTCTGGAGTGACCTAAAAATAGCTGTGCAGCAACGCTCCCAATCCAATCTGACAGAGCTTGAGAGGATATGCAGAGAAGAATGGGAGAAACTCTCCAAATACAGGTGTGTAGAGCTTGTACTGTCATACCCAGAAAGACTCTAAGCTGTAATCGCTGCCAAAGGTACTTCAACAAAGTACTAAGCAAAGGGTCTCAACATTTATGTAAATGTAACATTTCAGGTTTTATTATTTATATATTAGCAGAATTTTCTAAAAAACCTCTTGTTTTGTCATCATGGGGTATTGTGTGTAGATTGATGGGGGAAACTATTTAATACATTTTAGAATTAGGCTGTAACATAACAAAATGTGGAGAAAATGGGTCTGAATACTTTCCTGAATGCACTGTGTAAATAATGTGAAATCATCCTGTTTATTAGCAGCATTAGGTAGCTTACCTCCATTTTGCTTCTGCCGAATCAAAACAATGATGATGATGATGATGATGATGATGATGGCAATGCCACAGACTATGAGAATGAGTATGACACGGTAGGTGTGGTCTTCTTGATCTGGAAATAGTCAGAAATCATCAATCACTACACCCTGAGTGTTACTTTGTGTGTCTGAATGTGTGCGCAAGTAGATAAAACATGTTGACACACCCTACTTGTAGAAAAACTCATGTTGATGAAATGGTCTGTTTTTGTGGTCTACGCTACCTGGCTAAATGCTCGCTAGCCTAATGTGTACATGCATTTGTGTCTTACCAGACTTACCAGAATTAGATACACAAATTATTTTGATTTCCTTGGTGTCGTTGGCCCAGCTGACTTGGTTGCTGTGGTTACAGATGATGGAACCCCCTGCCACATAGACAGAGAGAAGGGGGACAGTGGAGGTCTCAGCCCCTCTACTCTCTCTTCCCACCTGAGAGCAGGTACTGCTGTTACAGCTAGAGGTGACAGAGGTGTTCTGACCTCTGCAGGTCACAGTCACGTTACAGGTGCCATTGATGGAGGAGACAGAGTCCACTGTCAGGACTGGAAACTCAACTCTCTCTGAAAAAAAAAATAGAACAACATTATTGTTAATATATTAACCTGAGTACAGGAGCTAGAGTACTAATGTATATGCATTTAACCTGAACACCATGTTTAGCTCTATTGATTGATACTTTAGATTTTTTGATTGATTGGTTTAGCTCTATGTTTAGCTCTATGTTTAGCTCTATGTTTAGCTCTATGTTTAGCTCTATGTTTAGCTCTATGTTTAGCTCTATGTTTAGCTCTATGTTTAGCTCTTGATTGATACGGTAACTGTGTTACTTTATAATAAAATAGAAAAACTGTCAGACATACCTTGGACTTCTATCAAGTATCTAGCAACGTTTCTGTCTTTGTTACCAGACACTACTGCATCATAAAGTCCACTGTCTTCTTCCTGTAGGTTCTTCAGTAGCAGAGAGAAGTCTCCCACAATCAATTCAGCCCTACCTCGGTACCTTTCAAAGGTAACTTTTGGGGGGTACTTTACAACATTGACTGATCTGTTAAACTTCCAAAATAGCACATCAACATCTTCTTTCAGTGTAACATTTGTCTGGACATTCAGGCGAACATCCTGTCCCTTCAGCACAAACACAGAGGTCTCAGCACTGGGCTCTGAAATAAACACACAGAATACTTCATGTAAAAAAAATATGAAAAAGCCCATCGTACAATGTGACAAATACAGCAGTAGGATATATGAATTTAGCAACGCAACCCCTTAAAGGAAAATGTGCACATTTTTAGTTTTTGCAAATAGCCAAACTGACTGACACATTGTAATGATCCAATTTGCAGGCTTGTAGTTTGGGCAGGAATTTCTCTATACACCCTATTTGCTAAACGGTTTAAATATTAACCCATTAATAAGATCAGCTGCCTTTAGATCAACAGAGTCACAACCTTTGTTACAAGTCATACAGAAGTACTTTTACAATAAAGAACTAGGATATGATACACACTATCAACTGTTCAGTTGGGGCGGCAGGTTGGGCCAATAACAAAGGTTGCTGGATCGAATCCCCGAGCTGTCAAGGTAAAAATCTGTCGTTCTGCCCCTGAACAAGGCAGTTCACTCACTGTTCCTTGGTAGGCTGTCATTGTAAATAAGAATTTGTCCTTAACTGACTTGCCTAGTTAAAAAAAAAAAAATTTTACTAGGCAAGTCAGTTAAGAACAAATTTTTATTTTCAATGACGGCCTAGGAACAGTGGGTTAACTGCCTGTTCAGGGGCAGAACGACAGATTTTGTACCTTGTCAGCTCAGGGGTTTGAACTTGCAACCTTTCGGTGACTAGTCCAATGCCCTAACCACTAGGCTACCCTGCCGCCCAAAAGGTTAAATAAAAATAAAGTTCAGTTTTAGAAACTGTTCAGTAAAAGCAACTTGATGAATTATAACTCCAGGAAGTACAACCTAATCTGCCTAAAAGCACAGATAACTTGGGTGCTCAAATGTGGACATATTTCTGGTTGATTCTAACAGACATGTCTGAAAACAAGTTGAGCTGTGCATTTCCAGTAGTGAGAAGCTTTCTTGCTTCAAATGGCATTGTGGCGTAGTTTCCTGTCAGTAACCTTCTTGTAACTGACACAGAACTTTTCCTCACAGTAGTGCAGTATTGTATACTATCACCACCCAGAATTGCTGTATTACTCATTACTTGGAAACAAATGTGTATAGCTTCAACATATGTTTAAAACTATAGTATCATCAAAAAATGTTGCCCTAAAGGTAATTACACATTTTCAATTTAAAAGTCAATGAATTACTTGAATGTTGTAAAGTTAAACACATCACCTAAAACTTCAGTACTTCATTAGATTATGACTTCTTCTGAGTTCCTGTGTGATCCACTGGTTAGACAACCAGTACACTGATTAGACTGGTTATAAGCAGAGTAATCAGTACAAATGATACTGCCTGTTACTTACTAACCTACTAATCAGATTATAGACATTTGTCAAATCAATATATTAAATATCACTATACAGATGTCTTATAAAATGTTTTTACCTGAATGATGGAGTAGAGTTAGTAGAATAGCGAGGGTGAAATACATAGTCGCCATACTTTGACAAATGACTAAACCTAAATGAGGAAGTATTGTCACATAGGCCTAAACTTCCTCTTCCTCTAGAAGGCTTTTATAACAATAACCACAATTCTAAAATGTCCCAAGGCATTTGAAACGACTTGATAACCTGTTTCCAATACACTACACTTATATAGGTACTGAAAATGCTCTCCAAACTCAGGTGTTTGTGAAATTAAAGACGTGGTAGAATGCATTTTTATCATGTTACAAATCAACTTAAAAATATTGGATTTGCTATTGTGTAATTATATTTTTTCATACAATGTGATTTTCTGGATTTTTGTTTTAGATTCCGTCTCTCACAGTTGAAGTGTACCTATGATAAAAATTACAGACCTCTACATGCTTTGTAAATAGGAAAACCTGCAAAATCGGCGGTGTATCAAATACTTGTTCTCCCCACTGTATACACAATAACCCATAATGACAAAGCAAAAACAGATTTTTAGAAATGTTTGAAAATGTCTTAAAAAATAATCCCAACGGTATTCGATGGGGTTGAGGTCAGGGCTCTGTGCAGGCCTGTCAAGATCTTCCACACCGATTTTGACAAACCTTTTCTGTATGGACCTCGCTTTGTGCATTGGGGCATTGTCATGCTGAAACAGGAAAGAGCCTTCCCCTAATCGTTGGAAAAACAGAATCATCTAGAATGTGAATATATGCTGTAGCGTTTAGATTTCCCTTCACTGGAACTAAGGAGCCTGTACTATGAAAAACAGCCCCAGACCATTATTCCTCCTCCACCAAACTTTACATTAGGCACTATGCATTCGGGCAAGTTATGTTCTCATGCACTACATGCTTCAGCACTCGGCAGTCCCATTCTGTGAGCATTTGTGGCCTACCACTTCATGGCTGAGCCGTTGTTGCTCCTAGACGTTTCCAATTTACAATAACAGCACTTACAGTTGACTGGGGCAGCTCTAGCAGGGCAGAAATTTTACGAACGGACTTTTGGAAAGTCATATGACGGTGCCACGTTGAAAGTCAGAGCTATTCAGTAAGGCAATTCTACTGCCAATGTTTGTCTATGGAGATTGCATGACTGTGAGCTCGATTTCATACAGGTGTCAGCAATGGGTGTGGCAGAAATAGCCGAATACTCTAATATATATGCAGTACTAGTCAAAAGTTTGGACACACAAACTCATTCAAAGGTTTTTCTTTATTTTTTACTATTTTCCACATTGTAGAACAATAGTGAAGACATCATGTTTTACCAATCGTCTGTATACTACACCTACCTTGTCACAACACAACTGATTGGCTCAAACACATTAATATTTCATGCCTTGTTACTGTGGCAACGACGTTGGCAACAATGTCTCTCTCCTTCCTTCCTGTTTTACTGACAGATGACATCTGCTACACTCCTTCTTCCCGAAGCTCCTCCCCTCAGAAGGTGTCACTTCCAGATGCAGACAGATGTTCTAAAGCCCCTATTGGGGGGCAGGCAGCCCTGCAGAATGCACCGGTGGGGGCGGGACTCTGAGGAGGCGTGTTCTGTCTAAAGATGGATGCATTAACATACTCATTGTGCACATCAGTGGGCGGTCGGCCCTGTACCTGTGCGACCTCTGGAAGACCTTCCTGGATATGCAGTGGCATTAGAAGTTCTTCCTCCCCAGGCTTACCTTCATGGGGGCGTGGTTCCTGTTCAGGATTCTGTGGTATCTGGTGGCGTTTGTGCAAGGAGCTCTGCTGGGTGAGAGGATGGAGACTAACTGCCTCTCTGTGTGTGTGTGTGTGTGTGTGTGCTTAACTGCCAGTGTAGTCTTTTTGTGTCTTTTGCCAACAATTACATTGTGACATCAGGTTCTTACCAACCAACTACGAACAAAACATTCTCCTGTAAATGGGATTTACCTCATCGTGTCCCAGACACATTTCCCCTTGAGGGCAATAAGGGAGCCAATTGGGACGCACTCCCAACGTGACCCCCTAGTGAATGTGACGGAACGTTCCCTTCCAGGTGGACATGTCCAGCGACAGCCCCTTCCTCAACCCCCCCCCCCCCCTCACCTTCTATCACATCATAGATGGCAGCAGCCCGCTCAGGACCTGGTCTACCAAGGCTACACTACACCTGGTTAGGGCTGTTCCCTTTATAGTGCACTACTTTTAACTAGGGTCAGGGTCAAAAGTAGTGTACTACGTAAGAAATAGGGTGCTAGTTGAAATGCACACTAGAAGTGTGTGTCAGTGCTTTTTCCTGTCCTGAAACACTCTTTTCCCTCCCTCCCCAGGTTGGGGATGGACAGACTGAGTTGCTGGTGATCATGAGTGCCACGGTGAAGCCCTCCTCTGTCACCTACCAGGTGCACACCTCCTACCTGCCTGATGAGGTCCTGTGGGGGTACGAGTTCCCCCCCGTGGTCTCTCTGTCCCCGTGAGGGAAAGACATGGCTGACATCGCATTTCTTTGACAAAGTGGCCAAGACCAAGACCATGCCCCTCTTCAAAATGTCTTGCCCACAGAATTACCATGGCAACAGAGGAGGAGTTGGGAGTGGTGTGGCACTGATCCAGAGAAGATCCGATTGGAGCAGAGTTACATGGAGAGAAGATAGGGAGGGTCAGAGACAGTAGGGTCAGAGTCAGTGTCTGAATCAGCAATGTCTGAGAGCCTACACACAGAGACAAACAGCAGACCTGGGTTCAAATACTATTTGAAATCATCTCAAATACTTAATCTGTGCTTGATTGATCTTTGTCTTAATGGAACCAATAGAATAGTCCCGACATTGGTTAACTCTGCCCATTTAGCACTTCAGGTAGACTCAAGCGAATTCTCAAAGTATTTGAAAGATTTTAAATACTATTTGAACCCAGGTCTGGCATATACTGGATTCTAAGTAGGGTCTGTTACCGTTTACTACAACTATTCAAATGATGAATTCATTACTTGTTAATTTACCTGATATTGGTATGTAGAGAGAGATGTAAAGGAGTTCAGTGTGTTGGGGACAGAGGAGGCCATGGAAATGCCTTGAATGCTTCCGCTGTGTCCCATATGGCATCCAATTCCCTTTATAGAGCTCCATGGGCCCTGGTCAAAGTAGTGCACTTTATAGGGAATAGAGTGCCATTGGGATGCACTTTAGTCTTTCTTCTGGACCATCTGTTCATCCATACATGTTCAAAACATATACATATGTAACACTATAGATTTCATGATGATGATTTTGTTATTTGCCAATGTACTGTAGAATATGCTAAAGCACTGGTCTTTGACTGGAAATGAAGACAGGAGAACATGCTATTTTAAGTTGCTGTGTATAGGTGTCAGTCTGCATTGTCTGCACATATGTATCTGTTATTGTCGATACAGAGGACCGCAGTCAGCACTTTAAGTACGTTGACACCTCAGGAACTTTTGTAGCACACATTACTGGATAGAATATAGAGTTGTGATTTTAACCTTAAAGCACTTTAACAATGAAGGAAAGGTTTTAATGATGCTTTCTATTCATATTGTATGTGATTGTGTATCATTGTGAAATAACAACGATGATTTAAAATGATTTTCGTCTCTTTAGTCGGTTTGTTTTTGTGGCTGTAAGCACATTTTGTATTGGTCACATACACGTTTAGCAGATGTTATTGCGGGTGTAGCGAAATGCTTGCATTTATAGGAAATAATATTTTTCTAGGTAATCAAGGAGAGCTAATTGGAGGACTCAACAGTAGCAGAAGGATGCGTTCTAGGTCTATTCTATGTTGTAGGTCACAACTGTCTTAAAACAGAGCCTTGACTCATAGCACCCTATTCCATATGTAGTGCCCTACTTTTGAACAGGGTCCTTCAGGTTGTGGTTAAATGTAGTGCACTACATAGGGAATAGGGTGCCATTTGAGACACACGCCCAGTGACTCTTACAAGCACACACTTCTATTTCTGCCTCTGGTGGTAACCATGGTTTTCATGTGTCAAGTTAGTGTTGGGGAACTTCCTGTCGGGTAAACTGAGTTGAAAGAGATGTGTCAGGACTGGATCAGTGTCAGCACTTGAGAGAGATGTGTCAGGACTGGATCAGTGTCAGCACTTGAGAGAGATGTGTCAGGACTGGATCAGTGTCAGCACTTGAGAGAGATGTGAAGATGTGTGTCAAGAGATGTGGCTTTGGATATTAACCTATTATTGGTAACACGCTATGCATGAAGCCTTTTTAGTCAGTCATAAGAGTCACACGTAGTGGACAGAAACTCAGCAAAACAATAAATGTCCTCTCACAGTCAACTTTATTTTCAGCAAACTTAACATGTGTAAATATTTGTATGAACATAGCAAGATTCAACAACTGAGACATACACTGAACAAGTTCCACAGACATGTGACTAACAGAAATGGAATAATGTGTCCCTGATCAAAGAGGGGGTCAAAATCAAAAGTAACAGTCAGTATCTGGTGTGGCCACCAGCCGCATGAAGTACTGCAGTGCATCTCGTCCTAATGGACTGCACCAGATTTTCTAGTTCTTGCTGTGAGATGTTACCCCACTCTTCCACCAAGGCACCTGCAAGTTCCCAGACATTTCTGGGGGGAATGTCCCTAGCCCTCACCCTCCGATCCAACAGGTCCCAGACGTGGTCAATGGGATTGAGATCCAGGCTCTTCGCTGGCCATGGCAGAACACTGACATTCCTGTCTTGAAGGAAATCACACACAGAACGAGCAGTATGGCTGGTGGCATTATCATGCTGGAGGGTCATGTACAGGCCTCGGTGTAACGCTCATTCCTTCAACGATGAACGCAAATCCGACCATCATCCCTGGTGAGACAAAACCGCGAGTTGTCAGTGAAGAGCACTTTTTGCCAGTCCTGTCTGGTCTAAAGACGGTGGGTTTGTGCCCATAGGTGTCGTTGTTGCCGGTGATGTCTGATGAGGACCTGCCTTTACAACAGGCCTACAAGCCCTCAGTCCAGCCTCTCTCAGCCTTATGCGGACAGTCTGAGCACTGATGGAGGGATTGTGCGTTCCTGGCGTATCTCGGGCAGTTGTTGCCACCGGAACTGTTCAGATATCATCCATGCAAATCACCTTATACCACCCACCACTGCAACCTCTATGCTCTAGCCGGCTGGCTCTCGCTACATATTCATTGCCAGACCCACTGGCTCCGGGTCATCTATAAGTCTATTCTAGGTAAAGCTCCGCCTTATCTCAGCTCACTGGTCACGATAACAAGACCCACCCATAGCACATGTTCAAGCACTGATCATCCCCAAAGCCAACACCTCATTTGGCCGCCTTTCCTTCCAGTTCTCTGCTGCCAGTGACTGGAATGAATTGCAAAAATCGCTGAAGCTGGAGACTGATATTTCCCTCACCAACTTTAAATATCAGCTATCTGAGCAGCTAACCGATCGCTGCAGCTGTACATAGTCCATCTGTAAATAGCCCACCCAATCTACCTACCTCATCCCCATATTGTTTTTATTTACTTTTCTGCTCTTTTGCACACCAGTACTTACACAACATCTGCTCATTTATCGCTCCAGTGTTAATCTGCCTAATTGTAATTCTTCTCTACTATGAGTTTTTCTTTTCTTCTGTGTCATTGACTTGTTTATTGTTTATTCCATGTTTTTCCATGTGTAACTCTGTGTTGTTGTCTGTGTCGCACTGCTTTGCTTTATCTTGGCCAGGTCGCAGTTGTAAATGAGAACTTGTTCTCAACTAGCCTACCTGGTTAAATAAAGGTGTTCTCAACTAGCCTACCTGGTTAAATAAAGGTGTTCTCAACTAGCCTACCTGGTTAAATAAAGGTGTTCTCAACTAGCCTACCTGGTTAAATAAAGGTGTTCTCAACTAGCCTACCTGGTTAAATAAAGGTGTTCTCAACTGGCCTACCTGGTTAAATAAAGGTGTTCTCAACTAGCCTACCTGGTTAAATAAAGGTGTTCTCAACTAGCCTACCTGGTTAAATAAAGGTGTTCTCAACTAGCCTACCTGGTTAAATAAAGGTGTTCTCAACTAGCATACCTGGTTAAATAAAGGAGTTCTCAACTGGCCTACCTGGTTAAATAAAGGTGTTCTCAACTAGCCTACCTGGTTAAATAAAGGTGTTCTCAACTAGCCTACCTGGTTAAATAAAGGAGTTCTCAACTGGCCTACCTGGTTAAATAAAGGTGTTCTCAACTAGCCTACCTGGTTAAATAAAGGTGTTCTCAACTAGCCTACCTGGTTAAATAAAGGTGTTCTCAACTAGCCTACCTGGTTAAATAAAGGTGTTCTCAACTAGCCTACCTGGTTAAATAAAGGTGTTCTCAACTAGCCTACCTGGTTAAATAAAGGAGTTCTCAACTGGCCTACCTGGTTAAATAAAGGTGTTCTCAACTAGCCTACCTGGTTAAATAAAGGTGTTCTCAACTAGCCTACCTGGTTAAATAAAGGTGTTCTCAACTAGCCTACCTGGTTAAATAAAGGTGTTCTCAACTAGCCTACCTGGTTAAATAAAGGTGTTCTCAACTAGCCTACCTGGTTAAATAAAGGTGTTCTCAACTAGCCTACCTGGTTAAATAAAGGTGTTCTCAACTAGCCTACCTGGTTAAATAAAGGTGTTCTCAACTAGCCTACCTGGTTAAATAAAGGTGTTCTCAACTAGCCTACCTGGTTAAATAAAGGTGTTCTCAACTAGCCTACCTGGTTAAATAAAGGTGAAATAAAGAAAATAAATGCAGAAGCCCCCCATCTCATCTAAAGCAGCAGATCTGTTCTCAGATATTATCCATGCAGAACCAGCAGACGCTAAGTCAACCAGGTTAATGAAATACGATAAAATGAATAAAGCAGCAAATATTAAAAAGCTAATAATAAATAAAGAATGTGCCACTGTCTATAGGATGCCAACTTTCCAACAAGTCAGTTCGTCAAATTTCTGGCCTGCTAGAGGTGCCCTGGTCAACTGTAAGGGGTGTTATTGTGAAGTGGAAACATCTAGGAGCAACAACTGCTCAGCCAGCCGCAAAGTGGTATGCCACACAAGCTAGAAGAACAAGAAACGCACACCTATGAAGGCGAGGTGCTGGCTAGCGGAGTAGAAACTTGAAAGTAAAGGACAGGGCACACTCTAGGAGCTCAGATGCAAAAATGTAATACCAACGTTTCGACAGCCAAGCTGTCTTCATCAGGGTGACAGAACGGGACCGCTGCGTGCTGAAGCGTGTAGCGCTTACTACCGAGTTCAAAACTGTCTCTGGAAGCAACTTCAGCACAAGAACTGTTCGTCAGGGGACCTTCATGAAATGGGTTTCCATAGTCGAGGACCTGCACACGACACTATATTCATAAAGAAAATAATGTACATTTTCCTTGACACACAAAAGTACTTGTTACATTTTGAATGCTTAGCAGGACAGGAAAATGGTCCAATTCACGCACGTATTGAGAGAACACGTGGTCATCCTTACTGCCTCTGATCTGGTGAACTAACTAAACACAAATGCATCATTTGAAAATGATGTCTGAGTGTTGGAGCGTGCCCCAACAAGAAAATGGTGTCGTCTGGTTTGCTTAAAAGAATGAATTTCAAGTGATTTATACTTTTACTTTGTATACTTAAGTATATTTAGAACCAAATACTTTTAGACTTTTACTCAAGTAGTATTTTACTGGTTTACTTTCACTTTTACTTGAGTAACTATTAAGGTATCTGTACTTTTACCCAAGTATGACAATTGGGTACTTTTTCCATCACTGCACACGAGCGTAATATCACCATGCACAATGCCAAGCATCGGCTGAAGTGGAGTAAAGCATACTGCCATTGGACTATGGAGCAGTGGAAATGAGTTCACTGGAGTGATGACTCACACTTCACCATCTAGCAGTCCAATGGATGAATTATGGGTTTGGTGGATTGCAATAAGTGCCATGTGATTTTTAATGACCACAGAGAGTCAGGACACCCATTTAACATTCCATCCAGAAGACTGCACTCTACTCGGGGTGATGTCCTCATCACTGTCCTGGGGTATTGGCATGAGATCTGTAGTCCAGAGGGCCTCCTTCTGGCCCTCCAACACCACCATTGATGCCATAAGTCAATTGTGCAACCTGGAAATGTTTGAGAGGGCAGGATAATTATGATTTAAATAGTTTAACTGTCCAGATTCGTCTACACTTGCAATATATCCAGACACAATGCATGGCTGACTACTACCTCCGGAGGTGGGCAGGAAGATCCCAATCAGATCTCAATTTGACTTTTGATTGTGTCCACAATTTTAGACAGGTGTAGACAATCCGAAAGTGGACAAGACCAGGACAAAGGACACATGTGAGAACCAGTTATAAACAGAGCTATTGAGAGTAAGGGCCATTCAATCCGGACCACGGAAGATCTGTGTTATAGTGCAAATGAAATGTAAAGGTAATTTCTGATCGAGCCGACACATGACACAGCGTTTACTGTGAATGCCGTCTCCATAAACTTGAGAAAATTGCCTTTCAATTTAAGGATTTGAATGCGATCACACATTGTCATCTAGGCACCATTTACAGATGATTTCCGTCTCCCACCATGGTGGGGTAGTTCACACAGCTGGGGTTGGGGTAGTCCCACCTCACTGTAGATGGTGGGTGTTGTTGGACCTGGACCTGTAGATTCCTGCTCTTCACCACCTACATGACTGTTACATGGAGTCTGGAGAATAAAAACATACAGTAACAACTTCACTATGAATTTATGAACGGTGACCCGGGTATAAAACAAGGTCATAAAAGCTGCAATCAGCAGTTGAAACAAAGCAAACTCACTGCCCCTGTTTTGGTAAAAAGCTGAGCGATGAGGCTGGAGAAATGTAACCACTCTTAAATTCATAGACAGAGCTTAAAGAATTAAATTAAATTAATTAATTAATTAAAGAACTGCCCATCCATGTTTTTACCCATGTTTTGAGGCTACAGTGGTGTCCTAAATGATTTACAACCTTGATAAAGTTGAGCAATAATGACTGGCCAGGGTCTGTAATTTATATTATACTAATACAATTGCTCAGAGAAGGAGATTTTGTTTAACAACTACTTTTTTTCTCTCTTTTTGAGAGGGGCCAACATTATTGACACCCCTAAAGATTTTTATAAATAAAGTAGTTAAAAGCTTAGTATTTGGTCACACATTCCTACTACGCAGTGACTAGGTCAAGCTTGTGACTCTTCATACTTGTTGGATGAATTTACAAATAGTTTTGGTTGTTTCTAAACAATTCTACATTAATGTGGATGCTACAATGACCTCGGAAAATCCTTAAGGATTCCTTAAGGATTCGTGAATAATGATTAGTGAGAAAGCTAAACGGTCAAAGATCATAACCATACCCTCAAGACATGTTAACCCCTTGTTATTGGTAATGGTGAGAGGTTAGTATGTCTTGAGGGTATGATTTTTAGAGTGACAATTCTGACACCTACCTTTGTGAGAAAATTATTTAAAATATATATATATATATTTTGCAATTGTATTAGTATAAATTAATATGATTAATATTCATTATTAAGGGTGGCAATCATTTCTGACCACACTGTATTATAGTGGTTGTTTACATTTGCTTTGTTTACAAACTGAGTCCATATATGGATGTAGCAACTGCAGATTGCCCCTTTAACGACCTCAAATAAATAAACATTTTATCTGTGGCTGTTCAATAATCTACAATATGAGCATGAAATTAACTTGAGTTTACCAGTAATTTGGAATTTATTTTTGTGAATACAATGTTTTCATCAAGAATGACACAGTATCAGTAGTGTTAAATATGAGGTATCTTACCCTGACAGTAGCATACTCTGTGTTTATACTATCCTCTTTGTAACCTATAAATCAACCACATAAAAGATCTATAAAGGTTTGCTATGAGTGTACATACATACAGTATATATATATAATGTGAAATCATTAACCTGTTATCAACAGTACTCACAGTGGTTCAATTAATAAAATGAAGTTTCTGTATTAAGAGTGATCCTGCAGCAAGAACAGTGAGCTTACCTTTATTCAGCTTCTGCCAAGCAATCAGGACACATCCAACGAAGATGATGATGATGAAGATGATGATGATGATGCCGACATTGTAGTTTTGGTTTTCTTTGTCCCGCTCTGGTTCTGCAATATAGTGACATAAAAATCACAACGTCAACATAGGATATAACATCTAGTCTAGTGTGTATGTGTGTGTTCGTGTGTTCGTGTGTGTGTGCACACGAAAGTGTGTATCCACAAAAGTGTGTGCATGCATGGGTGCGTGTCTTACTAGAATTGGATGCACAAATTGTTTCGATCTCCTTCATGTTAGGGGCCCAGCTGACTTGGTTGCTGTGGTTACAGATGATGGAACCCCCTGCCACATAGACAGAGAGCAGGGGGATAGTGGAGGTCTCAGCCCCTCTACTCTCTCCTCCCACCTGAGAGCAGGTGCTGCTGTTACAGCTGGAGGTGACAGAGGTGTTCTGACCTCTGCAGGTCACAGTCACATTACAGTTGCCATTGATGGTGGAGTTAGAGTCCACTGTCAGGACTGGTGTCACAACTCTCTCTGAATACACAACAGATAAACATGGTTAGAAAACCACACACACACACACACACACACACACACACACACACACATGCTGATAATTTTTCTAGACACCATTTCATGTGGTTGACATTTTCTGTACCTTAAGATGCAGTAAATTTAAATGCATTTAACCTGAGATAGAATTCATATTTCACTATTGATTGCTACTGTAACCATATCGATACAAAGAGAAGGATGGCAGGAAGGAGGACAACCTACCTTGAACTGATATATGGTACTTGGCAACATCTTTGTTTTCTTCACCACTCACTCCTGCGTCATAAAGACCACTGTCTCCTTCCTGTAGGTTCTTCAGTACTAGAGAGAAGTTTGCCTCACTAAACTCAACCCTGCCTTGGTATTTAGTGTATACTTTCACTGTTGATGATTCATTGGAGTATTTTACTAAAGTGTGAGATTTGTTAAAAGTCCACTTGAAATCCTCAATATTATTTAGTTTAGCATATCCCTGGACATCCAGATGAACATTTTCTCCCTTCAGCACAAACTGTTTCAGAGTCTCAATGCTGGACTCTGAAATAAACAGACAGAAAACTTCATGTAAAAATGAAACAGTCTACCAAGAACACGTTATAAAAACAAATATGGTCATTCAATGTACTATACAATTGTAAGTTAACCAGGTGCAATATGATTGTGCGTTTGCTCAACATTTGGGCATATACAGAGCCTTCAGAAAGTATTCTACCCCTTGACTTTTTCTACATTTTGTTGTATTACAGCCTGAATATAAAATGGATTAAATTAAGATTGTTTTGTCACTGGCCTACACACAATATCCCATAATGTCAAAGGAATTATGTTTATTGAAACATTTTGAAAATTCATTAAAAATGAAAAGCTGAAATGTCTTGTCAATAAGTATTCAACCAAGTTTGCTATGGCCTAAATAAGTTCAGGAGTAAAAATGTGCATAACACATCCCATAATGAGTTGCATGGACTCACTCTGTGTGCAATAAGAGTTTTTAGAAGACAATGAATGTTCCTGAGTGGCCGAGTTACAGTTTTGACTTGAAATCTACTTAAGTCTATGGCAAGGCCTGAAAATGGTTGTCTTGCAATGATCAGAAACCAATTTGACAGAGCTTGAAGAATTTAGAAAACAATAAGGGTAAAATTTTGCACAATCCAGGTGTGGAAAACTTAGAGACTTTCCCAGAAAGACTCTCAGATGTAATCGCTGCCAAAGGTTATTCTACAATGTATGGACTTGGTGGTGTGAATACTTATTTCATACTGTATTTCATTTTCAAAACATTTCTACATTTCTAAAAACATGTTTTCACTTAGTAATTATGGGGTATTGTGTGTAGATGGGTGAGAAAAATATATATTTCATGCATTTTGATTTCACAACAAAATGTGGAATAAGTCAAGGGGTATGAATACTTTCTGAAGGCACTGTAGCTGAACCAACATAAACACTTAGAATTTTAGAGGGAGGGTCCTAAGCAGACATATGGCATTGTTTTAAGATGTATCATTTAGCTATTTGATTTAGAATTTTAGGACCCTTTAGGTATAAAATATATATATATATATATAAACAATTATTTGATAGAAAATATTACATTTGGCTTTGACTAGCCCATAGAAATGCATTGAATGACATTTATAAATGGCAAAAAAGACAGTCAAAAAAATAAATCATAAGGAATGCAGTTTTTAAGTGTCTGTCCTTATATCTAGGAGATATAAGAACATTCAGGAAATATATATTTTTACACATATTTTGGCCCTTTTTTTTAGGTAGGTAAAATCAGTGTACTTCCATAAATGTTTTACGGAGACCACCGGAGACAACCTTGGTGTTCATGAGACTCTCCTCTTTCCATAGAGTGGTTTCTAGGCCAAACTGTTCGGACACTACAAAGGTTTGCGGGAGAAGACCGATTGTCAGGATGTCTCATGGTCTGACAAACACCGCTGTAGCTCGGCCACCTTCCATCGCATATGTGGAAGGCCGCCATAGGATGTGATGCATTAAGACACAGCCCATACAAAAACACAGATATCTCCAGCTTGAACTGACTGATTTTGTTTTGATTGACAGCGGTGCATCAACAAACTCTAGGGGTCAAATAAACAAACTTTAACACATTAGCTGAAATTGTCCTTTAGAAGTCCACCAAACTCACAGAATTGAGCTCATTAAGCAATTGCTTAAGTTAACTTTTTTTCACAGTGCAACAGTATGTTTATGGTAACTATAGTTGAATTAGCATGAATTACAAAACACTTTGCCTGTTTTCTGTGCATTGTACTAAATCCACCTTAATTCAGAGACCTGTTCTAAGATACAGTATGTTGGGTGATGTTTCATGCATTAAACTGTTTATGTTCATTGTAGAGTTTGTTGTCTAAAATACAGTGCATATCCATCATGAAACCAGTTGGCTTATAAATGGCTGTCAACGTTCTGTCAATACCACCCCCACCCTCGTGATGAAGCTGTAGTTTCCACATCCTGTAGCTCAAGGTGTTTCTCACATGTTTATACTAACTCTAAAACACTATACGTTTGCTACTTGTAATACACAACAGTATGATTCAACAAATTAACCAATTGATCAATGTTAACCGATAGAGCTACTTTCAATGAAATATCATAATATCCAAATTCTATTCCATTCCATTTCAAATATTATAATATATATTTAAAATATCAGAATTGAATGACTTGCCTAGTTAAATAAAGGTTAAACAAATCAAAAATAATTCTTACCCCCTATCCCCATACAGAGAGAACCTCTGTGATATGGTTATTTGGGATCTAACATCAAGAGAAGTGGTAAAGTACAGTAGGAAGCATGACATATCAGGTATATGACTGGATATCCAGTATATATACACATTTTTTGTTTTTGTTGGTTTTACAGGATAGTGACAATTATCTGAAGAACAGTGACTCATGGACTCTTGTCTTGTGTGTCCTTTAGGACCCAGGCTACCCTGCCTTGCCCTTCCCCCTTATTGTTTATCATGTGAATGTTTTGTCACTGTGCTGTTGTCTTTGTAAATAAAACATACAAATTATAAATAGTAAAAAAATGAGTCATCAACATGTGCGTAGCCCATCCCTAACATCAAGTGAAACTATCAGCACAAACCTATTGCCTGATACCTGCCTTTCCGATCAGATTATTGGTAAATATATCTAATCAATGCAGCCAATACTAGAGAAAAGGTAGAATATTTACCTGATCCTTGGACTAGAGCTGATAGAAAAACAATATAATGTAGGAGAGCTGCCATACTGTTTGTTGAACATACCCAGTAAAACAGGAAGTTAAAGTAAGTTCCTCAACTTGTGTAGCACTGTAACGGTTTTCTTGAGTCGAAGGAGAGGCGGACCAAAACGCAGCATGGTGATAATTCATGGTTCTTTAATAAAGCAACTACACATGAACAAACTAACAAAACAAGAAATGTGAAAACCCAAAACAGCCCTATCTGGTGCAAACACAGGAACAATCACCCACAAAACCCAACACTAAACAGGCTACCTAAATATGGTTCCCAATCAGAGACAATGACTAACACCTGCCTCTGATTGAGAACCATATCAGGCCAAACATAGAAATAGACAAACTAGACATGTAACATAGAATGCCCACTCAGATCACACCCTGACCAAACAAAACATAGAAACATACAAAGCAAACTATGGTCAGGGTGTGACAAGCACATTATAAGTCACACGATGGGTGGGTTACATATTTTTCAGTCTATGAAGGCATGACTTGGGTAAATTCGAATTGGAGGCAGTCGATGCAGGAAGTAAACTGAAATTCCAATTCAATAATTTAAAAAGGGCTTCTATTTACAAAGCCTTCTCTGTAAACTGAAAATGAGAAACTATTTGTGAAAAGTTTTCCATTTTATGATTGTAGATTAAAATCACTTCCTGCATTGACTGTCTTTTTTAAATTAAAATATACCACAATCCTGCAATAAGGAGTCAACATCGTAATGCATTTTCAAATTATACAAGTATTTTGTCTTATGTTGCAAAAGACGTTCTGAAAGTCTGAAACCCTACTGTACCTCTTCAAATAAAATCTTAAATAACACAGTAAGTCAGTCTTATGCCCCCCCCCTCCCCCAAAAAGTGCTCGTCTTTTACTACTACCACTGATTTTGCAGATAATTTAATTGTTGCAAAAAAATTGCTTGCTTCGACTGTGATATGTGGTTGTCTCACCTAAGTATCTTAAAATTAATGCACTAACTAAGTGAACATAGATGCTGGGATTTGAGGAGCAGGTGCAGGTGGTAAGTTTAATATAACAAGAAGCATGAACAAATACAACGTCGGAGCAGCATCTAGACAACAATACTGCCTGGGGAAAGAACCTAAGGGAGTGATAGATAAAGGGGAGGTAATGAGTGAGGTAATGGAGTCCAGGTGTGCGTAATGATGAAGTGCGGGTAATGAGGAATGCCAGGTGCGCGTGAAGACGGTTCCCAGGACCGGTGGTTAGTAAACCAGCGACATTGACCACCGGAGGGGAGGAGCGGGAGTAGATGTGACAGTACCCCCTCCCCCTCATCAAGAGGGACGGCCCCGAGGACGAGGAGCGGACTGGTCCAGGTGGTGAAGATGGAAAATACGGATGATGCTGGGATACAGAATGTCCTCGGGACCCAACACCGCTCCTCTGGGCCGTATTTTATACCATTTTAAAGATAATCTTGTTGTTAATCCCATCACAGTGTCCAATTTCAAAAAGGCTTTACAGTGAAAGCACACCAAACGATTATGTTAGGTCACCGCCGAATCACAGAAGAACACAGCCATTTTTCCAGCCAAAGAGAGGAGTCACAAAAAGCAGAAACATAGATAAAATGAATCACTAACCTTTGATGATCTTCATCAGATGACACTCATAGGACTTCATGTTACACAATACATGTATGTTTTGTTCGATAAAGTGCATATTTATATCAAAAAATCTGATTTTACATTGCCGTGTTATGTTCAGTAGTTCCAAAACTTGTGGTGATTTTGCAGAGAGCCACATCAATTTACAAAAATACTCATAATAAACATTGATATAAAATATACAACTATTATGCATGGAAATATAGATACACTTCTCCTTAACCTTATGAAAACCCAAATCTCTCATTTGGAAGCTAAAATTACATTTAATCTCTTCACCAATAATTGTATATTTAAACATTTAAAAAGCCCAACAATTCCATGAGAATCTGATAACTATAATGTGTAGCCTTTCCACTGTAGAGTTTGTCATACTATCATTGATGAGAATGTCTCAGATGAAAACCGAACTGACATCATATTCATTAATGAAAGCTTGAATTTTATAGCATTTTATTTGAATCTGGTGCTCTGCATTTCCCCAGGCAATTGGGCAGTTGAGACGCTAGCATCTCCCTATCAGCTCAGGTGAGAGATTTGTCTGCTTGGAAAAATCGGATTATTCCCCAGTGTCGTGTCTTTGGCTATGCCGGATTAAGTGATATGACATGCTATTCTATAAAATAATTTCTCTGTAATTAATATTACCTGATTGAGCTAATCATGTAAATGCAATTAACTAGAAAGTCGGGGCACCACAAAATAATATTTATAGAGCAGTTATCGTCCGAATAGTAATATTTTACATCAATAGCAGTCAATATTAATAGTCAACTTATTTCAGTCTTATCTGAAAGTTGTAAATTCTTGGTTATCTTCACGAACCCTGGCTAACAAGTTGAATCAGCAATACAAAATCGGGTTTAATTATTTATTTACTAAATACCTAACTAAATCACACATAATTACATTTACACAGAATGAATCATACCTTGATTACAAATGATGTCATAAAGGAAAACGTCCCTAGCGGACAGAACAGATATGACAGTTGGTTACACAAAAGAAAGGGAGGCTGGGTTTGAGTGAAGCGGGAAGACTTGGGGAACAAAGGGAGAAGCCATGCTATCGTGAATACAGTATCTTATTCATTTTAAATGACCATTTGGAAAAGGAAAATGCAATAAATATTTACTCTGAGCTGTGCTTTGGTAGGTTGGTGGTAGATTGTAGATGGAAGGCTGTGTTGCCCAACCGAGTCCTTTGTCCTTTGAAGAATGTCTCTGGTGGTAAATTGATTCTTTGTAGTAACGTCATTGTGTGGTAGACGGGATACTCTGTCTGTTCTGTCCTAGCCCACATTTGCAACGGCTGTTGCTAACTCAACGGCTAGGAGGTATCACTTCTGTAGTGAATAAGAGTTCAAAGTTCATACCATTCACAACCTAAGCTCATGCTGAGGTTGGCTTCGTTCTGTAGTTATTATCTGAACCATTCTGACATCGGATCGTCATCCTAATGTACCCAGAACATGAGGTTATAGGTCGTCAAGGGCTTATATAGTGGAGGGAGAAGGGCGTGTTTCACAGGTCTACAGCCCATGTCTCTTCACAGGGGCGGGTCACTGATTGAGCAGAGCCCTAACCTTATGAAAACCCAAATCTCTAATTTGGAAGCTAAAATTACATTTAAATCTCTTCACCAATAATTGTATATTTAAACATTTAAAAAGCCCAACAATTCCATGAGAATCTGATAACTACAATGTGTAGCCTTTCTACTGTAGAGTTTGTCATACTATCATTGATGAGAATGTCTCAGATGACAACGGAACTGACATCATATTCATTAAGTACCAATGCATATGCACATTTCCCCTCAACTTCTGATGATCCCAGAATCTCTATGTTAACCAAGGGATTTTCAAATGTCACATCAGTAGGGTAGAGAGAGGAAAAAGAGAGGGAGAGGTATTTCTGACACTGATCTTTCAGTCCATGGAGTCCATGGAGAATAAGAGCACCTCCTATGCCTTTCGCAACAAAAGCTCCAGCTGAAATATCATTGCCAGAACCCATAAATTAAATTGTATAATGAAGCATATGTGTAACTGTATGAAGCGACGGTCTAAAGCCATGGTTATACAAATTTCATGTGATGGAACATTGTATTATGTGAAAAGACAGCCTTGAAAATGTTCATCTTGTCTTTTGTGTCATAAACAATCCTGGTTCCTGGGCGGCAGAACGCCCAAAAAATGTTCTATATGTTAAAATAGGAGACGGTGCCAGACACATACAGGAACCAAACCTATGTAACTTGTCTGTGGAAGCAGTATAAGACATGTAACGGGACTGCCCTGAGGGGAGCTCACTTCAGACCAGTACTGTCATATTTTCCAGGTCTGTGCCCACCTACTTTTAAAAATCCACCTTTCCAGAACAAGCCTCTGACTGTTGCCACTTGTTGTAGACCCCCTCAGCCCCCAGCTGTGCCCTGGACACCATATGTGAATTGATTGCCGCCTATCTATCTTCAGAGTTCGTACTGTTAGGTGACCTAAACTGGGATAAGCTTAACACACCGGCCGTCCTACAATCTAAACTAGATGCCCTCAATCTCACACAAATCATCAAGGAATCTACCATGTCCAACCCTAAATCAGTAACCATAGAAATCATCCTAACCAACCTGCCCTCTAAATACCCCTCTGCTGTCTTCAACCAGGATCTCAGCGATCACTGCATCATTGCATGGGTCCGCGGTCAAACGACCACCCCTCATTACTGTCAAAAGCTCCCTAAAACACTTCAGCGAGCAGGCCTTTCTATGCAGCCTGGCACAGGTATCCTGGAAGGATATTGACCTCATCTCATCAGCAGAGGATGCCAGCTTGCTCTTTAAAAGTATTTTCCTCACCATCTTAAATAAGCATGCCGCATTCAAAAAAATGTAGAACTAAGAACAGATATAGCCCGTGGTTCACCCCAGACTTGACTGCCCTCGACCAGCACAAAAACATCCTGTGGCGTTCTGCATGAGCATCGAATAGCCGCCACGATATGCAACTTTCCAAGGAAGTCAGGAACCAATATACACAGTCAGTTAGGAAAGCTAAGGCTAGCTTTTCAAAAATAAATGTGTGTAGCACTAATTAAGTTTGGGATACTGTTACTGTAATTTAATTAAACCAATGTGTTTTCATTCATTGAATTCCCTTAATCTATTTTATGAGAATTTGTAAGATTCTTGTTTGCATAAAATAGACGGAGACCAGTCCTTTCAATGATAGGTAACAGAATTTATTCTCGGAGCACGCTGCCACGTTACCACGAGCAACAGTTTATATACAATAATATGACGTCATTTCATTGCTTAAAAAATGAATCTCCTCCTCTCGACCGAGACAAAGGGAACTTTAAAAGTTCATTCTGAGTTCATTCTGACCCACTAGCACATACACAGGACACACAACACAACTGAATTAACTTTTGACTCCTCACCATTATCGATCACCACTTAGCTGAAAGTTCTAATTAACAGAAAACCTAGGAATGCACTCACAGCCTTATCTAAAACACCCCAGAGCTCAGTTGTCGGTTCAACCATAGGTTAACTACCTTATCTGTTTACTTAATCCACAAACCATTCCTTTCTTCCTAGTTGGAATGGTGTTCATTAACTTTAATTACTCCTTGTCCGTGTCACACAATCCCTTCTTATGAACTCATATTGTTAATCAGATATAATAAAACAGAGTATAAGTTTACTTACTGACAGTTTCATTTAAAATAAGTATTGTTCAGTCATTTAATCATAATTTTCCTAACAGATACTAAAGTCCATGGAGAATAAGATCACCTCCTCCCAGCTGCCTACTGCACTGAGGCTAAGAAACACTTTCACCACCGATAAATCTACGATAATTGATGATTTCAATAAGCATTTTTCTACGGTTGGTCATGCTTTCCACCTGTCTACCCCGGCCAACAACTCTGCACACCCTGCAGCAGCTTGCCTTTCTAAAAATCTTCGCAAGCCAAGTTCTCACACAGATCACCGACCATTTCGAATCCCACCATACCTTCACCACTATGCAATCTGGTTTCCAAACTGGTCATGGGTGCACCTCAGTCACGCTCAAGGTGCTAAACAATATCATAACCACCATCGATAAAAGACAGTACTGTGCAGCCGTCTTCATCAACCTGGCCAAGGCTTTCGACTCTGTCAATCACTGCATTCTTATCTTATCTTATCTTCTTATCTTCTTATCTTATCTTATCTTATCTTATCTTATCTTATCTTATCTTTCTGCAAGGTGCAATACACAAAACAGAAAACAACTACCCACAAACACAGGTGGGAACAGGCTACCTAAGTATGGTTCTCAATCAGAGACAACGATCGACAGCTGCCTCGGATTGGGAACCATACCAGGCCAAACACATAGAAATACAACACACAGAACAAAACATAGAATGAAAAACATAGAATGCCCACCCCAACTCACACCCTGACCAAACCAAAATAGAGACATAATAAAGGAACTAAGGTCAGGACGTGACAGCATAGTCGGAACTAGAAGCACAAGCATTTCGCTATACTCGCATTAACATCTGCTAACCATGTGTATGTGACCAATAAAATTGGACTTGATTAGATTTTTATTTTTCTGTACCGTTTGTATGTTTAATTTTAAATTCGCATGGATTTTAAAGAGAAATTGAAATGGACGAGCTGATAAAAGGGAATGCCGTATGGAACTCTGAAATATTTTAGTAAAAATAATGCTTGTGCTTCTAGTTCCGACAATGCAGTAATAACCAACAAGTAATCTAGCTAACAATTCCAAAACTACTACCTTATAGACACAAGTGTAAGGGGATAAGAATATGTACATAAAGATATATGAGTGAGTGATGGTACAGAGCGGCATAGGCAAGATACAGTAGATGGTATTGAGTGCAGTATATACATATGATATGAGTATGCTTCCGGTGAGTATGATATGAGTACGAGATGAGTATGTAAACAAAGTGGCATAGTTAAAGTGGCTAGTGATACATGTATTACATAAAGATGCAGTAGATGATATAGAGTACAGTATATACATATACATATGAGATGAATAATGTAGGGTATGTAAGCATTATATTAGGTAGCATTGTTTAAAGTGGCTAGTGATATATTTTACATCATTTCCCATCAATTCCCATTATTAAAGTGGCTGGAGTTGAGTCAGTGTGTTGGCAGCAGCCACTCAATGTTAGTGGTGGCTGTTTAACAGTCTGATGGCCTTGAGATAGAAGCTGTTTTTCAGTCTCTCGGTCCCAGCTTTGATGCACCTGTACTGACCTCGCCTTCTGGATGATAGCAGGGTGAACAGGCAGTGGCTTGGGTGGTTGTTGTCCTTGATGATCTTTATGGCCTTCCTCGGACATCGGGTGGTGTAGGTGTCCTGGAGGGCAGGTAGTTTGCCCCCGGTGATGCGTTGTGCAGACCTCACTACCCTCTGGAGAGCCTTACGGTTGTGGGCGGAGCAGTTGCCGTACCAGGCGGTGATACAGCCCGACAGGATGCTCTCGATTGTGCATCTGTAGAAGTTTGTGAGTGCGTTTGGTGACAAGCCAAATTTCTTCAGCCTCCTGAGGTTGAAGAGGCGCTGCTGCGCCTGGGTGGACCAATTCAGTTTGTCTGTGATGTGTATGCCGAGGAACTTAAAACTTACTACCCTCTCCACTACTGTCCCATCAATGTGGATAGGGGGGTGTTCCCTCTGCTGTTTCCTGAAGTCCACAATCATCTCGATCGATCACCACATTCTTTTGGAGAGATTGGAAACCCAAATTGGTCTACATGGACATGTTCTGGCCTGGTTTAGATCTTATCTGTCGGAAAGATATCAGTTTGTCTCTGTGAATGGTTTGTCCTCTGACAAATCAACTGTAAATTTCGGTGTTCCTCAAGGTTCCGTTTTAGGACCACTATTGTTTTCACTGTATATTTTACCTCTTGGGGATGTTATTCGAAAACATAATGTAAACTTTCACTGCTATGCGGATGACACACAGCTGTACATTTCAATGAAACATGGTGAAGCCCCAAAATTGCCCTCGCTAGAAGCATGTGTTTCAGACATAAGGAAGTGGATGGCTGCAAACTTTCTACTATTAAACTCGGACAAAACAGAGATGCTTGTTCTAGGTCCCAAGAAACAAAGAGATCTTCTGTTGAATCTGACAATTAATCTTAATGGTTGTACAGTCGTCTCAAATAAAACTGTGAAGGACCTCGGCGTTACTCTGGACCCTGATCTCTCTTTTGAAGAACATATCAAGACCATTTCGAGGACAGCTTTTTTCCATCTACGTAACATTGCAAAAATCAGAAACTTTCTGTCCAAAAATGATGCAGAAAAATTAATCCATTCTTTTGTCATTTCTAGGTTAGACTACTGCAATGCTCTATTTTCCGGCTACCCGGATAAAGCACTAAATAAACTTCAGTTAGTGCTAAATACGGCTGCTAGAATCCTGACTAGAACCAAAAAATTTGATCATATTACTCCAGTGCTAGCCTCTCTACACTGGCTTCCTGTCAAAGCAAGGGCTGATTTCAAGGTTTTACTGCTAACCTACAAAGCATTACATGGGCTTGCTCCTACCTATCTCTCTGATTTGGTCCTGCCGTACATACCTACACGTACGCTACGGTCACAAGACGCAGGCCTCCTAATTGTCCCTAGAATTTCTAAGCAAACAGCTGGAGGCAGGGCTTTCTCCTATAGAGCTCCATTTTTATGGAACGGTCTGCCTACACATGTCAGAGACGCAAACTCGGTCTCAACCTTTAAGTCTTTACTGAAGACTCATCTCTTCAGTGGGTCATATGATTGAGTGTAGTCTGGCCCAGGAGTGGGAAGGTGAACGGAAAGGCTCTGGAGCAACGAACCGCCCGTGCTGTCTCTGCCTGGCCGGTTCCCCTCTTTCCACTGGGATTCTCTGCCTCTAACCCTATTACAGGGGCTGAGTCACTGGCTTGCTGGGGCTCTCTCATGCCGTCCCTGGAGGGGGTGCGTCACCTGAGTGGGTTGATTCACTGTTGTGGTATTCCTGTCTGGGTTGGCGCCCCCCCCTTGGGTTGTGCCGTGGCGGAGATCTTTGTGGGCTATACTCAGCCTTGTCTCAGGATGGTAAGTTGGTGGTTGAAGATATCCCTCTAGTGGTGTGGGGGCTGTGCTTTGGCAAAGTGGGTGGGGTTATATCCTTCCTGTTTGGCCCTGTCCGGGGGTGTCCTCGGATGGGGCCACAGTGTCTGCTGACCCCTCCTGTCTCAGCCTCCAGTATTTATGCTGCAGTAGTTTGTGTGTCGGGGGGCTAGGGTCAGTTTGTTATATCTGGAGTACTTCTCCTGTCCTATTCGGTGTCCTGTGTGAATCTAAGTGTGCGTTCTCTAATTCTCTCCTTCTCTCTTTCTTTCTCTCTCTCGGAGGACCTGAGCCCTAGGACCATGCCCCAGGACTACCTGACATGATGACTCCTTGCTGACCCCAGTCCACCTGGCCATGCTGCTGTTCCAGTTTCAACTGACCTGAGCCCTAGGACCATGCCCCAGGACTACCTGACATGATGACTCCTTGCTGTCCCCAGTCCACCTGGCCATGCTGCTGCTCCAGTTTCAACTTCCACCTGACTGTGCTGCTGCTCCAGTTTCAACTGTTCTGCCTTATTATTATTCGACCATGCTGGTCATTTATGAACATTTGAACATCTTGGCCATGTTCTGTTATAATCTCCACCCGGCACAGCCAGAAGAGGACTGGCCACCCCACATAGCCTGGTTCCTCTCTAGGTTTTTTCCTAGGTTTCGGCCTTTCTAGGGAGTTTTTCCTAGCCACCGTGCTTCTACACCTGCATTGCTTGCTGTTTGGGGTTTTAGGCTGGGTTTCTGTACAGCACTTGGAGATATCAGCTGATGTACGAAGGGATATATAAATAAAGGGTGGTTCGTTGCTCCAGAGCCTTTCCGTTCACCTTCACACTCCTGGGCCAGACTACACTCAATCATATGACCCACTGAAGAGATGAGTCTTCAGTAAAGACTTAAAGATTGAGACTGAGTTTGCGTCTCTCACATGGGTAGGCAGACCATTCCATAAAAATTGAGCTCTATAGGAGAAAGCCCTACCTCCAGCTGTTTGCTTAGAAATTCTAGGGACAATTAGGAGGCCTGCGTCTTGTGACCGTAGCGTATGTGTAGGTATGTACGGCAGGACCAAATCAAAGAGATAGGTAGGAGCAATCCCTTTGTAGGTTAGCAGTAAAACCTTGAAATCAGGCCTTGCCTTGACAGGAAGCCAGTGTATGGAGGCTAGCACTGGAGTAATATGATCAATTTTTTTTGTTCTAGTCAGGATTCTAGCAGCCGTATTTAGCACTAACTGAAGTTTATTTAGTGCTTTATCCGGGTAGCCGGAAAGTAGAGCTTTGCAGTATAACCGAGAAGTAACAAAATCATGGATTCATTTTTCTGCATCATTTTTAGACAGAAAGTTTCAGATTTTTGCAATGTTACGTAGATGGAAAAAAGCTGTCCTTGAAACAGTCTTGATATGTTTGTCAAAAGAGAGATCAGGGTCCAGAGTAACGCAGAGGTCCTTCACAGTTTTATTTGAGACGACTGTACAACCATTAAGATTAATTGTCAAATCAAATCAAATCAAATTTTATTTGTCACATACACATGGTTAGCAGATGTTAATGCGAGTGTAGTGAAATGCTTGTGCTTCTAGTTCCGACAATGCAGTAATAACGAACATGTAATCTAACTAACAATTCCAAAAAAACTACTGTCTTATACACAGTGTAAGGGGATAAAGAATATGTACATAAGGATATATGAATGAGTGATGGTACAGAGCAGCATAGGCAAGATACAGTAGATGATATCGAGTACAGTATAACATATGAGATGAGTATGTAAACAAAGTGGCATAGTTAAAGTGGCTAGTGATACATGTATTACATAAGGATGCAGTCGATGATATAGAGTACAGTATATACGTATGCATATGAGATTAATAATGTAGGGTAAGTAACATTATATAAGGTAGCATTGTTTAAAGTGGCTAGTGATATATTTACATCATTTCCCATCAATTCCCATTATTAAAGTGGCTGGAGTTGAGTCAGTGTCATTGGCAGTGTGTTGGCAGCAGCCACTCAATGTTAGTGGTGGCTGTTTAACAGTCTGATGGCCTTGAGATAGAAGCTGTTTTTCAGTCTCTCGGTCCCAGCTTTGATGCACCTGTACTGAGCTCGCCTTCTGGATGACAGCGGGGTGAACAGGCAGTGGCTCGGGTGGTTGATGTCCTTGATGATCTTTATGGCCTTCCTGTAGCATCGGGTGGTGTAGGTGTCCTGGAGGGCAGGTAGTTTGCCCCCGGTTATGCGTTGTGCAGACCTCACTACCCTCTGGAGAGCCTTACGTTTGAGGGCGGTGCAGTTGCCGTACCAGGCGGTGATACAGCCCGCCAGGATGCTCTCGAGTGTGCATCTGTAGAAGTTTGTGAGTGCTTTTGGTGACAAGCCAAATTTCTTCAGCCTCCTGAGGTTGAAGAGGCGCTGCTGCGCCTTCTTCACGATGCTGTCTGTGTGAGTGGACCAATTCAGTTTGTCTGTGATGTGTATGCCGAGGAACTTAAAACTACCCTCTCCACTACTGTTCCATCGATGTGGATAGGGGGGTGTTCCCTCTGCTGTTTCCTGAAGTCCACATTCATCTCCTTAGTTTTGTTGACGTTGAGTGTGAGGTTATTTTCCTGACACCACACTCCGAGGGCCCTCACCTCCTCCCTGTAGGCCGTCTCGTCGTTGTTGGTAATCAAGCCTACCACTGTTGTGTCGTCCGCAAACTTGATGATTGAGTTGGAGGCGTGCGTGGCCACGCAGTCGTGGGTGAACAGGGAGTACAGGAGAGGGCTCAGAACGCACCCTTGTGGGGCCCCAGTGTTGAGGATCAGCGGGGAGGAGATGTTGTTGCCTACCCTCACCACCTGGGGGCGGCCTGTCAGGAAGTCCAGTACCCAGTTGCACAGGGCGGGGTCGAGACCCAGGGTCTCGAGCTTGATGACGAGCTTGGAGGGTACTATGGTGTTGAATGCCGAGCTCTAGTCGATGAACAGCATTCTCACGTACGTATTCCTCTTGTCCAGATGGGTTAGGGCAGTGTGCAGTGTGGTTGAGATTGCATCGTCTGTGGACCTATTTGGGCGGTAAGCAAATTGGAGTGGGTCTAGGGTGTCAGGTAGGGTGGAGGTGATATGGTCCTTGACTAGTCTCTCAAAGCACTTCATGATGACGGATGTGAGTGCTACGGGGCGGTAGTCATTTAGCTCAGTTACCTTAGCTTTCTTGGGAACAGGAACAATGGTGGCCCTCTTGAAGCATGTGGGAACAGCAGACTGGTATAGGGATTGATTGAATATGTCCGTAAACACACCGGCCAGCTGGCCTGCGCATGCTCTGAGGGCGCGGCTGGGGATGCCGTCTGGGCCTGCAGCCTTGCGAGGGTTAACACGTTTAAATGTCTTACTCATCTCGGCTGCAGTGAAGGAGAGACCGCATGTTTTTGTTGCAGGCCGTGTCAGTGGCACTGTATTGTCCTCAAAGCGGGCAAAAAAGTTATTTAGTCTGCCTGGGAGCAAGACATCCTGGTCCGTGACTGGGCTGGATTTCTTCCTGTAGTCCGTGATTGACTGTAGACCCTGCCACATGCCTCTTGTGTCTGAGCCATTGAATTGAGATTCTACTTTGTCTCTGTACTGGCGCTTAGCTTGTTTGATAGCCTTGCGGAGGGAATAGCTGCACTGTTTGTATTCGGTCATGTTACCAGACACCTTGCCCTGATTAAAAGCAGTGGTTCGCGCTTTCAGTTTCACACGAATGCTGCCATCAATCCACGGTTTCTGGTTAGGGAATGTTTTAATCGTTGCTATGGGAACGACATCTTCAACGCACGTTCTAATGAACTCGCACACCGAATCAGCGTATTCGTCAATGTTGTTATCTGACGCAATACGAAACATCTCCCAGTCCACGTGATGGAAGCAGTCTTGGAGTGTGGAGTCAGCTTGGTCGGACCAGCGTTGGACAGACCTCAGCGTGGGAGCCTCTTGTTTTAGTTTCTGTCTGTAGGCAGGGATCAACAAAATGGAGTCGTGGTCAGCTTTTCCGAAAGGGGGGCGGGGCAGGGCCTTATATGCGTCGCGGAAGTTAGAGTAACAATGATCCAAGGTCTTTCCACCCCTGGTTGCGCAATCGATATGCTGATAAAATTTAGGGAGTCTTGTTTTCAGATTAGCCTTGTTAAAATCCCCAGCTACAATGAATGCAGCCTCCGGATAAATCGTTTCCAGTTTGCAGAGAGTTAAATAAAGTTCGTTCAGAGCCATCGATGTATCTGCTTGGGGGGGGATATTTACGGCTGTGATTCTAATCGAAGAGAATTCTCTTGGTAGATAATGCGGTCTACATTTGATTGTGAGGAATTCTAAATCAGGTGAACAGAAGGATTTGAGTTCCTGTATGTTTCTTTCATCACACCATGTCACGTTGGCCATAAGGCATACGCCCCCGCCCCTCTTCTTACCAGAAAGATGTTTGTTTCTGTCGGCGCGATGCGTGGAGAAACCCGTTGGCTGCACCGCTTCGGATAGCGTCTCTCCGGTGAGCCATGTTTCCGTGAAGCAGAGAACGTTACAGTCTCTGATGTCCCTCTGGAATGTCAGATTCAACAGAAGATCTCTTTGTTTCTTGGGACCTAGAACAAGCATCTCTGTTTTGTCCGAGTTTAAAAGTAGAAAGTTTGCAGCCATCCACTTCCTTATGTCTGAAACACAGGCTTCTAGCGAGGGCAATTTTGGAGCTTCACCATGTTTCATTGAAATGTACAGCTGTGTGTCATCCGCATAGCAGTGAAAGTTAACATTATGTTTTCGAATGACATCCCCCAGAGGTAAGATATATAGTGAAAACAAAAGTGGTCCTAAAACGGAACCTTGAGGAACACCGAAATTGACAGTTGATTTGTCAGAGGAAAAACCATTCACAGAGACAAACTGAGATCTTTCCGACAGATAAGATCTAAACCAGGCCAGAACTTGTCCGTGTAGACCAATTTGTGTTTCCAATCTCTCCAAAAGAATTTGGTGATCGATGGTATCAAAAGCATCACTAAGGTCTAGGAGCACAAGGACAGATGCAGAGCCTCTGTCTGATGCCATTAAAAGGTCATTTACCACCTTCACAAGTGCAGTCTCAGTGCTATGATGGGGTTTAAAACCAGACTGAAGCATTTCGTATACATTGTTTGTCTTCAGGAAGGCAGTGAGTTGCTGCACAACAGCCTTTTCTAAAATTTTTGAGAGGAATGGAAGATTCGATATAGGCCGATAGTTTTTTATATTTTCTGGGTCAAGGTTTGGCTTTTTCAAGAGATGCTTTATTACTGCCACTTTTAGTGAGTTTGGTACACATCCAGTGGATAGAGAGCCGTTTATTATGTTCAACATAGGAGAGCCAAGCACAGGAAGCAGCTCTTTCAGTAGTTTAGTTGGAATAGGGTCCAGTATGCAGCTTGAAGGTTTAGAGGCCATGATTATTTCCATCATTGTGTCAAGAGATATAGTACTAAAACACTTGAGTGTCTCTCTTGATCCTAGGTCCTGGCAGAGTTGTGCAGACTCAGGACAACTGAGCTTTGAAGGAATACGCAGATTTAAAGAGGAGTCCGTAATTTGCTTTCTAATAATCATGATCTTTTCCTCAAAGAAGTTCATGAATTTATTACTGCTGAAGTGAAATCCATCCTCTTTTGGGGAATGCTGCTTTTTAGTTAGCTTTGCGACAGTATCAAAAAGGAATTTTGGATTGTTCTTATTTTCCTCAATTAAGTTGGAGAAATAGGATGATCGAGCAGCAGTAAGGGCTCTTCGATACTGCACGGTACTGTCATTCCAAGCTAGTCGGAAGACTTCCTGTTTGGTGTGGCGCCATTTCCGTTCCAATTTTCTGGAAGCTTGCTTCAGAGCTCTGGTATTTTTTGTATACCAGGGAGCTAGTTTCTTATGAGAAATGTTTTTAGTTTTTAGGGGTGCAACTGCATCTAGGGTATTGCGCAAGGTTAAATTGAGTTCCTCAGTTAGGTGGTTAACTGATTTTTGTCCGCTGACGTCCTTGGGTAGACAGAGGGAGTCTGGAAGGAATCGTTATGTTGTCTGTGAATTTATAGCACGACTTTTGATGTTCCTTGGTTGGGGTCTGAGCAGATTATTTGTTGCAATTGCAAACGTAATAAAATGGTGGTCCGATAGTCCAGGATTATGACGAAAAACATTAAGATCCACAACATTTATTCCATGGGACAAAACTAGGTCCAGAGTATGACTGTGACAGTGGGTAAGTCCAGAGACATGTTGGACAAAACCCACTGATGGCTCCGAAAGCCTTTTGGAGTGGGTCTGTGGACTTTTCCATGTGAATATTAAAGTCACCAAAAATTTGAATATTATCTGCTATGACTACAAGGTCCGATAGGAATTCAGGGAACTCAATGAGGAACGCTGTATACGGCCCGGGAGGCCTGTAAACAGTAGCTATAAAAAGTGATTGAGTAGGCTGCATAGATTTCATGACTAGAAGCTCAAAAGACGAAAACATATATATATTTTTTTATAAATTGAAATTTGCTATCGTAAATGTTAGCAACACCTCCGCCTTTGCGTGATGCACGGGGGATATGGTCACTAGTGTAACCAGGAGGTGAGGCCTCATTTAACACAGTAAATTCATCAGGCTTAAGCCATGTTTCTGTCAGGCCAATCACATCAAGATTATGATCAGTGATTAGTTCATTGACTATAATTGCCTTTGAAGTGAGGGATCTAACATTAAGCGGTAGTGGTTGATAAGGGCCCTGTTGTTCCATCCCGCTCCTGCGGCCAGGGTCCGAAATCCCAGGGCGAACTCCTGGGCGCTCCTCATCCCCTGTCTCAGGTGGAAGAGACATTCACCCGTCGCTCTACCCTCGGGCAGGTGGTCGAAGACTGCCCGGAAGTGGTGGGTGAACTCCTCGAAGTCGTCCAACGCCGGCATCTCCTTCTCCCCACACGGCGTTAGCCCACTCCAGAGCTCTCCCTGAGAGGCATGAGACAAGTGCGGACACCCTCTCCCTTCCCGTGGGAGCCGGGTAAACAGTGGCCAGGTATAGGTCCAGCTATAGCAGGTAACCCTGGCACACAAAATAATGTACAACAACACAATACCACAGGTTCAAAACAATACCCAGAAAAAAACAGCCTGACGCGTCACACAATAAACGTAACGAACAATTACACACACAGACATGGTGGGGATCAGAGGATAATATACACATAGAGTGATGAGGGGGATGTAAACCAGGTGTGCGGGAAAACAAGAAAAAAC
Organism: Oncorhynchus kisutch; assembly: GCF_002021735.2. Lineage (NCBI taxonomy): Eukaryota > Metazoa > Chordata > Actinopteri > Salmoniformes > Salmonidae > Oncorhynchus > Oncorhynchus kisutch. The sequence continues at coordinate 39,443,465 of NC_034203.2, forward strand.
AAATGGAAAATGAAAGGTGGAGCATCGATGGCTAGAAGACCGGTGACTTCGACCACCGAGCGTCGCCCGAACAAGGAGACGAGCTGACTTCGGCGGGAGTCGTGACATCAATATACACATCAATAATACACATCAATATACACATCAATCAATACACATCAATATACACATCAATATACACATCAATCAATACACATCAATATACACATCAATCAATACACATAAATCAATACACATCAATATACACATCAATCAATACACATCAATATACACATCAATAATACACATCAATATACCCATCAATCAATACACATCAATGCACAGAGATTATTCCATAAGTAACGGAAAAAAACTCAAGCAGATTTACCAAACTCAGTGGAGATCAAAGGGATCTCCAGAGTTCTCCATCTCTGAGATCGGGTCTGGTGTCTCATACGTCTGTAACAATGAAGTAAGGTACGGCGGAGGTTTATGCAGGATGGCGGTATAAACTAAAAGAGTGCAATGCATCGACAAATGAGACTTCAGAGAGGGCCACCCTCATTTCTGATACAGAATGCAGTGACGTGTACTGAACCTGTCGCCCTTAATAAAGTGCAGTGATGTGTACTGAACCTGTCGCCCGTAATAAAGTGCAGTGATGTGTACTGAACCTGTCGCCTGTAATAAAGCGCAGTGACGTGTACTGAACCTGTCACCCTTAATAAAGTGCAGTGACGTGTACTAAATCTGTCGCCCTTAATAAAGTGCAGTGAGGTGTACTGAACCTGTCACCCTTAATAAAGTGCAGTGACGTGTACTGAACCTTTCGCCCTTAATAAAACGCAGTGACGTGTACTGAACCTGTCGCCCGTAATAAAGCGCAGTGATGTGTACTGAACCTGTCGCCCTTAATAAAGTGCAGTGACGTGTACTGAACCTATCGCCCTTAATAAAGTGCAGTGATATGTACTGAACCTGTCGCCCTTAATAAAGTGCAGTGACATGTACTGAACCTGTCGCCCTTAATAAAGTTCAGTGACGTGTACTGAACCTGTCGCCCTTAATAAAGTGCAGTGACGTGTACTGAACCTGTCGCCCTTAATAAAGTGCAGTGACGTGACGTGTACTGAACTTGTCGCCCTTAATAAAGTGCAGCGACGTGTACTGAACCTGTCGCCCGTAATAAAGTGCAGTGACGTGTGCTGAACCTGTCGCCCGTAATAAAGTGCAGTGAGGTGTACTGAACCTGTCGCCCTTAATAAAGTGCAGTGAGGTGTACTGAACCTGTCGTCCGTAATAAAGTGCAGTGACGTGTACTGAACCTGTCGCCCTTAATAAAGTGCAGTGACGTGTACTGAACCTGTCGCCCGTAATAAAGTGCAGTGACGTGTACTGAACCTGTCGCCCGTAATAAAGTGCAGTGACGTGTACTGAACCTGTCGCCCGTAATAAAGTGCAGTGACGTGTACTGAACCTGTCGCCCGTAATAAAGTGCAGTGACGTGTACTGAACCTGTCGACCTTAATAAAGTGCAGTGAGGTGTACTGAACCTGTCGCCCTTAAGAAAGTGCAGTGAGGTGTACTGAACCTGTCGTCCGTAATAAAGTGCCATGACGTGTACTGAACCTGTCGCCCTTAATAAAGTGCAGTGACGTGTACTGAACCTGTCGCCCGTAATAAAGTGCAGTGAGGTGTACTGAACCTGTCAACCTTAATAAAGTGCAGTGACGTGTACTGAACCTGTCGCCCTTAATAAAGTGCAGTGAGGTGTACTGAACCTGTCGACCTTAATAAAGTGCAGTGAGGTGTACTGAACCTGTCGCCCTTAATAAAGTGCAGTGAGGTGTACTGAACCTGTCGCCCTTAATAAAGTGCAGTGAGGTGTACTGAACCTGTCGTCCGTAATAAAGTGCAGTGACGTGTACTGAACCTGTCGCCCTTAATAAAGTGCAGTGAGGTGTACTGAACCTGTCGACCTTAATAAAGTGCAGTGAGGTGTACTGAACCTGTCGTCCGTAATAAAGTGCAGTGACGTGTACTGAACCTGTCGCCCGTAATAAAGTGCAGTGAGGTGTACTGAACCTGTCGACCTTAATAAAGTGCAGTGACGTGTACTGAACCTGTCGCCCTTAATAAAGTGCAGTGAGGTGTACTGAACCTATCGACCTTCATAAAGTGCAGTGACGTGTACTGAACCTGTCGCCCTTAATAAAGTGCAGTGAGGTGTACTGAACCTGTCGCCCGTAATAAAGTGCAGTGCGCTATGATAAACAGTGTCCAATGACTTCAATACAGTGGCAGCTGCAGTCATATAGACAATATCACCATAATCTATGACTTGTATGAATGTCTACTGAATTATTTGTTTTCTGCTAGTTAATGAAACCAATGGCTCCCCTATTTGGGTCTCAGTAATTTGGTAGGGGCTGCCCTATTTGGGTCTCAGTAATTTGGTAGGGGCTGCCCTATTTGGGTCTCAGTAATTTGGTAGGGGCTGCCCTATTTTGGTGTCAGTAATTTGGTAGGGGCTGCCCCATCAGAAATGTACATGTTAAAAACGTGTTGGAAATACTATAATTACGCAATAACAAATCTTACAGTTACACAAGTTGATTTGTAACATGCTAAAAATGCATTCTACCATGTCTTTAATTTCACAAACACCTGAGTTTGGAGAGCATTTTCAGTTCCTATATAAATATCTATCAAGTCATTTCAAATGCCATGGAACCAGCTAAAATGGCAAACAGAATGTGTTAACCTTCCGGTTATGGGTGTAAAAATCTACTGGAGGAAGAGGAAGTATAGGCCTATGTGACAATACTTCCTCATTTAGGTTTAGTCATTTATCAAAGTATGGCGACCTTGTGTTTCCCCATCGCTATTCTACTAACTCTTCTCCATCAAGCAGGTAAAAGCATTTTCTAAAACATCTGTATAGTGATATTTATTATATTGATTCGACATGTGTGTCTATAATCTGATTAGTAGGTTAGTAAGTAACAGGCAGTATAGTTTGTACTGATTACTCTGCTTATAACCAGTCTAATCAGTGTACTGGTTGTCTAACCAGACGAATCACATGACTTTTAAGATGTGTTGAACTTTACCACATTCAAGTAATTCATTGACTTTTAAATTGAAAATTTGTCATTAACTTTAGGGCAACATTTTTTGATGATACTATAGTTTTAAACATATGTTGAAGCTAATACACATTTGTTTACAAGTAATGAGTAATACAGCAATTTTGGGTGGTGATAGTATACTGATAGTATACAATACTGCACTACTGTGAGGAAAAGTTCTGCGTCAATTACAAGAAGGTTACTGACAGGAAACTACCCAAGAACGCCATTTGAAGCAAGAAAACTTCTCAATATCGGAAATGCACAGCTCAACTTGTTTTCACATGTGTCTGTAAGAATCAACCACAAATATGTGCCCATATTTATAAGCATCCAGGTTATCTATGCTTTTAGGCAGATTAGGTTGTACTTCCTGGAGTTATACTTCATCATGTTGCTTTTACTGAATGGTTTCTGATACTGAACAGTTGATAGTGTGTATCATAACCCAGTTCTTTATTGTAAAAGTACTTCTGTATTACTTCTGTAACAAAGGTTGTGACTCTGTTGATCTAAAGGCAGCTGATCTTATTAATGGGTTCATCTTTAAACCGTTTAGCAAATAGGGCGTATTGTTACGTCTGTCGTTGAATGAATTAGACTAAAGCGCAGCGTGGAAAGTGTTCATGATATGTAATGCTGAAACACCGACAAAACAACAAAATATAAACTAACGTAAAGTTCTGCAGGGCTATACAGCAACTGTGTAAAAACAAGATCCCACAAACTCAGATGGAAAACAGGCTGCCTAAGTATGATTCCCAATCAGAGATAGACAGCTGCCTCTGATTGGGAACCATATCCGGCCAACAAAGAAATAGAAAACTAGAATGCCCACCCAAATCACACCCTGACCTAACCAAATAGAGAAATACACAGGCTCTCTCAGATCAGGGCATGACACATATAGAACCATTCCTGCCCAAACTACAAGCCTGCAAATTGGATCATTACAATGTGTCAGTCAGTTTGGCTATTTGCAAAAACAATCCATTTCCACATTTTCCTTTAGGAGGTTGCGTTGCTAAATTCATATCCTACTGCTGTATTTGTCACATTGTACGATGGGCTTTTTCTTTTTTTACATGAAGTATTCTGTGTGTTTATTTCAGAGCCCAGTGCTGAGAACTCTGTGTTTGTGCTGAAGGGACAGGATGTTCGCCTGAATGTCCAGACAAATGTTCAACTCCAAGATGTTGATGTGCTATTTTGGAAGTTTAACAGATCAGACAATGTTGTAAAGTACCCCCAAAAAGTTACCTTTGAAAGGTACCGAGGTAGGGCTGAATTGATTGTGGGAAACTTCTCTCTGCTACTGAAGAACCTCCAGGAAGAAGACAGTGGACTTTATGATGCAGTAGTGTCTGGTAACAATGACAGAAACGTTGCTAAATTCTTGATAAAAGTCCAAGGTATGTCTGACAGTTTTTCTATTTTTTCACAGTTTAATTAAACAAGCTAAACATGGTGTTCAGGTTAAATGCATATGCATTGGGACTCTAGCTCCTGTACTCAGGTTAAATGCATATTCATTGGGACTCTAGCTCATGTACTCGGGTTAATAAACAAACAATAAAGGAATTCTATTTGTTTTCAGAGAGAGTTGAGCCTCCAGTCCTGACAGTGAACTCTGTCTCCTCCATCAATGGCAACTGTAACGTGACTGTGGCCTGCAGAGGTCAGAACATCTCTGTCAACTCCAGCTGTAACAGCAGCACCTGCTCTCAGGTGGGAGGAGAGAGTAGAGGGGCTGAGACCTCCACTGTCCCCCTGCTCTCTGTCTATGTGGCAGGGAGTTTCATCATCTGTAACCACAGCAACCAAGTCAGCTGGGCCAAAGACACCAAGGAGATCAAAACAATTTGTCTGGAAAAAGGTAAGACAGATTTATACAAACACCGTGCACACACACACACACGCTCACGCTCACACACACACACACACACACACACACACACACACACGCTCACACACACACACACACACACACAATAGACTAGATGTTATATGCTGACGTATGTTGACGTTTAGATTTTGATGTCACTGTAATTCCAAAATCAGAGTGTGACAGCGAGGACCATAACTACGCTGTCACAGTCGGGATGCCAGGTCCCATCATCCACGTCATCATCATCTTTGTTGGATGCGCCTTGATTGGTTGGTGAAAGCTAAATAAAGGTAAGCTCACTGTTCTTGCTTATTACAGAAACCGTACAGTTGTGAATAAAACGGTTCCCTGGAGTAGGGAAGGAGGTATAACATACTCAGGGGAGTCAACAACCAATCCTGTTCACCTGAAGCAAACTGAAATCATGCCCAACGTGCCAATGGATGCCAAGCCCACCCTCGGAAGCCCCACAATTCTGGCTATAATACCGGGGCTCGCATCCATTTCCAAAATTCATTACAGCACTTTAGTAAGCCCAAACCCCCTGACTGCACAAGGCCAAAATATGTTATACCACATTCTCTCCTTCAGGGAACAGTAGTTATATTCATTACTGTACATCCCCTTTCAGTCGGCCACTAGGTATAAAACATGCAGACATACAATCAAGCCCCAAGCCGGCTCAGACGGTACCAAACTAGGAGACCCGCCCAAGTACCCACAGGTTCCACCGGATCCAAAAAGGGTCACAGAAGCCACCTTTTTCCCCTACCTTAATACTTACCTGAGAAGCCTGAATTGTCAGTACCTCATGAGGCCTGAACTGTCAGAGCCCTATATAACAAACCAGAACCTGCTACAACACGGTTATGTATACTGACACGCTGCCACTGCAGCCCAAGTCCCCAGACCCCACGGTTCCAAGAATAACACTAACTTTGTGAGCCTAAAATGTCAGAACTCGTACAAGGAACCGCAAGTCCAAAACAACAGAACACCAAGTCATGACTTGGTAAAACGCACGCGCACTGCATTAGCGTCAAGTAGTGTCACTGAAACCCACAGGAAACCTGCAGTAACCTTGGAAGGGTGTACCCGCACACTGCCAAGGCAGCCCAATGCTCAGACCCACAGGGAATTGTGGCAACCCGGATAAATGCGTTCTGTCTGCTGCAGCACATCAAGGCAGCCAAAGGCTTAAACCCACAGGGAAACTGTGATAAACCGAAGAAATGTTGCCTGACAACAACCATGACGACCCGACATTTTCCATACACACAAAAAGTTTATTTCTCTCAAATGCTTTGCACAAATATGTTTACATCCTTGTTAGTGAGCATTTCTCCGTTTCCAAGATAATCCATCCACCTGACAGGTTTGGTATATCAAGAAGCTGATTAAACAGCATGATCATTACACAGGTGCACCTTGTGCAGGGGACAATAAAAGGCCACTCTAAAATGTGCAGTTTTGTCACACAACACAATGCCACAAATTTCAGGTTGAGGAGTGTACAATTGGCATGGTGACTGCAGGAATGTCCACCAATGTCATTTTAGAGAATTTGTCAGTACGTCCAACCGGTCTCGCAATGTGTTTGGCGTTGTGTGGGTGAAAGGTTTGCTGATGTATTTGTATTTTTTATGGATCCCCATTAGCTGCTGTCAAGGCAGCTGCTACTCTTCCTGGGTAGTTCTTGAATGCATGTGTCTGTGCCAATGTTTGTGTTGCTTCACAGACCCCGCTGTTCCATAAAGTTTTTTTATCTGTTTTTTAAATCTAATTTTACTGCGTCAGGTACTTGATGTGGAATAGAGTTCCATGTAGTCATGGCTCTATGTAGTACTGTGTGCCTCCCATAGTCTGTTCTGGTTGTGGGGACTGTGAAGAGATCTCTTGTGGCATGTCTTGTGCAGTATGCATGGGTGTCCGAGCTGTGTGCCAGTAGTTTAGACAGACAGCTCGGTGCATTCAACATATCAATACCTCTCATATATAAAAGTAGAGATGAAGTCAATCTCTCTTCCACTTTTAGCCAGGAGAGATTGACATGCATATTATCGATATTAGCTCTCTGTGTACATCCAAGAGCCAGCCGTGCTGCCCTGTTTTGATCAAATTACAAAGTCCTTTTTTGTGGCACCTGACCACATGACTGAACAGTAGTCAAGGTGCGACAAAACTAGGGCTTTTAGGACCTGCTTTGTTGATAGTGTTGTTAAGAAGGCAGAGTATCGCTTTATTATAGACAGGCTGCTCCCCATCTTAGCTACTAAATCTTAGCTACTAAATCTTCGCTACTAAATGCCGTTATGCTCGCTTCGAGGCAAGCAACACTGAAGCATGCACAAGAGCACCAGCTGTTCTGGATGACTGTCTGATAACTCTCTCGGTAGCCGATGTGAACAAAACCTTTAAATAGGTCAACATTCACAAAGCCGCTGGGCCAGATGGATTACTAGGACGGGTACTCAAAGCATGTGCAGACCAACTGTCAAGTGTCTTCACTGACATTTTCAACCTCTCCCTGACCGAGACTGTAAACCTTCAAGCAGACCACCATAGTCCCTGTGCCCAAGGAAGCGAAAGTAACCTGCCTAAATGATTACCGCCCCATGGCACTCATGGAGCGGTTGCCATGAAGTGCTTTGAAAGGCTGGTCATGGCTCACATCAACAGCATCCTCCCAGACACCCTAGACCCACTCCAATTCACATACCGCCCCAACAGATCCACAGATGACGCAAACTCAATCGCACTCCACACCGCCCTTTCTCTCCTGGACAAAAGGAACACCTATGTGAGAATGCTTATCATCGACTACAGCTCAGCGTTCAACACCATAGTGCCCAAGAAGCTCATCACTAAGCTAAGGACTCTCGCACTAAACACTTCCCTCTGCAACTGGATCCTGGACTGCCTGACGGGCCGCCCCCAGGTGGTAAGACTAGGCAACAATACGTCTGCCATGCTGATCCTTAACACTGTGGCCCCTCAGGGGTGTGTACCTAGTCCCCTCCTGTATTCCCTGTTCACCTATGACTGTGTGGCCAAACATGACTCCAACACCATCATTTAGTTTGCTGACGACACAACAGTGGTAGGCCTGATCACAGACAACGATGAGACGGCCTACAGGGAGGAGGTCAGTTAACTGGCAGTGTGGTGTCAGGACAACAACTTCTCCCTCAATGTGAGCAAGACAAAGGAGCTGATCGTGGACTACAGCAAAAGGTGGTCTGAACAGGCCCCCATTAACATCGTCGGGGCTGAAGTGGAGCGGGTTGAGAGTTTCATGTTCCTTGGTGTCCACATCACCAATGACTGATCTTGTTCCAAACATACCAAGACAGTCGTGAAGAGGGCATGACAAAACCTTTTCCCCCTCAGGAGACTGAAAAGTTTTGGCATGGGTCCCCAGATCCTCAAAAGGTTCTACAGCTGCACCATCGAGAGCATCCTGACCGGTTGCATCACCACCTGGTATGGCAACTGCTCGGCATCTGACCGTAAGGCCCTAAAGAGGGTAGTGCGAACGGGCCAGTACATCACTGGGGCCAAGCTTCCTGCCATCCAGGACCTATATAATAGGCGGTGTCAGAGGAAAGCCCATAAAATTGTCAGAGACTCCAGTCACCCAAGTTAAAGACTGTTTTCTCTGCTACCGCATAGCAAGGGGTACTGGAGCGCCAAGTCTAGGACCAAAAGGCTCCTCAACAGCTTCTACCCCCAAACTATTAGACCGCTGAACAATTCATAAAAATCGCCACCGGACAATTTACATTGGCCCCCGTCTTGTACACTGCTGCTACTCGCTGTTTGTTTGTTATCTATGCATAGTCACTTCTCCCCAACCTACATGTACAGATTACCTCAACTAGCCTGTACTGCACACTGACTCGGTACCGGTGCCCCCTGTATGGAGCCTCGTTATATTTTATTCCTATTGTGTTACTTTTTATTATTACTTTTTGTTTTTGCCTACTTGGTAAATATTTTCTTCTTCTTGAACTGCACTGTTTGTTAAGGGCTTGTAAGTAAGCATTTCACGGTAAAGTCTACACTTGTATTCGGTGCATGTTGCAAATAAAGTTGGATTGATTTGATCAATATGTTTTGACCATGACAGTTTACAATCTAGGGTTACTCCAATCAGTTTAGTCATCTCAACTTGCTCAATTTCCACATTATTTATCCAATATTTAGTTGAGGTTTTTCGGGTTTACTGAGTGTTTTGTTCCAAATACAATGCTTTAAGTTTTAGAAATATTTAGGACTAACTTATTCCTTGCCACCTACTCTGAAACTAACTGCAGCTCTTTTTTGAGGGTTTTCAGTCATTTCAGTCGCTGTAGTAGCTGACATGTAAAGTGTTGAGTCATCCGCATACATAGACACTCTGGCTTTACTCAAAGTCAGTGAAATGTCATTAGTAAAAATTGAAAATGCAAGGGGCCTAAACAGCTACTGTGGGTAATTCCTGATTCTAACTGGATTATATTTGAGAGGCTTCCATTAAAGAACACCCTCTGTGTTCTGTTAGGCAGGTAACTCTTTACCCACATTATAGCAGGGTGTTTAAAGCCATAACACATACGTTTTTCCAGCAGCAGACTATGATCGATAATGTCAAAAGCTGCACTGAAGTCTAACAAGACAGCCCCCACAATCATTTTATCATCAATTTCTCTCAGCCAATCATCAGTCATTTGTGTAAGTGCTGTGCGTGTTGAGTGTTCTTCCCTATAAGCATGCTGAAATTCTGTTGTCAGTTTGTTTACTGTAAAATACCATTGTATCTGGTCAAACCAAATGTTTTCGAGAAGTTTACTAAGAGTTGGTAACAGGATGATTGGTTGGCTATTTTAGCCAGTAAAGGGGGCTTTACTTTACTCTTTACCCCCCACAAAGGTGCGTACTCCGGCCACAAAACCTAAACCTATAGGGGAGGGTCTGGGTGTGCATCTATCCGAGGTGGCGGCTCTGGTGCGGGACGTTGATCCCGCTCCACCTCTGGCTTACCCCACTTAGGTGGCGCCTCTAGAGCAGGGACCCTCGCCGCCGACCCTCGTAGCGGGCCCCGGACTGGGGCGACTCTGGAAGCTCCGGGCTGGAGGGAGACTCTGGCGACACACAGGAGACCTGGCTCTGGGAGCCGGTACAGGACTCACCAGGCTGGGGAGACATACAGGAGGCCTCTTCCTTGGCCGAGAAACCGGATACACTGGGCCGTGGAGGCGCACTGGCGTTCTGGAGTGCAGAGCTGGCATCACCCGTTCTGGCTGGATGCCCGCTTTCACCCGGCAAATGCGGGACGCTGGCACCCAGCACACCGGCCCGTGAATGCGCAGCCTCAACACAGTGCGCATCACCCCATAGCACGGGCATGACCAGTCACATGCTCGCCATGGTAAGCACAGGGAGTTGGCTCAGGTCTACTACCGGACTCTGCCACACTCCCGTGTGCCCCCCAAAACATTTTTTGGGGCTGCCTCTCGGGCTTCTTTGCCAGCCGTGTTCGTGTCGCCAACTCCATTCTCCGGTATCCCTCCTCGCACTGTTCTAGAGAATCCCAGGCGGGCTCCGGCACTCTCCCTGGGTCGACCGACCACCTCTCTATCTCCTCCCAGGTTGTCTCATACTCCAGATAGCGCTGCTCCCATGTCCAGGAGTCCCTTTCACGCTGCTCCTCCTTACCACACTGCTTGGTCCGTTGGTGGTGGGAAGTTCTGTCACGGCTGTTGAAAGGAGAGGACCAAGGTGCAGCGTGGTGAGCGTACATTTTCTTTATTCTAATCAAAATGATGCCAAACAAAACAATAAACACTACAAACACCAACCGTGAAGCTCAAAAGCAAAGTGCTCGAAACAACATCAACTTCCCACAAACACAGATGGGAAAAAGGGTACCTAAGTATGGTTCCCAATCAGAGACAACGATAGACAGCTGTCCCTGATTGAGAACCATACCCGACCTAACACAAAGAAATAGAAAACATAGAACACAAAACATAGAATGCCCACCCCAACTCACGCCCTGACCAAACCAAAATAGAGATATTAAACGGATCTCCAAAGTCAGGGCGTGACAACACCACAGACAGATCACCACAGATCATCAACATATGAATCACTACAAAACGTATTGTATGACCTCTTATACACTATATTAGGCCCAGCCTGTCCTCTTATACACTATATTAGGCCCAGCCTGTCCTCTTATACACTATATTAGGCCCAGCCTGTCCTCTTATACACTATATTAGGCCCAGCCTGTCCTCTTATACACTATATTAGGCCCAGCCTGTCCTCTTATACACTATATTAGGCCCAGCCTGTCCTCTTATACACTATATTAGGTCCAGCCTGTCCTCTTATACACTATATTAGGCCCAGCCTGTCCTCTTATACACTATATTAGGTCCAGCCTGTCCTCTTATACACTATATTAGGCCCAGCCTGTCCTCTTATACACTATATTAGGCCCAGCCTGACCTCTTATACACTATATTAGGCCCAGCCTGTCCTCTTATATACTATATTAGGCCCAGCCTTTGGAACTGTGGTTTTCCTAGATATGGCTATTATATTGTGATCAATACATCCTATGAATTTGGATACTGCTATAAAGCACAATTCTGCAGCATTAGTAAAGATGTGATCAATACATGTTGATGACTTCATTCCTGTGCTGTTTGTAAACTACCCTGGTAGGTTGACTGACAAGTTTTTTCCTGAGTGGGCAGCTTGATGATAGCCAGTCAATATTTAAATCACCCAGAAAATATATTTCTTTGTTGATATCATATACATTATCAATCATTTCACACATATTATCCAGATACTGACTGTTAGCACTTGGTGATCTATAGCAGCTTCCCACCAGAATGGGCTTTAGCTGAGGACAGATGAACCTGTAGCCATATTACTTTAACAGTATTTAACATTAGATCATCTCTAGGCTTTACAGGAATGTGGTCCTGAATATAGACCGCAACACCGTCCCTGTTGGCATTCATGAATATGAATGTCATCTGCTACAAGCAAGTTATTGACTTCATGGACCTTGTTTCTTAATATGGGCTATTTTTAGCACTTTCTGGGTTGCTTGACTGTTTTTAATTACTGGGAAGCTTACCAGAGGTAGACTTACTCATGTTATTTACTCATGTTATTTACATTAGAGCTGATATTGCTACCTACTATTGCACACCGCCTCAGTGCTAACAGTGTAACTCTGGTTCATAGGCTCATGATTATTGCTTACAATAGCTGTCGGATAAACAGATGTATTCGGTGCAATTAGGGGTACATAAATTAAATTACTTACATTGTGTTTGCCAATGCCTCTAAGATCATGTACATTTGATGCAGCATTATGACGACTCATTGTCACAATGGTAGGGATTAATTGAGCTGGTCTTGGATCATTTACCAGTCATTGTTTCAACGCAGACGAGTCATGCGTGGACAGAGTCCAGGAGCCAAGATGATTTGGATGGACTTTGTCATTCCTGTAGAGTATCTTCTGTTTCCAGAAGGTGTCAAAGTTATCAATAACAGTGACTTTTAGCCAGATGTGTAATGCCACCAGTCTGCTGAATATTTCACACTTTCTTTTTCACATGTAGTCATGTTTCTAGGTAGTACTGTGCGCCTCCCACAATCTGTTCTGGACTTGGGGACTGTGAAGATACCTCTGGTGGCATGTCTTGTGCGGTATGCTTGGGTGTCTGAGCTGTGTGCTAGTATTTTAAACAGACAGCTCAGTATCTTTAGCATGGCAACACCTTACAAAGACAAGTCATGATGCAGTCGATCTCTCTCCACTTTGAGCCATGAGAGATTGACATGCATGTCAGTAGCGTTAGCTCTCCGTGTACTTTTAAGGGCCAGCTGTGCTGCCCTGTTCTGAGCCAACTGCAATTTTCACAAATCCTGACCACACTACTGAACAGTAGTCCAGGTGCACCAAAACCAGGGCCTGTAGGACCTGCCTTGTTGATAGTGTTGTTAAGAAGACAGAGTAGCTGGATTCTTCACCGATCTTTTATACTTTCTCCGGAACATGAAATTTGTTCGTACCTCAAGTTCTGTGAGGTGGAAGAAATTCCTTTGTGCTCCATGAACATTTACTCTGCCTCTTATATTATGTGGCCATGTAGGCAGGGTCTTCTCAGGAATTTACAACCTCTCTCTGATCACAGCAGCATAGTTGAAGGAGGTTTAGGGTTTAGTGAATGATTTGTCCCAAATACAATGCTTTTAGTTTTGGAAATATTTAGGACTAACTTATTCCTTGCTACCCATTCTGAAACTAACTGCAGCTCTTTGTGTTGCAGTCATTTCAGTTGCTGTAGTAGCTGACGCGTATAGTGTTGAGTCATCCATTCCTTCATTCTGCAGTCTAACTCATCCCAAACCATCTCAATTGGGTTGAGGTAAGGTAATTGTGGAGGCCAGGTCATCTGATGCCCCACTCCATCACTCTCCTTCTTGATCAAATAGCCCTTACACAGCCTGGAGGTTTGTTGGTGTCCTGTTGAAAAACAAATGATTGTCCTACTAAGCGCAATCAGATTGGATTGCGTATCGCTGCAGAGTGCTGTGGTAGCCATGCTGGTTAAGTGTGCCTTGAATTCCCAAAAAATCACAGACAGTGTCACCAGCAAAGCACCTCCACACCATCACACCTCCTCCTCCATGCTTCACGATGGGAACCACACATGCGCAGATCATCCGTTCACCTATTCTGCGTCTCACTAAGACACAGTGGTTGGAACCAAAAATCTCACATTTGGACTCGTCAGACCAATGGAAAAATGTCCACCGATATAATGTCCATTGCTCGTGTTTCTTGGCTGAACCAAGCCTCTTCTTCTTATTGGTGTCCTTTAGTAGTAGTTTCTTTGCAGCAATTAGACCATGAAAGCCTGATTCAGCATTCTACTTTGAACAGTTGAATTTGAAATGTGTCTGTTACTTGAACTTTGTGAAGCATTTGTTTGGGCTGCAATTTCTGAGGCTGGTAACTAATGAACTTATCCTATGTCAAATATAAAATCTATTTTGATTTGTTTAACATGTTTTTGGTTATTACACGATTCCATATGTGTTATTTCAAAGTGTTGATGTCTTCACTTTTATTCTACAATGTAGAAAATAGTAAAAATTAAGAAAAGCCCAGGAATGAGTAAGTGTGTCCAAACTTTTGACTGCTACTGTATGTAAATAAGGTATTTCTGTTTTTTATTTTAAATAATATTTGCAAACATTTCTAAAAACCTGTTTTCACTTTATGGGGTGTTGTGTGTAGAATAATGAGTACATTTAAAAAAAAAACAAGGCTAGAACAAGGCTGTACCGTAACAAAATGTGGAAAAGGTAAAGGTGTCTGAACGCTTTCTGAATGCACTCTAGTTGCGAGCCACAGAATTATAGCCAGGAAAGAGGGGCTTCCGAGGGTGGGCTTGGCATCCATTGGCCCATTGGGCATCGTTTCAGTTTGCATCAGGTGAATAGGATTGGTCGTTGACTCCCTAGTGTGTTATACCTCGTGAGCGACTGAAAGTTAACACATTATATTAATTAAACTTTTGTGAAAACTGTTGAAAACAGGATGTAGTAATTTCACATTATTTATATTCATAGCTCATTTTATTGTATTTTTATGTAGTTGATTTAAAGGTGACAAAGGGGAAATTCTAATCAGAGAGTATGCTATATTCAGGGTAAGATACCATATATATTTAACATCACTGATACTGTGTCATTGTTGATGCCATTTTTTTAAATGCAGTTAGTGGAAAATGTATACATTCTAAAATGCTGAGAAATCATGTTAATTTCTTATATTATAGAGCATTGAACCACTGAGAAATATTAAATTTATTGATTTGAGGTAATTAATGACCTTGTTTTATACCCGGGTCACCGTTCATAAATTCATAGTGAAGTTGTTACTGTATGTTTTTATTCTCCAGACTCCAGGTAACAGTCATTTAGGTGGTGAAGAGCAGGAATCTACAGGTCCAGCATCACCCTCCATCTACAGTATGGTGGGACTACCCCAACCCCAGCCTATGAACCATTCCACCATGATGGGAGACCAGTCTCCACCTGAGGACTTCCCCATGACCTCCATGACCATGCCTGAGAGTTTAAATGCTACTGTATGGTGGGGAAAAAGAGAAGCAAACAATAATCAGGAATTTTAACATCATCTTCGACCAGGATTCTATCACACAGCTTTTTGTCA
Organism: Oncorhynchus kisutch; assembly: GCF_002021735.2. Taxonomy (NCBI): domain Eukaryota; kingdom Metazoa; phylum Chordata; class Actinopteri; order Salmoniformes; family Salmonidae; genus Oncorhynchus; species Oncorhynchus kisutch. The sequence goes on from NC_034203.2 coordinate 39,458,721, forward strand.
GCTATACACCTTTGAAGGCAATGTTCCCGCGTTCACTGAGAAAACATTCAATTCAGTTGAGTCGGGAAATTATGTTTAAATGTACATAGCTGACAAACCATGATCAAATAGAATCTTGGCCTAAGACCGCGGAATATCTGTGCTGTAGTGTGATTGAAATTTAAAGGCAATGTACCTGCTTGTGTGGGGACTGCATCGGTAAACTCTGCATATGTCGGCTCAATCGGAAATGACCTTTACATTTCTATCGTGCTACAATTCGGATATTCTTCCAAACAACGATCAACTACAGATGAAGGATCTTAATTTGACCACACTGTTGTTGCAGGAAATGCAAACTTGTAGTGTATTTGAGGTTTAAAAATGCTTCTAAAGTTTGGAATTTACACTTTAAAATATCAAACTTGATTTGCCAATACAAAAAATCTAAAACCTCCACAAACATTTTCATTCATTATATCCCCATAATCCTGATGCTTCAGGATATTTTCCTGCTGAGAGAAACTGGTCAAATTAAGATCCTACATCTGTAAGCACAGCTGTCTTTGAAAATGTTAAATATATTTTTTTTTTCCTTGTAACATTTTTGAACCATCATGACAGTAGTATGCTGTAAAAGTACAGAAAAATAAGTGAACATTCCAAATTATTCATCATAGTGGGAATTAAAAAGAAACACATCATTCATCTTAATGGGTATTGAACAGAAACACATCATTCATCTTAATGGGTATTAAACAGAAACACATAATTTATCATAGTGGGTATTAATCAGAAAAAAAGAATGTATCATGGTCGGTATTAAACAGAAACAAAACTTTCATCATGGTGGGTACTAAACAGAATGAACCAAAAACATGTGATACTGTACAGTCAGATATTCTTATATCATGTTATGCTGTGCATTATACTATGTCATGTAATGGAATATTATGGCAGGCTCTAATAATATGCCTTGAAATGCTATGCTATCTTACATTAGGCTAAAGACATGCTACGGTACTTTGGCGACTGGTAAGTGTTTTTTTCCTTTGGGCTGTATGTTTCAATGTGTAGTTCATACATGCATAATCTATACGCAGAATTAACGTTTTACCTCAATAAGCAGCTGTTGTCTGGAAGCTGTGCGACACCATTTTCCCTACATTTACCTCAACGTGCGCCAGCCCGGTAGAAATTCGAGTTTCAGCCGATGAGCTTCAGCCCCTTGCCATTTGAGTGACAGCTAGCAAGACACACACACACACACACACAGCAGAGCGAGAGAGCAATGAAGTGTTACACATATCTGCACATTTGTGGCACAGCACGCAATTTTCAGGTCCCACTTTTGGCTTGTGAGCGTTACTTTCAGAACTACTAAAAAATATAACAAATAAAAAAAATAATATCTAAGGTATGTTATTTATATAGCAACAAATGAAAAGAAAAAGTAAATATTTTTGAAAACTTTTTAAATGACCCAATCTGGTTTACATGTTCAGGCAAAAATCCTCCTGTTTCTGTGTACTGTACATTGTTACATAAAAAGGACCATCATCTGCTGCTGTATGGGGCGGCAGGGTAGCCTAGTGGTTAGAGCGTTGGATTAGCAGTCGAAAGGTTGCAAGTTCAAATCCCTGAGCTGACAAGGTACAAATCTGTCGTTCTACCCCTGAACAGGCAGTTAACCCACTGTTCCTAGGCCGTCATTGAAAATAAAAATTTGTTCTTAACTGACTTGCCTAGTTAAATAAAGATATTAAATAGTAAAAATACAATAAACATAATTCTGTCACTCATGGGCTTAAATCAGTGTTGTTTGTAGAATGTATCCCTGATGTAGAGGGTGATGACAGCAGAGATCATGATGACCAGCCTCACAGAAACCAGGAGGATCTTCAACATGTACACAGACACGCCAGCAGGGGGAGTCACTGGGCTACAACAGTTAGACATTATGTTACAGTTCCTCTAGACCAGCACGTCAGACAAAAGGGTTGGGACACTTCCATTTCAATTCCAGTCAATACAGAAAGTAAACCAAATTCCAATTCCTAATTTTCCTAATTGAAAAGCATTGAAATGAACTGGAATGGAAATGGAATTGACCATAACCCTGATAGACACTTCAACAATTAGCCTGGGGACTACCCTGAGTTTACAGTTCCTGTAATGTGTATAGTTCCTACAATAATGTGTGCTCTTACTTTCAATATGAATCATTATTAAAGATGAAAGGAGAATATACAGTGGGGCAAAAAAGTACTTATTTTCCACCATAATTTGCAAATAAATTCATAAAAAATCCTTCAATGTGATTTTCTGGATTTTTTTTCTCCAAATTTTGTCTGTCATAGTTGAAGTGTGCCTGTGATGAAAATTACAGGCCTCTCTCATCTTTTTAAGTGGGAGAACTTGCACAATTGGTGGCTGACTAAATACTTTTTTGCCCGACTGTATACAGTGCCTTCAGAAAGTATTTCACTCCCCTTGACATTTTCCAAATATTTTTATGTTATAGCCTGAATTTAAAATGGATTACATTTTAGGTTTTGTGTCACTGGCCTACACACAATACCTCATAATGTTTTTAGAAATTAATGAACAATGAAAAGCTGAAGTGTCTTGTCACTCAACCCGTTTGTTATGGCAAGCATAAATAAGTTCAGGAGCAAAAATGTGCTTAACAAATCACATAAGTTGCATGGACTCTCTGTGTGCAATAGTGTTTAACATGAATATGTTCCCGGTATTTCACATATGTTCCATTCCGAGAACAAATAACTTTTCCGGAAGTGTCTAAAGCATTCTAAAGCATTCTAAAGCATTCTAAATATGTAAATATGTCTGGATTTGATTAACGCTTTGATCGGCATGAAGCCTGATGAGCCTTTAAGAGCCCAAGCCTATAATATACTGTATAGGCTACCGCACATTACGTACAACAGAAAAGCCCATAGATATAGCTATGCTCTCTTGGGTAAATAAATGGAACATCTTCAGTAATCTTTGAGTGTAGATTGTATTACTGTATTGTATTATATGGACTGTAATTACATTCAAACCATGAAGCAGGGAGAGAACATGTGATTCTGGTGCAGCATATGCCGCCTGCAAAGTTACAATTATGAGCTAAGCAAATTTGATTTTAATTTATAAATGTATTATTATACATTTTTATAATTAGCAGGCTGACATGTAAATACCTTTAATAATATTTCCCCCAACGTTGTGCGACGTTAGTGTGTCTCCTTTTTTCTCTATTGTTGCTTCAATCCTTCTTTGCTTTCAACAGTAAAATGAAATACGTTTCGTTGTCCTTATCTTCATTAGTGTAATGAATAATGAATAATAATATGGGACTAGTATAAGATGCTGACAACTATCACTTCTCTTCACAAATATTGAATGGTTATGGGTCTGAATAAATTACTGCAATAGCCTACCGCCATCGCGTGTTCTCTTCTTTCAAACACCTCGTGAGTGCTATTGGCTGATGTATTTACCATTCAGCATCCCTCTTCGAATAGTCTATTAGTATATATACACACTACAAATTATGTGGACATCTCAATCCAAAATCATGTGCATGAATATGGACTTGGTCTCCCTTTTTCTGCAACAATAGCCTCCACTCTTCCGGGGAGGCCTTCCACTAGATGTTAGAAAATTGCTGACTTACTTCCATTCAGCCACAATAGCATTAGTGAAGTCGGGCACTGATGTTGGGCGATTGGCCTGGCTCGCAGTTGGCGTTCCAATTCATCCCAAAGGTGTTCGATGGGGTTGAGGTCAGGGCTGTGTGCAGGCCAGTCAAGTTCTTCTCGATCTCGACAAACCATTTCTGTACGGATCTCGCTTTGTGCACGGGAGCATTGTCATGCTGAAACAGGAGAAGGCTTTCCCGAAAGTGTTGCCACAAAGTTGGAAGCGCAGAATCGTCTAGAATGTAATTTCATGCTGTAACGTTAAGATTTCCCACTGTAACTAAGGGCCCAAACCAAACTTTACAGTTGGCGCTATGCATTTCGGGCAGGTAGTGTTCTCCTGGCATCCGCCAAACCCAGATTAATCCTTCGGACTGACAGATGGTGAAGCGTGATTCATCACTCCACAGAACGCGTTTCCACTGCTCCAGAGTCCCATGGTGGCAAGCTTTACACCACTCCAGCTGACGCTTGGCATGGCACATTGGTGATCTTAGGCTTGTTTATGACAGATTATGTGGAAATGGGAAGACAACTGTGAATAATGTTGGTAATGTGTGTTGTCAACAACAGTGATATTTGAAGCATGACACTGGTATAAGACATTACAGGTACTGTGACCAATTAAGAGGCACAAATACCATTACTACTCACTGGGGAAGTGGGTATCACTATCTTGGAAAATGATTAATAGAGGGCGTGTATTAGAGCCATGAGAGAGGACATCTAAACACATTAGATGCAGTCAAGGGAGGTGCAGAAATAACCACCATTGAAATGGCATCAAAATTTTGCAAACTGGATACAACTGGTCAGCATTTCCCTGCTGACGGAAAATACCAATCTAATTTTTTATTTTATCTTTATTTAACTAGGCAAGTCAGTTAAGAACAAATTCTTATTTTCAATGATGGCCTAGGAACAGTGGGTTAACTGCCTGTTCAGGGGCAGAATGACAGATTTGTACCTTGTCAGCTCGGGGATTTGAACTTGCAACCTTCCGGTTACTAGTCCAACACTCTAACCACTAGGCTACCCTGCCACACTTTGGGGTAGGGGGCAGTATTTTCACGTCCGGATGAAAAGCCTGCCCAGAGTAAACTGCCTGCTACTCAGGCCCAGCTGCTAGGATATGCATATTATTAGTAGATGTGGATAGAAAACACTCTGAAGTTTCTAAAACTGTTTGAATGATGTCTGTGAGTATAACAGAACTCATATGGCAGGCAAAAACCTGAGAAAAAATCCAACCAGGAAGTGGGAAATCTGAGGTTTGTAGTTTTTCAAGTCTTAGACTATCGAATATACAGTGTCTGTGGGGTCATATTGCACGTCCTAAGGCTTCCACTAGATGTCAACAGTCTTTAGAACCTTGTTCGATGCTTCCACTATAGAGGAAGGGGGAATGAGGGCTCTTTGAGCCAGGTGTCTGCCAGAGTGGCATGAGCTGACATGATAGTTCACATGATAGTTCACATGATAGTTAGCTTTACAATTCGGAAGACAAAAGAATTCTCTGGATGGAACATTATTGAAGATTTAATCATTATTGAAGACATTATTGAAGATAAAAACATCCTAAAGATTGATTCTATACATCGTTTGACATGTTTCTACGAACTGCAATATGACTTTTCTTCTGAACCTTTGCCTGGACCTGCCTGCGCGTCGTGAGTTTGGATTTGTAAACTGAACGCGCTAACAAAAGGAGGAACTGGGATTCCTGGGAGTGCATTCTGATGAAGATCATCAAAGGTAAGTGAATATTTATAACGCTATTTCTGACTTCTGTTGACTCCAATCTGGCGGAATCTGTATGGCTCTTGATTTGTACTCAGATTATTGCGTGGTTTGCTTTTTCCGATAAAAAAAAAAATCTGACACAGTGGTTGCATTAAGGAAAAGTATATCTCTAATTCTGTGCATAACACTTGTATCTTATATTAAAGTTTATGATGACTATTTCTGTAAATTGATGTGGCTCTCTGCAAAATCACCGGGTGTTTTGGAAGCAAAACATTACTGAATTTAACGCGCCAATGTAACTGAAATTTTTGGATATAAATATGCACTTTATCGAACAAAACATGCATGTATTGTGTAACATGAAGTCCTATGAGTGCCATCTGATGAAGATCATCAAAGGTTAGTGATTCATTTTATCTCTATTTCTGCTTTTTGGTGACTCCTCTCTTTGGCTGGAAAAATGTTTTTTTGTGAGTAGGTGCAGACCTAACATAATCGCATGGTATGCTTTTGTCGTAAAGCCTTTTTGAAATCGGACACTGTGGTGGGATTAACAACAAGTGTATCTTTAAAATGGTGTATAATACATGTATGTTTGAGGAATTTTAATTATGAGATTTCTGTTGTTTGAATTTGGCGCCCTGCACTTTCACTGGATGTTGGTCAGGTGGGACGTTTGCGTCCCACGTACCCTAGAGAGGTTAATACAGCCACAGTGAAAGTCACCAACAGTGGTTTCAATGGTCAAGGTAAGACAAAATTTAAACAGGGAGGAAAGGGCAGTGAATCGGTCCCAAGGTCAAAGCACCTGTTTTAGGTGTGGGGCTGTTGGTGTGGGAGTGTGGGATGTAAGGGAGCCTACTGCACTTGCTGCCTTTGGAGGGAATGCTAAGAGGCTGGCCTCTATATGGTCGATTGTGGTTCGCCGAGAGGACAGTTTCTATATGGAGGGGGATGTAAGAAGCCTCGTCTCACACAACTTTCTAATAGATAGTGGCGCTCAGACATCACTGATTTCTTGCATTGAGAAATTGTCTAGAATTGCAACAGGAAAAAGTATTACATTTAGTGGGGTAGTGGGAAGAATCAAAAGCGATTCGACTAATACCCATGTCTCTGACCATAGAACCAGTAACAATACCCAGATCATTATACATGGCGATGGGTGTGGAACCAATTTTGGGGTTGGATAATCTATGCAAAATTACGGGGGAATGGGTTCTAAAACGTAACAAGGCAAGCTTTTATTTGTTTTATCTCATAAAACCGTCTTATTGTGAAATAGCTTTATAGAATTGACTAACCCCATCACGCATTGGGGTTACCAAACCTAAAACGACCTTTTAAAATGTTGTTCATGACTAAGAAGGGCATTGAATTTCCAATGGAGATTGGTAATAGTATATGCAGTAACCGTGGGGATGGATTAAAACACAAACGATTAATGAGTGGAGGGAGGTCAGTGGACTGCCGGTGAACAGATGTTATCATGTTTTGTTTTGTCTGTAATTAAAACTTTTGTGTTGCTGAATAACATTTGTTAAAGGGAATACTAACGAAATGAACATGTTCTCTTCCAGGAGAGGATGGGTTGTCCCTATCTCTCTCTTTGAAATGTTTCCCGAGGCTGTTGTCTTGGGAGGGCAGTTAGTGAAATTCTGCAGTTTTATTAAATATAAAAGTACCCGTATTCGGGTGTAAAGGGAACTCCCAATTAAGTAAGACCTGGCCATTTGTTTGTTTTTGCCTTACGTTTTACCACATACACCATCACACAAACATAAGCCACCGGTTATGAATATTTGTTAGTGGTGTTAATGCCGTGTCTCATTTAATTGTGTGGGGTCTTTAATTTAGTTTTAGTAGGTTATTGACGGGTTAGAAAGGATGCACCTTAAAGGGCACACAAATTAAATGTAGTAAGTATCTAATAAGGATTTTGGGTTGCACACATGTAAGTTCTCCAGATAAGAAATGTACTGAGAAACCCAATGTAAACCTGGTACACAGAATGTTTCAAATGTCTTTAAATAAGTAGAAGTACAGGGATAGAAAAGGAAAAGAACATACTCACTTAATCACCCTCGCCAGAAAGCCTAGAGACATGGGGTTAGATTTAAGTATAATATGAAGTTGTTGTTGTTTTGGTTTTGTCTTGCTTCAATACAAATCTCACCAAATTGGGTCTGCTGTCTGGTCGGGATTTCTCTGCGAGGGTTAGCCCTCTAACTCCTTGACCCTGTAATTCTGCGGTGAGGTCGCCAATATGATAAGGGAGTATAAACCAATATGCAAAATGCTTTCAACAGTGTGTTGTAATGCTCTCTGACATTTGTCTTATCAATATTGTATTAAGAAAATTGGGAATGTAATAATTAGTGATACGGTGAGTAGTTTGTCTGGATTTCCTGAATCAGAAATGCCCTAACCTGTTCTAGACTGTCCTCTCTCGAAGTTATGGTGATAGTGATTCCAGATGTTATCTAGATGCATGGAAGGGAAAATTCGACAGAGAACAGTCTGAGCCTCTCTAACCGGCTGAAGTAATGGCAACAATGGCGTTCACTACGGCCCTGTACCACTTCAATTATAATTGTTATAATTTTTGTACTTTTACCCCTTTTTCTCTCCAATTGGTAGTTACAGTCTTGTCCCATGACTGCAACTCCTGTACAGACTCAGGAGAGGCGAAGGTCGAGAACCATTAGTCCTCCCTCCGAAACACGACCCTGCCAAGCCGCACTACTTCTTGACACACTGCACGCTTAACCCGGAAGCCAGCCGCACCAATGTCTCGGAGGAAACACGTACAGCTGACGACCGAAGTCAGCATGGAGGCACCCGGCCCTCCACAGGAGTCGATTGGAGCGCAATGGGACAAGGAAATCCAAGGCCGAATAAATCCTCCCCTAACCTTTCGACGACGCTGGGCCAATTGTGTGATGCCTCTTGGGTCTCCCAGACACAGCCGGCTGTGTCACAGCCCAGGATCTAACCCGGGTATGTAGTGACGCCTCAAGCACTTGCCTTAGACCGCAGTGCCTTAGACCGCAGTGCCTTAGACCGCTGAGCCACTACTATGGCCTTCCTGCATCACCTAAGACCTACATTTGAAGTTGGAAGTTTACATACACTTAGGTTGGAGTCTTTAAGACTTGTTTTTCAACCACTCCACACATTTCTTGTTAGCAAACGATAGTTTTGGTAAATCAGTTAGGACATCTACTTTGTGCATGACACAAGTCATTTTTCCAACAATTGTTTACAGACAGATTATTTCACTTATAATTCACTGTATCACAGAAGTTTACATACACTAAGTTGACTGTGCCTTTAAACAGCTTGGAAAATTCCAGAAAATGACGTCATGGCATTAGAAGCTTCTGATAGGCTAATTGACATCATTTGAGTCCAATGGAGGTGTACCTGTGGATGTATTTCAAGGCCTACCTTCAAACTCAGTGCCTCTTTACTTGACATGGGAAAATCAAAAGAAATCAGCCAAGACCTCAGAAAATAAATTGTAGACCTCCACAAGTCCAGTTCATCCTTGGGAGCAATTTCCAAACGCTTGAAGGACCACGTTCATCTGTAAAAACAATAGTACCCAAGTATAAACACCATGGGACCATGCGCCGTCATTCCACTCAGGAAGGAGACGCGTTCTGTTTCCTAGAGATTAACATATGAAAAGTGGGTGGTGTGTGAAACGTGGGTGGTGTATGAAAAGTGGGTGGTGTGTGAAAAGTGCAAATCAATCCCAGAACAACAGCAAAGGACCTTGTGAAGATGCTGGAGGAAACAGGTACAAAAGTATCTATATCTACAGTAAAATGAGTCCTATATCGACATAACCTGACAGGCCGCACAGCAAGGAAGAAGCCACTGCACCAAAACCGCCATTTAAAAAATAGACTACGGTTTGCAATTGCACATGGAGACAAAGACTTTTTGGAGAAATGTCCTCTGGTCTGATGAAACAAAAATAGAACTGTTTGGCCATAATGACTTTTGCTATGTTTGGAGGAAAAAGGATGAGGCTTGCAAGCCGAAGAACACCATCCCAACCATGAAGCACAGGGGGTGGCAGCATCATGTTGTGTGGGTGCTTTGCTGCAGGGGGGACTGGTGCACTTCACAAAATAGACGCCATCCCAATTTATTGTGGTGAGCTTGTGGAAGGCTACCCAAAACATTTGACCCAAGTTAAACAATTTCAAGGGAATGCTACCAAATACTAATTGAGTGTATGTGCACTTCTGACCCACTGGGAATGTGATGAAAGAACTAAAAGCTGAAATAAATCATTCTCTCTACTATTATTCTGACATTTCACATTCTTAAAATAAGTGACCCAAGACGGAATTTTTACTAGGGTTAAATGTCAGGAATTGTGAAAAACTGAGTTTAAATTTGGATAAGGTGTATGTAAACTTCCGACTTCAACTGTAAATGCCTAAATTCCTCAGATAATACTTATGCAGTATTTTTTCAGTATGTTTTTATTTACCATGAAATTGCTGCTCTTTAAAAATAGAACCTTAGAGATATACAAAACCTGATGATGCTACGCAGGTCACCAATCAAAACCCTAAAAGGAGAGACATTTTCAACTTCATGGTGTTGAGATGGTGCTCCAAAGAAGATATGATAGGTAGACAGATAGATATATACGGCAGAAGAGAGGATAGCCACTAAATAGTCTGTTCGCTTGTGTTGGTGTTTCCTGTTGAGTTAATTAAAATAAGAGGAACTTCTCTTCCTGGATCAAACCACAGCAGTAACACCAACAGGCTACGTGTGGTCCATGGTGACACTTGGGTATCATGTAAAACATTTCATTTAAATAAACACGTTCAATGTGCAACAAATTTGAGCCATATACTATAAGTGGTACTGAAAACTACTTGACTACAGTAAGTTCATAAAAGGACATATGAAATGAACTCAGAAAAAAAAGAAACGTCCCTTTTTCAGGACCCTGTCTTTCAAAGATAATTCGTAAAAATCCAAATAACTTCACAATTCTTCATTGTAAAGGGTTTAAACACTGTTTCCCAGACTTGTTCAATAATCCATGAACAATTCATGAACATGCACCTGTGGAGCGGTCGTTAAGATACTAACAGTTTACAGACGGTAGGCAATTAAGGTCACAGTTATGAAAACCTAGGACACTAAAGAGGCATTTCTACTGACTCTGAAAAACACTAAGAAAGATGCCCAGGGTCCCTGCTCTTTTGTGTGAACATGCCTTAGCATGCTGCAAGGAGGCATGAGGACTGCAGATGTGGCCAGGGCAATAAATTGCCATGTCTGTACTGTGAGACGCCTAAGACAGAGCTACAGGGAGACAGGACGGACAGCTGATTGTCCTCGCAGTGGCAGACCACGTGTAACAACACCTGCACAGGATCGGTACATCCGAACATCACACCTGCGGGACAGGTACAGGATGGCAACAACAACTGCCCGAGTTACACCAGGAACGCACAATCCCTCCATCAGTGCTCAGACTTTTCGTAATAGGTGGAGAAAGGCTGGACTGAGGGGTTGTAGGCCTGTCGTAAGGCAGGTCCTCACCAGACATCACCGGCAACAACGTCGCCCTATGGTCTGGGGCGGTGTGTCACAGCATCATCGGACTGAGCTTGTTGTCATTGCAGGCAATCTCAACGCTGTGCGTTACAGGGAAGACATCCTCCTCCCTCATGTGGTACCCTTCCTGCAGGTTCATCTTGACATGACCCTCCAGCATGATAATGCCACCAGCCATACTGCTTGTTCTGTGCATGATTTCCTGCAAGACAGGAATGTCAGTGTTCTGTCATGGCCAGCGAAGAGCCCGGATCTCAATCCCATTGAGCACATCTGGGACCTGTTGGATCATTGGGTGAGGGCTAGGGCCTTACCACCAGAAATGTCTGGGAACTTGCACAGCAAGAACTGGCAAATCTGGTGCAGTCCATGAGGAGGAGATGCACTGCAGTACTTAATGCAGCTGGTGGCCACACCAGATACTGACTGTTACTTTTGATTTTGAACCCCCTTTGTTCAGGGACACATTTTTCTATTTCTGTTAGTAACATGTCTGTGGAACTTGTTCAGCTTACGTCTCAGTTGCGAATGTACTGTACTGACAAATTTTCTAAAACAATGTTGGTAGAGAAATTAACATTCAATTCTCTGGCAACAGCTCTGGTGGATATTCCTGCAGTCAGCATGCCAATTGCACACTCCCTCAAAACTTGAGACATGTGGCATTGTGTTGTGTGACAGAACTGCACATTTTAGTTGCCTTTCGTCCCCAGCACAAGGTGCACCTGTGTAATGATCATGCTTTTAAATCAGCTTCTTGATATGCCACATGTCAGGTGGATGGATTACCTTGTCGAATGAGAAATGCTCACTAACATGGATGAAAACATTTGTGCACAAAATGAGAGAAACTAGCTTCATGTGCAAATTAGGTTGCACAGGACATTCACTTAATGTTGTAAGAATGAAATACATTTGTTTTTAGGATTTTCACTTCATATGTTTCAGGTTTAACATTGATATTTACACAATATACATTTTACATGGTCTGCTCAAGCTATGTGGATCCATCTGTTGGAGGCTTCAAACACCCAACACTCCAGCTGACAATTGTTGTAGTCTAGACCTATGCTATAGAAACTCAATAAATTATTGAGTCTGAGCAAAAATTCGCAGTTTTATAGCTAATGTCCTGTAATTAAAAATATGTTATCTTAAGGATTAGCCCCGATTTTAAAATTTTCGCCAAAAATAACATACCCAAATCTAACTGCCTGTAGCTCAGGCCCTGAAGCAAGGATATGAATATTATTGCTACCATTTGAAAGGAAACACTTTAAGGTTTATGGAAATGTGAAAGTAATGTAGTAGAATATAACACAATAGATCTGGTCAAAGATAATACAAAGAGAAACCCCTTCTTTTGTATTGTTTTGTACCATCATCTTTGAAATGCAAGAGAAAGACCATCATGTTTTATTAGTCCTTAGATTTTCAAGCCGATATAACTCAACTGTAATTAAGCCACTCAGGAATATTCTATGTCGTCTTGGTAAGCAACTCCAGTGTATTTTTGGCCTTGTTTTGACTGTGCCTTGTCCTGCTGAAAGGTGAATTTGTCTCCCAGTGTCTGATGGAAAGTAGACTGAACCAGGTTTTCCTCTAGGATTTTGGCTGCGCGTAGCTCTATTCCATTTATGTTTAAACAAACTCCCTAGTCCTTGCAGATGACAAGCATATCCACAACATGATGCAGTCACCACCATGCTTGAAAACATGAAGTGGTACTCAGTGTGTTGCATTTTCCACAAACATAACGCTTTGCATCCAGGACAAAGGTAAACTGTTTCTATAAAAAATAACTTCATCTGATAAAACAGACCACCATAGTCCCTGTGCACAAGAAAGAGAAGGGAACCTGCCTAAATGATTATCGACCCGTAGAACTCATGTCGGTAGCCACGAAGTGGTTTGAAAAGCTGGTCATGGTTCACATCAACACCATCGTGGCGTACCACCCCAACAGATCCACAGAGGATGCAATCTCAATCACACTCCACACTGCCCATTCCCACCTGGACAAAAGGAACACCTATGTGAGAATGCTGTTCATTGACTACAGCTCAGTGTTCAACACCATAGTACCAACGAAGTTCATCACTAAGCTAAGGACCCTGGGACTAAACACCTCCCTCTGCAACTGGATCCTGGACTTTCTGACGGGCTGCCACCAGGTGGTAAGGGTAGGTAACAACACATCTGCCACCCTAATCCTCAACACTGGGGCCCCTCAGGGGTGCGTGCTTATTCCCCTCCTGTACTCCCTGTTCACCTACGACTGTGTGGCCAAGCACGACTCCAACACCATCATTAAGTTTGCTGATGACACAACAGTGGTAGGCCTGATCACCGACAACGATGATACAGCCTATAAGGGGGAGGTCAGAGACCTGGCAGTGTGGTGCCAGGACAACAACCTCTCCCTCAATGTGAGCAAGACAAAGGAGCTGATCGTGGACAATAGGAAAAGGAGGAACGAAATGGCCCCCATTAACATTGGCAGGCCTGAAGTGGCAGGGGTCAAGAGTTTCAAGGTCCTTGGTGTCTACATCACCACTGAACTATCTTGGTCCAAACACACCAAGACAGTTGTGAAGAGGGCACGACAACAACTTTTCCCCCTCAGGAGACTGACAAGATTTACCATGGGTCCCCAGCTTCACCTGGAATGCTTTTTCAACAGTCTTGAAGGAGTTCCCACATATGCTGAGCACTTGTTGGCTGCTTTTCCTTCACGCTGTGGTCCAACTCATCCCAAACCATCTCAATTGGGTTGAGGTTGGGACATTGTGGAGGCCAGGTCATCTGATGCAGAATTCAATCACTCTCCTTCTTGGTCAATTAGCCCTAACATAGCCTGGAGGTGTGCAAACCAGATGGGATGGTGTATCACTGCTGTGGTAGCCATGCTGGTTAAGTGTGCTTTGAATTCTAAATAAATCAAAGACAGTGTCACCAGCAAACCACCCGCACACCATCACACCTCCTCCTCCATGCTTCACAGTGGGAATCACACATGCGGAGATCATTCGTTCACCAACTATGCGTCTCACAAAGCTGTGGGAACCAAAATCTAAAATCTTGGCTCATCAGACCAAAGGACCAATTTCCACCGGTCTAATGTCAATTGCTTGTGTTTCTTGGCCCAAGCAAGTCTCTTCTTCTTATTGGTGTCCTTTAGTAGTGGTTTCTTTGCAGCAATTCAACCATGAAGGCCTGACTCAGTCTCCTCTGAAACATTGATGTTGAGATGTGTCTGTTACTTGACCTCTGTGCAATCTGAGGTGCAGTTAACTCTAATGATCTTTTCCTCTGCAGCAGAAGTAACTCTGGGTCTTTATTTCCTGTGGTGGTCCTCATGAGAGCCAGTTTCATCACAGCATTTGATGGTTTTTGCAACTGCACTTGAAGAAACGTTCAAAGTTTTTGACCTTCATGTCTTAAAGTAATGATGGACTGTCGTTTCTCTTCGCTTATTTGAGCTGTTCTTGCCATCATATGGACTTGGTCTTTTACCAAATAGGTCTATCTTCTGTATACCACCCCTGCCTTGCAACTGATTGTCTCAAACGCATTAAGAAGGAAAGAAATTACACAAATTAACTTTTGAGAAGGCACACCTGTTAATTGAAATGCATTCCAGATGACTACCTCATGAAGCTGGTTGTGAGAATGCCAAGAGTGTGCAAAGCTGTCATCAAGCGCAAAGGATGGCTACTTTGAAGAATCTCAAATATAAAATATATTTAGATTTGTTTAACACTTTTGGTTACTACATGATTCCAGATGTGTTATTTCAATGTTTCGATGTCTTTACAAATATTCTACAATGTAGAAAATAGTAAAAATAAAGAAAACCCCTTGAATGAGTAGGTGTGTCCAAACTTTTGACTGGTACTGTATATATAAACAATACTTTCAACAATGCTAATCTATTACCAACAACGGTGAAAAGCCGGAAGCAGAATGCCATGAACCGTTATTACCTGGAAATCATTTTATGATGTTGGGCAGGTATACTATTCATGAGCTCACCTTGACTGACAGCTTTTTGAAACACCCTTGTGAGCAGAGCTGAGAGTTGATCATGGACTGTTGGATATCAGACAAACAGCAGCAATATCCTGTATTTCTATTGTTTTGTAACGAAAACCAGAGTACAGTTCACTGATACACTTTGTAAAGCCTGAGTCACATTAGAAGCTTACACATAAGGGAATGTACATGAAAACAGTCCTTCTCCACATTTAAGAACTCTGCGCCGGCGGGGGAGGAAGAGGGACGCATAAACCCAGCAGTGAGAGAGTCCTCAATATACCCTTCCATTGCTTTGGTCTCCGTACCCGACAGGGAATAAAGTTGCACCTGTGGAGGTGTAGTGCCCAGGAGAAGGCCGATGGCGCAGTCATAGGGCCGATGCGCAGGAAGCGAGGGGGCACGGGCCTTGCTGAAAACCTCCCGGAGGTCCTGGTATTCTGCTGGAACGGCGGAGAGGTACAGGGATTTTCCCAAGCCCGCGTCGTCCCAGGGCAAGGAGTGCCGACTTCAGGCAATGCTCATGGCGAAACGGGGTCCAACCCAGGATAGAACCAGGAGCCCAGTCGATCAGAGGATTGTGCCTCTGGAACCAGGAGAACCCCAAAACCATGAGTGCATGAGGGGATTCAATGGGCAGGAACTGCATACTCTCACTGTGATTGCCTGACACTCTTAGGTTAATGGGAAATGTAGTGTGGGGGACTGCCAATAGAGCACCCTTCCAACGCTCTGACATCCATAGGAATGGAGGGTTGTGTGGGGATTCTCTGTTTCAACACAAGGGTAGCGTCCATAAAGCTCTCGTCGTCCATAGAGTCAATGAGTACCCGGAGAGATTTGGAATGGTCGCCCCACAACAGGGTAGCATGGAGATACGAGCAATGTAGGATGGGAAACTCCCCGTACAACTCACCAGTGTACTCGTACCTACTTGATGAATCTGGGTTTTTAATGGCAGGTAGCTAAGAAATGTCCTGTAGCTCCACAAAATGGACAGCTAGGGGTGTTAAGTCTGCGTAAGCGCTCAGCCAGAGACATTTTAGCCCTGCCCAGTTGCATGGGCTCCGAAGGAGGCGAGTCGGCAGCCATCTGTGATTCCCGAGAGAACTCGGGTGACATCGGGTTCACTCGGACATGTCGACTTCAGGGGTTTCCGGGTTTCCACGGAGGTGGCGACAGGGCACAGATTCTTTCTCCCTCCTACGTTCTCGTAGCCGCCCATCGATCCAGATGGTCAAGGCTATGGGGGAGGTCCATGGGCAGCTCCCGGGCTGCGAGCTCATCTTTGATCACCCCCGATAATCCGTGAAGGAACATGTCGAACAATGCTTCCGGGTTCCTGGCACGCTCAGCCACCAGCGTGCTAAAATCCATTGCATAGTCTGCCACACTACGGGAGTCTTGACGTAGCTGGAGCAGCTTACGAGCAACTTATATCCTGGACAATGGAGAATCGAACACCTTCCGTACTTCCGCCACAAACTCCTCCAGACTGAAGCAGATGGCGGACTGTTGCTCCCACACCGCCGTGGCCCAGGTGGGTGCCCTCCCAGACATCAGTATTATGAGGTACGCTATCCTCGAGGGGTGAGAGGGGAATGAAGAAGGCGGCAGCTCGAAGATGAGGGAGCACTGGGAGAGAAAGGCCCGGCAGGTTCCAGAATCTCCGCCGTAGAGCTCCGGAGAAGGTAAGCGGGGTTCTTCGGACACTGGGGTAGGCTGGGAAGAAATGGCACTGGTAGTGGGGTTGCTGAGAGTCTGGGGGATTACTGGTGTGGCCCCCTGCCTAGTAGGGAATTCGCAGAATTGCTCCAGCAATGTATCGAACGCCTGGTCATGGCGTTCTGCCAGGGTATGGAGTCCCTCTGTAAGGCATTAACTCCTTGTGTCTTCCAATGGTGGCTCCTTGCTGGGAGACAGCATTGTGGAGTTGGTCTGTTTGCTGGGTCAGTAATGGCCAGTTCGTACTATCATGACTATGATATGACCCAGATGCAGACACAGGAGGTGGATAGTACAGTTATTTTTTTAAATAAAAAATAAATAAAAAATGTCAGTTAAGAACAAATACTTATTTACAATGACAGCCAAACTCGGACAACACTGGGCCAATTGTGCACTGCCCTATGGGACTCCCAATCACAACAAGGTTGTGATACAGCCTGGAATCGAACCAGGGTGTCTGTAGTGATCCTTCTAGCACTGAGATGCAGTGCCTTAGACCGCTGCGCCACTTGGGAGTTCTCAGATGATGTATTGTAAACACTGGGCAGGCAAAGGGCAGGTGGAGGACAGGCAGAGATTTGTAAACAGGTCAGAGTCAGGCAGGTAGACTCAGGGTCAGGGTAGGCAGAATAGTCAAAACTAGGAAAACTAGGAAACAGAACTTGAGAAACAGGAAGATGGGAAAGCACGCTGGACCTGACAAGACAAGGTGAATTGCAACAGACAAACAGAGAACATAGGTATAAATGCACAGGGGATAATGGGGAAGATGGGCAACACCTGGAGGGGCGTGGAGACAAGCATAAAGACAGGTGAAACAGATCAGGATGTGACACATTATAAATAGCAATATGTTCAGAATTGTTTGTATTGATGAGACATTTATTTGATCATAGACCAGCATAGCCAAAATGTTGATCAACATGAACACTCATGAGAAATAAAAGCGACAGAACATTTTTATTAGAGCCATACTCCTAATATAGGAACCTGGTCACCCTACAATGTGCAGTACCCCATTGATTCGTCCAATTTGTAACACTCATCTCCCGTCTGAATGCTTGTAAAAAATCATACAAAGTAACAAAGTGTCATGTCATATCACGTAGAAGTTAATTACTTAGGCTTTAGGAAATACAACCATCTACAGAGATTGATGGGGAGTGGAGTGGGAGAGGAGAGGGACCCATGTGCCCCGATTCAATTAAGCAGGCTTCAGTCACCCACTTGGCATCAGTCATCCCCAAAGCGGGAGACAAATCCAGCTATATACTCCTCCTTGTCAGGCCTCTCAGACTGGACAGAGGGGTCCTGGGAAGGACAGCTCGCACAGCTTCCCCACATATAGGTGCTGCATCAAGGGTGACCTCATTTAAGAGACAAAAGGAGTGTGGAGTGTGTTTTTCCGGCATGCTATTAGTTTGCTAGCTAAAAGTCACAACACAGATACAAAGGGGTATCAGTATCGTTCTGCCACGTTCTGCTTGAGTATCTTACGGTTTGCAAACAAAGCCGTATGATGCGCACATGTGGTTTTAAAGAGTTACATATTTAAATTAGTTGAGATTATAAGACGCTACCATTGGTGTATAATATGTCCGGCAATAAATTAAGTTGCATTATCCTGGAAGTAATGCCTGCTTCCTGATTCCAAAGTTACTGGAAGGGACCAGTAACTTTATGATCAACTTGTCAGTGTAAAAGCTGCAGTCATTTGACAATACTTGGGTCAATTTACTGGTTTCATTGAATTGGATGAAAATCATGATTTTCACTATTAGTGACCTTTAAATGTTACTGTACGTGGTGGTTCCAGGATGACAGCCAGTGAGGCAGCACAGAACAGCAGAAGAAGATAGAAGTTGTGGAGAAGCCATTGGGCCACGCAGGCCAGTCAACTGATACTGTTAGTTGTTGAGCTAGGTACTGGAGCTAGTTACTGGAGTGACAGACAGTAGCTTCGTCTCATAGTACCAATACAGATTATGGCCCCTTAGGTGTAGGTTGAAGTTTCACTTAGGTACAGCTCTAGGATCAGCTTCCCTGGCCCATTGAGAGAGAGGGAGGGGTGTCACAGACCATGTGATGCACTGTGGACCCTTTGAACCGATACTAGATAGGAACATTTCATACTCTTATGAACTTTAACATAAGTTAATTCTATAATTAATTCTATAGTTAATATATTATATTATATTAATTAATATAATATAGTTAATTCTATAGTTAATTCTATATTTATAATATTTCAGTATTACAGAAAATGCCTGATCGTACATGACTCAACTGTTTTTCTATTAATCTATTACTTTTATTAAACCATCTTCAATTCAAACAAATTACTGAATTGGACTTTTCTGCTGTGGAAAAGCACATAGAGACAATTGTAGTTTAAAGCCAGTAACTCCTGATGCCTTTTGCACCCTCATGAGGATGTGGTCGGCGACACTTTGCTTCTTGAATGTCCAATATCTTGAAACCTTGACTGCTGACATGCATAACATTTTGGCGCTGTATTAACAGTGGACTAATGAAAACCTTTTTGAAGTGGATATTTCCTGTAAAGCCTCCAGGTTTGATACATTATGAGGCTATTGTAATGCTTCGTAAGACGTGTCATGTCATGAGCATGTATGCCTCTCTTAAAATATCTCATTACCTGACTAATGATGATCCTGATCCTGACTAATCCATTTTGTGTCAGGTGACATTTTGATACAAAGAATAAATAACTTATCACAAGACATTATAAAAAATTCATACATGCTTTTAACAAGCTATAAAGCATTTATATTGGCAGGCTTTAAGTAAAGTGAAAGACACATGAGTTCCATGAATCACACGTAGCCTGCTGGTGTTACTTCTGTCAGTGTGGTTTGAGCCAGAAAGAGATTTTAATTGTAGCTTAACTCAACAGGAAACACAGATACAAGCGAAGAGACTTTTTACACAGTATCCTCTTTTCTACCCTTTTATGGACAATGAAGCCCCCTTTGACTACCATCAGTGTTGAAAAAGTATCTAATTTGGGGGTTTGGATTGATGACCTGCATAACATGTTCAGGGGTGTTACGTTTCCCAAGAACAAAACCAAAAAATTGTCATTCAAACAGAAGGGGGAACTAACAAAGAGTCACTAACAACAACCAAAACGAATCAGGTGGGGTTCTAGGAGGGGTTCTGAAAGACACTCACGGGGGTGTCCACTGAAAGACCACACTAAAAATAAATGATTCTTGGGGGACCTTTCAGGATAATTGAAGGTAAAAAAAAAATCCTTAAGGTTAATTTAAGAACCTAAACACTGCCATCAGTTCTAATTATTATTTGTTACCTTTGTAGACTTAAGGGGTGTTTTGAAGAACCCTTTTCAAAATAAGGGTTTGTTTTGGAACTAGCAGTGTGCTCGTGAGTAAAGGGCACCCGTGCATATAATTGAAATTGAGAACGTTGGTCAAAAGATGCACTGAGAAGCGGGAAGCGTGTGGATGGTTGGAGATGCACAGATAAGAGATGACTTATAACTGATCAATGTGAAAGGTGAGTAAACATTAGCTATTCGCTAGCTAAGATAATAATTCATCAAAAAACGATATTATCAAAAAGCTCTACTCAACAAAATTATAAAGGCAACATGTACAGTGTTGGTCCCATGTTCCATGAGCTGAAATAAAAGATTGCTAAAAGTTTCCATAAGCACAAAAAGCATATTTCTCTCAAATATTGTGCACACATTTGTTTACATCCCTGTTAGAGGGCATTTCTCATTTGCCAAGATAATCCATCCACAGGGGTGGCATATCAAGAAGCTGATTTAACAGCATGATCATTACACAAGTGCACCTTGTTCTGGGGACAATAAAAGACCACTCTAAAATGTGCCGTTTTGTCAGATAACACAATGCCACAAATGTCTCAAGTTTTGAGGGAGTGTGCAATTGGCATACTGACTGCAGGAATGTCCACCAGAGCTGTTGCCAGAGAATTGAATGTTCATTTCTCTACCATAAATCGCCTCCAACGTCATTTTAGAGAATTTGGCAGTACGTCCAACCGGCCTCACAACCACAGACCCCATTTAACCACGCCAGACCAGGACCTCCACATTTTTGTTCAGTATAAATAAACAGTAACCAGCGCTCTTCCTGTAGAACAATACATGTTACAATGATATTCAATTATGATAAATTAAATACTGGAATTTCAACGCACACCTCAAACTACTGTGCCAATGCTACGCTCGGTTGCAGCAGCTTTTCTATAATAAAACAATGCTAGTGGCAAATAGCAAACCCACAATGGGAACAATAAAATAGCATGATATTCACAATAGCTCGGAAACGCTGCATTTTCCCGTAGCATCCCTACACAACTGGTGCTGTAGCCTCCAATGAAACGGCGGGAGAAATTGGCAAACCCCAGGAAACGTTGTAGCTGCACCCTGGACGTTGGTTGGGACCAATCCACTTCTGCTTTCAACTTTTCAGGGTCCATCTGGACATTTCCTTCAGTGATGACATATCCGAGAAAGGTGATTGCAGAACGGTGGAACTCGCACTTCTCCGCTTTCACAAATAACTGGTTCTCCAGGAGGTGCTGAAGGACTTGTTGAACATGGAAGACTTGTTCTTGGGCAGAACGGGAAAACACCAAGATGTCGTCGAGGTTTATGAACACGAATCAATTGAACATGTCCCGGAGCACATCGTTTACCAGGGCCTGGAAGACAGTGGTGAGTTGGTGAGTCCAAACAGCATGACCAGGTACTCATAATGTCCACTGGCAGTGTTGAAGGCTGTCTTCCACTCATCTCCTTCGCATATCAGAACCAGGTGGTATGCACTCCGAAGGTCCAGCTTGGAGAAGATGGTAGCCTCCTGGAGAGGTTTGAAAGCCGAGGAGAGGAGTGGTAGGGGGTTACGATTCTTGACCGTTAAGTCATTAGGTCTCTTAACAGGGCAGGTGGCAATATAATGTCCCGCAGCCCCACAATACCGATAACAGTTGGAACTCAGTCTACGGAAACGTTCCCTAGGCGATAGTCCAGCTCTGCCCAGTTGCATAGGCTTATGAGTAACCGACTCACTCGTCGCCGATGATTCTCGAGGGAACTCGGGTGGCTTCGGCTCCTCTCGGAAGTACACACTTCAGGGACCTCTGGATTCTTTCAGAGGTGAGCAAGCAGAAGTGGATGAATGAATGTTCCTGAGACCCGACCTCCTCTCACTCCGACGTTGTCGTAGACGCCCAACAATCCTAATCGGAAGGGCGATGAGGGAATCGAGGTCCAATGGTAACCCCTGCGCTGCAAACTCATCTTTTATTTCCCCCAAAGGAAGGTATTGAACAGAGCCTCCAGGTTCCAGGCACTCTCAGCGGCCAATGTGTGAAACTCTACCGCGTATTTTCTGCTGGCTGCCCACCACCACAGAAAGCACTGAGCTAGGCTGAAACACCTGCATTTTGGAGCTCCATTAATCAAGAAAATAAAAAAGAGACCATGTTTGTAAGCGGCTTTATTAACTCAATGATATATATATATTTTTTTACATTGTTTGCAAACTGATATGTGACACGTATTAATGCCAAAATAACATGCAAAACAGGCAAGCCCATTGCTAAAAATGTTGGGCTCAAAACACCTGCCCTGAATGACGGGTCACCACTGCATCTAGGCACCATTTACAGATCATTTCCGATTTAGCTAGCATATGCAGCATTTATTGTGCAAGCTGTCTCAGCGAATGCAGGAACATTGGCTTTAAAAGATGCTTAGCCAACAAAGGGCAATCTAATAAAATCGGAGTTAATCCCAGCCTAGAATAATGTTAAAATGCATTATTATTGTTGGCTAGTCTTTTCCCCCACCACAGCATATAAACTCTCAGGCATGGAGGTCATGGTGGCCATGGGGAGGTCCACAGGCAAAGGCTGGTTGTTCACAGGCTGGGGTTGGGGATGTCCCACCGTACTGTAGATGGAGAGTGATGCTGGACCTGGAGATTCCTGCTCTTCACCACCTACATGACTGTTACCTGGAGTCTGGAGAATAAAAACATACAGTAACAACTTCACTATGAATTTATGAACGGTGACCCGGGTATAAAACAAGGTCATTAATTACCTCAAATCAATAAATGTAATATTTCTCAGTGGCTGTTCAATGCGCTAAAATGTAAGCATTAAATGAACGTAACTTTATCTTTAATTTAGAATGTATACATTTTCCAATAACAGTAGCTGAGGTACAGTATCTTACCCTGACTGTAGCATACTCTGTGTTTATAATTTCCTCTTTGTCACCTATAATTGAACAACATAAAAATAGAATAAATATTTAAAGGTAAGATGTTCAGAGACGCTCTATATATATATGAACTGTTTAATATACACCACATTGTAAAGGTATCTGGACACCCCTTCAAATGAGTGAATTCGGCTATTTCTGCCATACCCATTGCTGATAGGTGTATAAAATCGAGCACACAGTTGTGCAACCTCTATAGACAAACAATGGCAGTAGAATGGCCTTACTGAATAGGTCAATGAATTTCAATGTGGCAACATCATAGGATGCCACCTTTCCAACAAGTCAGTTCGTCAAATTTCTGCACTGCTAGAGCTGCCCCGGTCAACTGTATGTGTTGTTATTGTGAAGTGGAAACGTCTAGGAGCAACAACGGCTCAGCCACGAAGTGGTAGGCCGCACAAACCCACAGAACAGGACCTCTGAGTGCTGAAGCACAGAGCGTATAAATCATTTGTCCTCGGTTGTAACACGTCTGAGGTCCAAACTGCCTCGAAGCAACGCCGACACAAGAACTGTTCATCGGGAGCTTCATGATATGGGTTTCTATGGTCGAGCAGCCACACTCAAGCCTAAGATTGGAGTGGTGTAAAGCTCGCCACCATTGGACTCTGTAGTAGTCGAAACTCGTTCTCTGGAGTGATGAATCACGCTTCTCCATCTGGCAGATGAATCTGGGTTTGGCCAGAACACTACCTGCCAGAATGCATAGTACCAACTGTAAAGTTTGGTGTAGGAGGAATAATGATCTGGAGCTGTTTTTCATGGTTCGGGCTAGACCCCTTAGTTCCAGTAAAGGGAAATCTTAACGCTACAGCATACAATGACATTCTAGATTATTATGTGCTTCCAACTTTGTGGCAACAGTTTGGGGAAGACCCTTTCCTGTTTTCAGCATGACAATGCCTCTGTGCACAAAGTGAGGTCCATACAGAAATGGTTTGTTAAGATCAGTGAGGAAGAACTTGCACAGAGCCCTGACCTCAACCAAATTGAACAGCTTTGGGATGAAATAGAATGCCGACTGCGAGCCAGGCCTAATCACCCATCATCAGTGACCGACCTCGCTAATGCTCGTGGCTGAATGGACGCAAGTTCCCGCCACAATGTTCCAACATCTAATGGTATGCATTCCCAAAAGAGTGGAGGCTGTTATAGCAGCAAAGGAGGGGACCACCTCCATATTAATGCCCATGATTTTGGAATGAGATGTTCGACGAGCAGCTGTCCACATACTTTTGGCCAATGTAGTGTATATATACAGTACCAGTCAAAAGTTTGGACTACTCATTCAAGGGCTTTTCTTTATTTTTACTATTTTCTACATTGAGAATGCAGAAAGTGTGAAAGCTGTCACTAAGGCAAAAGGTGGCTACTTTCTCAAATATCAAATATTTGTTTAACCCTTTTTTGGTTACTACATGATTCCATATGTGTTATTTCATCATTTGGATGTCTTCACTAATATTCTACAATGTATAAAATAGTAAAAATTAAGAAAAACCCTTAAATGAGTAGGTGTGTCCAAACTTTGACTGGTACTGTATATACACTACCGTTCAAAAGTTTGGGGTCACTTAGAAATGTCCTTGTTTTTGAAAGAAAAGCACATTTTTTGTCCATTAAAATACCATGAAATTGATCAGAAATACAGTGTAGACATTGTTAATGTTGTAAATGACTACTGTAGCTGGAAACGGCAGATTCTTTTGAGTTCCTCTGTCCAGTGTCTGTTCTTTTGCCCATTTTAATATTTTATCTTTATTGGCCAGTCTGAGATATGGCTTTTCCTTTGCAACTCTGCCTAGAAGACCAGCATCCCGGAGTCGCCTCTTCACTGTTAAGACTGGTGTTTTGCGGGTACTATTTAATGAAGCAGCCATTTGAGGACTTGTGAGGTGTCTGTTTCTCAAACAAGACACTAATATACTTGTCCTCTTTCTCAGTTGTGCACCGGGGCCTCCCACTCCTCTTACTATTCTGGTTAGAGCCAGTTTGTGCTGTTCTGTGAAGGGAGTAGTACACAGCGTTGTACGTGATCTTCAGTTTCTTTGTAATTTCTCGCATGGAATAGCCTTCATTTCTCAGAACAAGAATAGACTGACGTGTTTCTGAAGAAAGTTCTTTGTTTATGGCCATTTTGAGCCTGTTATCAAACCCACAAATGCTGATGCTCCAGAAACTCAACTAGTCTAAAGAAGGCTCGTTTTATTGCTTAACAACAGTTTTTAGCTGTGCTAACATAATTGCAAAAGGGTTTTCTAATGATCAACTAGCCTTTTTATAATGATAAACTTGGATTAGCAAACACAACGTGCCATTGGAACACAGGAGCGATGGTTGCTGATAATGGGCCTCTGTACACCTCTGTAGATACTCCATAAAAAATTTGCCGTTTCCAGCTACTAGTCATTTACAACATTAACAATGTATTTCTGATCAATTTTATGTTATTTTAATGGACAAAAAAAAAAGGCTTTTCTTTCAAAAGCCAGGACATTTCTAAGTGACCCCAAACTTTTGAATGGTGGTGTATGTGTACTGTATATGTATGTATGTATTTGTATATGCATGTCGATGTGTGTGTATATAATATATACAAAATGTACATTTAATCACATCCTGTTATCATCAGTATTCACAACAGTTATTGATCCTGAGCTTACCTTCATTTATCTTTCGCCAAAGAACAATGCTAATCAGGACGAATAATCCAACTATGATGAGGACACCGACAGGTATCCAGACTTTGACAGAGTTGTCGTCCGCTTCCTCCCACGATAGTTCCTCTGCTTCCTCACACAAAATATAAAAATCAGCAAAGCATATATTTTTTATTTCACCTTTTTTTAACCAGGTAGACCAGTTGAGAACAAGTTCTAATTTACAACTGCAACCTGGCCAAGATAAAGCAAAGCAGTGCGGCACAAACAACAACACAGAGTTACACATGGATTAAACAAACATACAGTTTGTAGCCTGGTTCCACTCTAGGTTTCGGCCTTTCTAGGGAGTTTTTCCTAGCCACCGTGCTTCTACACCGGCATTGCTTGCTGTTTGGGGTTTTAGGCTGGGTTTCTGTACAGCACTTGGAGATATCAGCTGATGTAAGAAGGGCTATATAAATAAATGTGATTTGATACAGTCAATAACACAATAGAAAAGTCTACGTACAGTGTGTGCAAATGAGGTAAGATACGAATAAATGGCAATAAATAGGCCATAGTGGTGAAATAATTACAATTGAGCAATTACAACACTGGAGTGATAAATGTGCAAAAGATGAATGTGCAAGTAGAGATACTGGGGTGCAAAGGAGCAAAAAAATAACAGTATGGGGATGAGATAGTTGGATGGGCTATGTACAGGTGCAGTGATATGTGAGCTGCTCTGACAGCTGGTGCTTAAAGTTAGAGAGGGAGATGTGTGTCTCCAGCTTCAGTGATTTTTACAATTGGTTCCAGTCATTGCCAGCAGAGAATTGGAAGGAAAGGCGGCCAAAGTAGGAATTGGCTTTGGGGGTGACCAGTGAAATATACCTGCTGGAGTGCGTGGTACGGGTGGGTGCTGCTATGGTGACCAGTGAGCTGAAATAAGGCGGGGCTTTACCTAGCAGGGTCTTGTAGATAATCTGGAGCCAGTGGGTTTGGCGACGAATATGTAGCGAGGGCCAGCCAACAAGAGCATACATGTCGAGGTGGTGAGTAGTATATAGGGTTTTGGTGACAAAACGAATGGCACTGTGATAGACTGCATCCAATTTGCTGAGTAGAGTGTTGGGGGCTATTTTGTAAATGACATCGCCGAAGTCAAGGATCGGTAGAATGGTCAGTTTTACGAGGGTATGTTTGGCAGCATGAGTGAAGGATGCTTTGTTGTGAAATAGGAAGCCGATTCTAGATTTAATTTTGTAGATGCTTAACGTGAGTCTGGAAGGAGAGTTTACAATCTAATCAAACACCTAGGTATTTGTAGTAGTTCACATATTCTAAGTCAGAACCGTCCAGAGTAGTGATGCTGGATGGGCGGGCAGGTGCAGGCAGTGATTGGTTGAAGAGTATGCATTTAGTTTAACTTGCATTTAAGAGCAGTTGGAGGCTATGGAAGGAGAGTTGTATGGCATTGAAGCTCATCTAGCGGTTAGTTAACACAGTGTCCAAAGAAGGGCCAGAAGTATACAGAATGGTGTCGTCTGCGTAGAGGTGGATCAGAGAATCACCAGCAGCAAGAGCGACATCATTGATGAATAGAGAAAAGAGTCGGCCTGAGAATTGAACCCTGTGGTACCCCCATAGAGACTGCCAGAGGTCCGGACAACAGGCCCTCCGATTTGACACACTGAACTCTGAGAAGTAGTTGATGAACCAGGCGAGGCAGTCATTTGAGAAACCAAGGCTGTTGAGTCTGCCGATAAGAATGTGGTGATTGACAGTCGAAAGCCTTGGCCAGGTCGATGAATACAGGTGCACAGTATTGTCTCTTATCGATGGCGGTTATGATCTTGTTTAGGACCTTGAGTGTGGCTGAGTTGCACCCGTGACCAGCTCGGAAACCAGATTGCATGGTGGAGAAAGTACGGTGGGATTCGAAATGGTTGGTGATCTGTTTGTTAACTTGGCTTTCGAAGACCTTAGAATGGCAGGGTAGGATAGATAGGTCTGTAGCAGTGTGGGTCTGTAGCAGTGTGGGTCTAGAGTGTCTCCCCCTTTGAAGAGGGGGATGACCGTGGCAGCTTTCCAATCTTTGGGGATCTCAGACGATATGAGAGGTTGAACAGGCTAGTAATAGGGGTTGCAACAATTGCGGTGGATAATTTTAGAAAGGGTCCAGATTGTCTCGCCCGGCTGATTCGTAGGGGTCCAGATTTTGCAGCTTTTTCAGAACATCGGCTATCTGGATTTGGGTGAAGGAGAAATGGGGAGGCTTGGGAAAGATGCTGTGGGGGGGGTACAGGGCTGTTGACCAGGGTAGGTGTAGCCAGGTGGAAAGCATTGCCAGCCGTAGAAAAATGCTTATTTATCGGCGGTGACATTGAGGTGACATTGAGGCTAGGAAACAGTGCAGTGGGCAGCTGGGAGGAGGTGCTCTTATCCTCCATGGACTTTATCGTGTTCCAGAACTTTTGAGAGTTTGTGCTACAGGATGCAAATCTTTGTTAGAAAAATCTAGCCTTTGCTTTCCTAACTGCCTGTGTATATTGGTTCCTAACTTCCCTGAAAAGTTGCATATTGCTGGTGCTATTCGATGCTAATGCAGTACACCACAGGATGTTTTTGTGCTGGTCAAGGGCAGTCAGGTCTGGAGTGGAGTTTATATGACATGTAGTCTAGTTTATTGTGTGTGCGTGTACAGGTGTCATTGATGGTGGAGTCAGAGTTCACTGTCAGGACTGGAGGCACAACTCACTGAAAACATATAGACACCATTTATTGTTAGTGCTTTAACCTGAGTACATGAGCTAGAGTCCAAATGAATATGCATTTAACCTGCACAACATGTTTAGCTCTATTGATTGATACTGTAACTGTGTCACTATATAATAAAATAGAAAACAAACTGCCAAACATACCTTGGACTTTTATCAAGTATGCAGCTACGTTTCTGTCTTTGTTACCAGACACTACTGCATCATAAAGTCCACTGTCTTCTTCCTGGAGGTTCTTCAGTAGCAGAGAGAAGTCTCCCACACTAAATTCAGCCCTACCTCGGTAACTTTCAAAGGTAGCTTTTGGGGGGTACTTTACAACATTGACTGATCTGTTAAACTTCCAAAATAGCACATCAACATCTTGCAGTGTAACATTTGTCTGGACATTCAGGCGAACATCCTGTCCCTTCAGCACAAACACAGAGTTCTCAGCACTGGGCTCTGAAATAAACACACAGAAAACGTCATGTAAAAAAATATGAAAAAGCCCATCGTACAATGTGACAAATAGAGCAGTAGGATATATGAATTTAGCAACGCAACCTCCTAAAGGAATATGTGCACATTTTTTGTTTTTGCAAATAGCCAAACTGGCTAACACATCGTAATGACCCAATTTGCAGGCTTTGTAGTTTGGGCAGGAATTTCTCTATACACCCTATTTGCTAAACGGTTTAAAGATGAACCCATTAATAAGATCAGCTGCCTTTAGATCAACAGAGTCACAACCTTTGTTACAGAAGTAATACAGAAGTACTTTTACAATAAAGAACTAGGATATGATACACACTATCAACTGTTCAGTTGGGGCGGCAGGTTGGGCCAATAACCAAAAGGTTGCTGGATCGAATCCCTGAGCTGACAAGGTAAAAATCTGTCATTCTGCCCCTGAACAAGGCAGTTCACCCACTGTTCCTTGGTAGGCTGTCATTGTAAATTAGAATGTGTTCTTAACTCACTTGCCTAGTTAAATAAAGGTTAAATAAAGTTCAGTTTCAGAAACCGTTCAGTAAAAGCAACATGATGAATTATAACTCCAGGAAGTACAACCTAATCTGCCTAAAAGCATAGATAACTTGGATGCTCAAGAGAGGGGGTCTTTTTCAGCCCACATATTTGTGGTTGGCTGACAGACGTCTAAAAACAGCTGAGCTTTGCATTGCCGGGAGCAAGAAGTTCTATGCTACAAATGGCGTAGTTTCCTGTCACTGACTTTACTGTAATGACACTGAACTTGTTCTTACAATAGTACAGTATGCTATCACAACCAAACATTGTTGTATTACTCATTGTTATATTACAACACATTTAAAACCAGTATTTTTTTTTATATGTGCCCTACAGTTAATTACATACTGTACTTCCAATTTAAAAGTATATCAATTACTTTAATGTTGTAAAAATCAACATATCACATGACTTAAAACATTAGTACTTCATCTAAGTTCCTGTGTCACCCACTGGCTAGACAGTCTAACCAGTACCCACTGGCTAGACAGTCTAACCAGTACCCACTGGCTAGACAGTCTAACCAGTACCCACTGGCTAGACAGTCTAACCAGTACCCACTGGCTAGACAGATTAACCAGTACCCACTGGCTAGACAGTCTAACCAGTACCCACTGGCTAGACATCCAGTACCCACTGGCTAGACAGTCTAACCAGTACCCACTGGCTAGACAGTCTAACCAGTACCCACTGGCTAGACAGTCTAACCAGTACCCACTGGCTAGACATCCAGTACCCACTGGCTAGACATCCAGTACCCACTGGCTAGACATCCAGTACCCACTGGCTAGACATCCAGTACCCACTGGCTAGACATCCAGTACCCACTGGCTAGACATCCAGTACCCACTGGCTAGACATCCAGTACCCACTGGCTAGACATCCAGTACCCACTGGCTAGACATCCAGTACCCACTGGCTAGACAACCAGTACCCACTGGCTAGACATCCAGTACCCACTGGCTAGACATCCAGTACCCACTGGCTAGACAGTCTAACCAGTACCCACTGGCTAGACATCCAGTACCCACTGGCTAGACATCCAGTACCCACTGGCTAGACATCCAGTACCCACTGGCTAGACATCCAGTACCCACTGGCTAGACATCCAGTACCCACTGGCTAGACATCCAGTACCCACTGGCTAGACATCCAGTACCCACTGGCTAGACATCCAGTACCCACTGGCTAGACATCCAGTACCCACTGGCTAGACAACCAGTACCCACTGGCTAGACATCCAGTACCCACTGGCTAGACATCCAGTACCCACTGGCTAGACATCCAGTACCCACTGGCTAGACATCCAGTACCCACTGGCTAGACATCCAGTACCCACTGGCTAGACATCCAGTACCCACTGGCTAGACATCCAGTACCCACTGGCTAGACATCCAGTACCCACTGGCTAGACATCCAGTACCCACTGGCTAGACAGTCTAACCAGTACCCACTGGCTAGACAGTCTAACCAGTACCCACTGGCTAGACATCCAGTACCCACTGGCTAGACATCCAGTACCCACTGGCTAGACATCCAGTACCCACTGGCTAGACATCCAGTACCCACTGGCTAGACATCCAGTACCCACTGGCTAGACATCCAGTACCCACTGGCTAGACATCCAGTACCCACTGGCTAGACATCCAGTACCCGCTGGCTAGACATCCAGTACCCACTGGCTAGACATCCAGTACCCACTGGCTAGACATCCAGTACCCACTGGCTAGACATCCAGTACCCACTGGCTAGACATCCAGTACCCACTGGCTAGACATCCAGTACCCACTGGCTAGACATCCAGTACCCACTGGCTAGACAGTCTAACCAGTACCCACTGGCTAGACATCCAGTACCCACTGGCTAGACATCCAGTACCCACTGGCTAGACATCCAGTACCCACTGGCTAGACATCCAGTACCCACTGGCTAGACATCCAGTACACCAATAAAATGGCCACCCAGACTATTTACATTTGTTTTTACACTGCTGCTACTCGCTGTTTATTATCTATGCAGTCGCTTGACAAATTACCTCGACAACCCTGTACCCCTGCACACTGACTCTGTACCGGTACCCCCTGTATATAGTCTCGTTATTGTTATGTACATTTCTTGTTACTTTGTCGTTTATTAAGTAAATATTTTATTAAATCTATTTATTGAACTGCATTGTTGGTTAAGGGCTTGTAAGTAAGCATTTCACGGTAAAATACAATTAGATTTGGACTGGTTATAAGCAGAGTAATCCGTACAAATGATACTGCCTGTTACTTACTAACCTACTAATCAGATTAGACACATGTCTAATCAATATATTAAATATCACTATACAGATGTCTTATAAAATGTTTTTACCTGAATGATGGAGGAGAGTTAGTAGAATAGGGAGGGTGAAACGCGCAGTCGCCATACTTTGACAAATGACTAAACCTAAATGAGGAAGTATTGTCACATAGGCCTAGACTTCCTCTAGTAGGTTATACCCATAACCACACAAAACATTGTTTGCAATTCTAAAATGTTACATGGCATGTGAAACAACTTGATAACCTGTTTCCAATATATTTAAAATGTATTTAGGAACTTTATTTTATTTAACCAGGAAGGGCTCATTGAGATATAAAATCTCTTTTTCAAGAGCGTCCTGGCCGAGATAGGCAGCACCAAGTCATTGCAAAAATTACAGACACACAACATGAAAAACTACAAGTAATCTAGTAAAAACCATTGAATTCACAAGAGTATAAACAAAATCATAAAACAGCTAATTAAAAACATTGACAGGTCAGGGAATCAGCCTCAAAATCCTTCATCAGTGATTTAAAAACACCAATCGGGACAAATTCTTCCAGTTTAAAAGTATTTTGTAAGGCCTTCCAAGACGATGGTGCAGAGTACATAAAAACCCTTTTAACTGAATTCAGTTCGGACATTTGGAACAGTTAGCAGGATACAGTCCAGCGAAGGAAGAGAGTACCCACCACATTTCTGAACAATAAAAATGCCCCCCAAAAAAGGTAGTAAACCCAAAATGGCTTTGGAAATAAAAGTATACCAGCGCCGGAGCCTAGGAGTGACTAGAGAAGGCCAGCCAACCCTGGTATACAAAATGCAGTGGTGCGTAAGGGTTTTGCAGTTTAAAATAAGTGCCATGGTAAAGAGTGTCAATTGATCTCAAACACTGAGCGGAAGCATTCATATATAAAATATCCCCATAGTCTAGTAAAGGCATAAATGTAGCTGATACTAGCCTCCTTCTGGCTTCAAAAGAAAAACAGGCCTTATTCCTAAAATAAAATCCCAATATCTGCTTCAATTGTTATGTAAGTTGTTGAATATGCAATTTAATAGAGAAGCCGTCAATTAAAATTCCAAGACAGGTAGTAATAGGTGAAAGGTTTCTTGCATAAAAAAAAAATACCATTAGTTTAGTTGTCAGTATTGAGGATAAGCTTAATTTGACACAAGGTATGTTGAACAGCATGAAAAGCAGTTTGCAAGTTCTGGAAAAGTTCTGGTTCTTTTGTAAGAGACGAGGCACAACAGTAAATGTTACAAATCCCTTTTGGGCCGACAGTCTAGGGGAGATGGTAACGAGACCCATAACTCTTTCAAATTATAATAGTGAAAACACAATAACCACAGACAACTAAATTACCGTCAAACACATGGTTTATTAGTAAACACACGGTAATGGGGGGGGAGCAGAAAATGGCCTGAGCTGGACCCAAGGAAAGAAATAATAAGTATTCAAAAACACCCCTAAGCTAGACTAGCCTACTTTAACAACAGCTAACTAACCAAAAATACAGTGGGTGGTCCGCCCAGTTCTAACTAGTGTTTTTAACAAAGTTTACCTACGGGTAGTGTATGCCCATGGGCGACTTATCTTGGTTCCCCCTTTTCCCCACCAGCAAACACCATAACCAAAAACAATACTCACAGGTGAGGACAAAGTGATATGGAGGTGCTCAAACAAAAGAGAGCTCAACACATAAAGAGAGACAAAGACTTAGTAGGCGAGAGTGAACAATAGAGAGCTACAGACATATGGCATTTACAGAGAGACTGAGCTCTAGAGAAAACAACTGACAGGGTTTTTAAACCAAGGGAAAGGAACTGTGATTGGGTAGGAAACAGGAGGAGGTGTGTTTTCTGATTGATGATTGATTGGTGACTGATTGGGGAGTGATGATACACACACACAGGATACTTGTATCCGTAACAGTAAATAACAGTATCATCAGCATAAAAATGAAGTTGTGCATTTTGGACATTTTTGTCTAAATCATTTATATAAATAATGAATAAGAGAGGACCAAGTACGGAGCCTTGGGGCACACCATTAAAGACGGACAATTTAACAGACATAAGCCCATCAAATTGAGTGCACTGAGTTCTATCAGACAGATAGTTAGTAAACCATGCAACTGCATGCTCCGAAAGACCAACACTCGACAATCTCTGCCTTAGTATAGCATGATCAACTGTTTCAAAAGTGCTGTTTTTTGTCAAGGGCTTCAGTGATATCATTTAAAACCTTCATGGCTGCTGTAATTATGTTATGCTTCTTTCTGAAGCCTGATTGGTACATTGATCAAATAGAGTTAGTAAATAAAAACTATTTTAACTGTTCACTTACAAGGGTTTCAAGTATTTTCACCAGGTGACAACTTTGAGATTGGCCTATAATTATTTAAAAGAGTAGGATATCCCCCTTTTAAAAGTGGTAGGACAAATGCTGATTTCCAGGCCTTTGGAATGTCATTACATTCCAGGGTTAGATTGAACAGATATGTACGTGGTTCAGCTATGAAATCAGCTGCCAGATTTAAAAAGCAGGGATCAAAAAGATCAGGACCTGCAGGCTTTCTCTGATCTAAGGATTTCAAGGATTTATGTACCACCTGCACTGAGAATGACAAAAAGCTAAACGTTTGACCAGCTCTCACTGGTTCATCCACACAGGGTTGTACAGAGACAGAGGACAGCCTACCAGATGATACAAAGTGCTCATTGAAACAATTCAGCATTTCAGTTTTGTCATATATAGCAACCGAGTACTTAAAAACACATGACGGTAATTTATTAACATTACTGTTACCAGACATAGACCTAATAGCCTTCCAAAACTTTCTAGGGTCATTCAGGTTATCAGTGGTAACAGACATAAAATATTCAGACTTGGCCTTCCTGAGAAGAAAAGAACACTTGTTTCGTAACTGCCTAAAAATGAGCCAAACAGCATCAGAACATGATTTCCTTGCTTTAGGCCAGGCTAGATTACGGTCGTGAATAATACAAGACAGCTCAGAAGAAAACCATGGATTATCCCGCCCTTTAACCCTGAACCTGCGGAATAGGGCATGTTTGTTTACTATTTGGAAAAAAACATCATGAAAGAATTTCCAGGCAGTTTCCACATCAGGGATAAGCTCAATCTGCTCCAGTTTCCACATCAGGGATAAGCTCAATCTTGCTCCAGTCAAAATAAAACAAATCATGAAAGAAAGCCTGCTCACTAAAACACTTCAAATTTCTCTTACGAATAAAACGTGGGTTTTAGATTTGTTATTGTGTAGTTATTGTCAAGAGGTGAGTGTAGCTGGTGCATCGAAGTCAGGCGCAGAAGAGCAAAGATGAGTGGACAAAGCACTTTACTAAGGCAATCATTTGCACAGAACGCAATAGTGTCACAAAACAAATGCCCAACTATCCAGTTGAGAAAACAAGACAAAACAAATGGAAAATGAAAGGTGGATCGGCAATGGCTTGAAGACCGGTGACGTCGACCACCGAACAAGGAGAGGGACCGACTACGGTGGAAGTCGTGACAGTACCCACCCTCCGGCGACCCAGAGGGTGAGGGAGGCAACCCGGAGGGTGAGGGGGGCGACCCGGAGGGTGAGGTGCAGGGAAGTCATGACAGTTGTACTATTTCCAACACTTTTTTAGAGTGGGCATTTCTGATAGGACAGCCCCTACCAAATTACTGACACCCAAATAGGGGAGCCATGCCTTTCATTAACTAGCAGAAAACAAATAATTCAGTCGACGTTCATACCGGTCATAGATTATGGTGATATTGTCTATATGAATGCAGCTGACACTGTATTGAAGTCACTGGACACTGTTTATCATAGCACACCGCACTTTATGAAGGACGACAGTCTCACATTGAATGACGCTGGAGAGACGAAGCAGGTACGGGGAGGTAAACATTTAATAAATAAAGGACATGAAACGAGACAAGAACAGCATCAGCAACTAATACTTAAGACAAAAAACAATCAATGCAGCAGCAGGGAACAGAGTAAGGGAACTGACAAATATAGGGGAGGAAAAAAACAGATAAGTATTAGGCCAATATCGCTGATGCGCGTGACGAGGGAAGGCAGGCGTGTGTAATAATGGATGATGGAATGGGCGATGAAGGGCAGCCTGGCGCCCTCAAGCATCAGCGGGGAGAAAATCTGGAGCAGATGTGACAGTACCCCCCCCCCCCCCCCTCTTGGGGCGCCACCCGGCATCCCAACAACCGGCACATGATCATGAGGAAGGTGAGGGATTAGCCCAGAACTACACGGCAGGACCTGGTCAATAACCTGAAGAGAGCTGGGACCACAGTCTCAAAGAAAACCATTAGTAACACACTACGCCATCATGGATTAAAATCCTGCAGCGCATGCAAGGTTCCCCTGCTCAAGCCAGCGCATGTCCAGGCCCGTCTGAAGTTTGCCAGAGGAGGAATGGGAGAAGGTCATGTGGTCTGATGAGACAAAAATAGAGCTTTTTGGTCTAAACTCCACTCGCCGTGTTTGGAGGAAGAAGAAGGATGAGTACAACCCCAAGAACACCATCCCAACCGTGAAGCATGGAGGTGGAAACATCATTCTTTGGGGATGCTTTTCTGCAAAGGGGACAGGAAGACTGCACCATATTGAGAGGAGGATGGATGGGGCCATGTATCGCGAGATCTTGGACAACAACCTCCTTCCCTCAGTAAGAGCATTGAAGATGGGTCGTGGCTCGGTCTTCCAGCAAGACAACGACCCGAAACACAGAGCCAGGGCAACTAAGGAGTGGCTCCGTAAGAAGCATCTTGGGGTTGTACTCATCCTTCTTCTTCCTCCAAACACGGCGAGTTAGCCAGTTTCCAGACCTGAACCCAATAGAAAATCTTTGGAGGGAGCTGAAAGTCCATATTGCCCAGTGACAGCCCCGAAACATGAAGGATCTGGAGAAGGTCTGTATGGAGGAGTGGGCCAAAATCCCTGCTGCAGTGTGTGAAAATCTGGTCAAGAACTACAGGAAACGTATGATCTCTGTAATTGCAAACAAAGGTTTCTGTACCAAATATTAAGTTCTGCTTTTCTGATGTATCAAATACTTATGTCATGCAATAAAATGCTAATTAATTACTTAAAAATCATACAATGTGATTTTCTGGATTTTTGTTTTAGATTCCGTCTCTCACAGTTGAAGTGTACCTATGATAAAAAATTACAGACCTCTACATACTTTGTAAGTAGGAAAACCTGAAAAATTGGCAGTGTATCAAATAATTGTTCTCCCCACTGTATATTTTTATGCTAAACATTTTGGGACTATATCAACAATGGACTAATGAAACAAATACCAAAATATAGTTTTCATAGCATCAAAACACAAAACAGTCTTCAAGGCCTCTTAGAGAACAAATTAGAACAAAACAATAAAATACAAAAATCCTTCCAAGTCCACAGTCCACAATCTTCATCAACTTTACATCCTTCACAGACGTTGCATGCATCAACCAATGGTTGCCACATCATTGACTGTGCCGTCAGGCACCAGATTGCTTTAACATACTGTGTGATGTGGTTAGCTGATAAGTGAAAAACATATCTAGGCATTGTAAGATCTGGAATGCACCAGCAATATCTGTTATGTCTGAGCAGAGGTACACAACCAATATCTCCAGAATGACATTATCATGATGAGACTTGTGTCCAAATACTATTTGAAATCGTTCAAATGTGCCTTTAAACAGCTTGGAAAATTCCAGAACCTGATGTCATGGCTTTAGAAGCTTGTGATAGGCTAATTGACATCATTTCAGTCAATTGGAGGTGTACCTGTGGATGTATTTCAAGGCCTACCTTCAAACTCAGTGCTTCTCTGCTTGACATCATGGAAAATCTAAAGAAATCAGCCAAGACCTCAGAAAAAATATCGCTAAGGAAGGAGACACGTTCTGTCTCCTAGAGATGAACATACTTTGGTGCGAAAAGTGCAAATCAATCCCAGAACAACGGCACAGAACCTTGTGAAGATGCTGGAAGAAACAGGTACAAAAGTATCTATATCCACAGTAAAACAAGTCCTATATCGACAACCTGAAGGGCCGCTCAGCAAGGAACACTGCTCCAAAACTGCCATAAAAAAGCAAGACTATGGTTTTGCACATTGGGACAAAGATCGTACTTTTTGGAGAAATGTCCTCTGGTCTGATGAAACAAAAATCGAACTGTTTGGCCATCGTTATGTTTGGAGGAAAAAGGGGGAGGCTTGGACACAGTTAAAGTTGTCTGGGTAGCCATTTGATTAGATGTTCAGGAGTCTTATGGCTTGGGGGTAAAAGCTGTTGAGAAGCCTTTTGGTTCTAGAATTGGCGCTCCGGTGCTGCTTACCATGCAGTAGCAGAGAGAACAGTCTATGACTGGGGTGGCTGGTGTCTTTGACAATTTTTAGGGCCTTCCTCTGACACCGCCTGGTGTAGAGGTCCTGGATGGCAGGCAGCTTGGCCCCAGTGATGTACTGGGCCATACGCTCTACCCACTGTAGTGCCTTGCAGTCGGAGGATTAGCAGTTGCCGTACCAGGCGTACCAGTGATGCAACCAGTCAGGATGCTCTCAATGTTGCAGCTGTAGAACCTGAGGACCCATGCCAAATCTTTTTAGTTTCCTGCAGGGGAATAGGTTTTGTCATGCCATCTTCACGACTGTCTTGGTGTGGTTGGACCATTCTAGTTTGTTGGTGATGTGGACACCAAGGAACTTGAAACTCTCAACCTGCTCCACTACAGCCCCGTCGATGAGAATGGGGGCGTTCTTGGTCCTCCTTTTCCTGTAGTCCACAGCTCGCGGCTGTGCTTCTCTTTGTAGTCTGTAATAGTTTGCAGGCTCTACTACATCCGACGAGCGTCGGAGCCGGTGTAGTACTATTCAATATTAGTCCTGTATTGGCGCTTTGCCTGTTTGATGGTTCGTCTGTGGGCATAGCAGGAGTTCTTATAAGCTTCCGGGTTAGAGTCCCACACCTTGAAAGCGGCAGCTCTACCCTTTAGCTGAGTGCAGATGTTGCCTGTAATCCATGGCTTCTGTTTGGGGTATGTAAAGTCATTGTCACAGTCTGTGGCGTTGCCATCATCATAATTGTCCTGATTTGGGGAAAGCTAAA
The DNA here is from genome assembly GCF_002021735.2 of Oncorhynchus kisutch. Lineage (NCBI taxonomy): Eukaryota > Metazoa > Chordata > Actinopteri > Salmoniformes > Salmonidae > Oncorhynchus > Oncorhynchus kisutch. Next base: position 39,497,705 of record NC_034203.2, read on the forward strand.
TAAACGTACTCTTACTGCTCCTACTGCAGGATTACCCTTATTACCGTAACTTATATTAATATTAAGTAAACTATGTGAAAACTGTTGATTTCAGGATGTGATATTTTCACAGTATTTACATAGCGACTCTGAAGATCAAATTTTTACATATTTGTTGGATTGTTATGCGGTTGATTTATAGGATACGCTATGGTGGGGAAAACGACTAACAGATAGTAATCCGAACATTTTTAATGTCGTCTTACTCTCTTTAGGAAGCAGACTTTGTGAGTTGTGTCAATCGATGGATAACATTTTCATTGATCTTGTGCTAAAAGCAGTGCACCAAGACAGTAGCAACATCAAACACCTTTAGTAAAGACCGACATGCATAACTAGCTGGCCAGCTTGTAAGTAAAATAGTCTAGCAGCATCCATAAGAATGAATCATTTTCCATCATCCTACTTCTCCCTTTTATAATAGAATTGGTCAGTGCTAGCCACACTCTACCATCTCCACCATTTTCAAAGTGATGGAGTTTGGCTATAGCACTACCCACACTCTATTATCTCCACTAAATTCAAAGTGATCGTGTGTGTATGTGTGTATGTGTGTATGTGTGTGTGTGTGTGTGTGTGTGTGTGTGTGTGTGTGTGTGTGTGTGTGTGTGTGTGTGTGTGTGTGTGTGTGTGTGTGTGTGTGTGTGTGTGTGTGTGTGTGTGTGTGTGTAAATACAGTGGTGTAAAGTACTTAAAGTAAGAATACTTTGAAGTACTACTTAAGTAGTTTTTTGGTGGGTATCTGTACTTTACTATTTATATTTTTGACCACTTTTACTTTTACTCCACTACATTCCTAAAGAAATATTATTTTACTCCATACATTTTCCCTGACACCCGAAAGAACTCGTTACATTTTGAATTCTCATCTAGGCTAATTCATGCACCTATCAATATAACGCGCTGTTACCCCTACTGCCTTCCAACTGGCTGACTTAATAAACACAAGTACTTGGTTTTTAAATTATGTCTAAGTGTTGGAGTCCTTAACTGTCCATAATGTTAAACTATATGTCCATTTGTCCCGGATGGTTTGCCTCATTTCAGGAATTTGATGTATCGCATTTACTTTCACTTTTTACTTTTACTATGACAGTTGAGTACTTTTTCCACCACTGTACTTAAATACATTTTAAACCAAATATTTTTACACTTTTTCTCAAGTAGTATTTAACTGGATGAGACCAGCCTCCACCTGTGGACCTCCCCATGAACCCCATGCCAGAGAGTTAAAAAATATATAAAAAAATGTACCTTTATTTTACCAGGCAAGTCAGTTAAGAACAAATTCTTATTTACAATGACAGCCTAGGAACAGTGGGTTAACTGCCTGTTCAGGGGCAGAATGACAGATTTGTACCTTGTCAGCTCGGGGATTTGAACTTGCAACCTTCCGGTTACCAGTCCAACGCTCTAACCACTAGGCTACCCTGCCATGTATATGCTACTGTGGGGAAAACGACTAACAGACAATAATCAGGAATTTGGACATCATCCTCTCTTTAGGAAGCTAACTTTGGGTGACCTAAGCTAGCTTTGTTGATCAATAGATTAAATGTTCACTTCTGCATATCTTCTGCAACAAGGAATCTTGCGCTAACAGCAGTAGCGGCATCAAACACCTTTAGTAAAGACCGACATGCACAACTAACTCCCCAGCTTGTAAGTATGGGCCAAGTCATTCAGTCTGTCATGGAAAGAGCAGGTGTCCTTGATGTTCTGATCATTGAAGTGTATGGTCTGTGGGTGTGCATTTAAATTCAGCAGGACCCTGTCTTTCAGACCCTGTCTTTCAAACCCTTTGTCAGGACCCTGTCTTTCAAAGATCATTCGTAAAATCCAAATAACTTCACAGATCTTCATTGTTTCCTATGCTTGTTCAATAAACATGTACCTGTGGAACGGTCGTTAAGACAGTAACAGCTTACAGACGGTAGGCAATTAACGTCACAGTTATGAAAACTTAGGACACTAAAGAGGCCTTTCTACTGACTCTGAAAAACACCAAAAGAAAGATGCCCAGGGCCCCTGCTCATATGCGTGAACGTGCCTTAGGCATGCTGCAAGGAGGCATGAGGACTGCAGTTGTGGCCAGGGCAATAAATTGCAATGTCCGTACTGTGAGACACATAAGACAGCGCTACAGGGAGACAGGACGGACAGCTGATCGTCCTCGCAGTGGCAGACCACGTGTAACAACACCTGCACAGGATCTGTACATCCCAACATCAGACCTGCGGGACAGGTACAGGATGGCAACAACAACTGCCAGAGTTATACCAGGAACGCACAATCCCTCCATCAGTGCTCAGACTCATTGCAGGCAATCTCAACGCTGTGCGTTACAGGGAAGACATCCTCCTCCCTCATGTGGTACCCTTCCTGCAGGCTCATCCTGACATGACCCTCCAGCATGACAATGCCACCAGTCATACTGCTCGATCTATCTGTGATTTCCTGCAGGACAGGAATGTCAGTGTTCTGCCATGGCCAGCGAAGAGCCCGGATCCCAATCCCATTGAGCACGTCTGGGACCTGTTGGATTGGAGGGTGAGGGCTAGGGCTAGGGCCATTCCCCCCAGACATGTCCGGGAACTTGCAGGTGCCTAGGTGGAAGAGTGGGGTAACATCTCACAGCAAGAACTGGTAAATATTGTGCAGTTCATGAGGAGGAGATGCACTGCAGTACTTAATGCAGCTGGTGGCCAAACCAGATACCCTCTACTACTTTTGACCCCCCCCCCCATTTATTCAGGGACAGAGAGTTCAATTTCTATTAGTTACATGTCTGTGGAACTTTATTTATTTATTTATTTATTTTACCTTTATTTAACCAGGTAGGCAAGTTGAGAACAAGTTCTCATTTACAATTGCGACCTGGCCAAGATAAAGCAAAGCAGTTCGACAGATAAAACGACACAGAGTTACACATGGAGTAAAAACAAACATACAGTCAATAATGCAGTATAAACAAGTCTATATACAATGTGAGCAAATGAGGTGAGAAGGGAGGTAAAGGCAAAAAAGGCCAAGATGGCAAAGTAAATACAATATAGCAAGTAAAATACTGGAATGGTAGTTTTGCAATGGAAGAATGTGCAAAGTAGAAATAAAAAAAATTATGGGGTGCAAAGGAGCAAAATAAATAAATAAATAAAAATTAAATACAGTTGGGAAAGAGGTAGTTGTTTGGGCTAAATTATAGGTGGGCTATGTACAGGTGCAGTAATCTGTGAGCTGCTCTGACAGTTGTTCGGTTTATGTCTCAGTTGTTGAATCTTGTGTTCATACAAATATTTATATAAATGCAGTTGAAAGTGAGAGGAGTTTATCTGTCGTCTACATGTGTCTTAAGACTAAAAGGCTTCAGGCAAAGCGTTTTACCAACAATAGGTTAATATCCAAAGCCACATTTCGACACACATATCTTCACATTTCTCTCAAGTGCTGACACTCATTCACTCATCTCTTTCAACTCAGTTTACCCGACAGGAAGTTCCCCAACACTAACTTGACACATGAAAACCATGGTTACCACCAGAGGCAGAAATAGAAGTGTGTGCTTGTAAGAGTCACTGGGTGTGTGTATCCCAAATGGCACCCTATTCCCTATGTAGTGCACTACATTTAACCACAACCCAAAGGACCCTGTTCAAAAGTAGGGCACTACATAGGGAATAGGGTGCTATTTGAGTCTAAAGGCTCTCTGTTTTAAGACAGAGTTGTGACCTACAACATAGAATAGACCTAGAACGCACCCTTCTGCTACTGTTGATTCCTCCAATTAGCTCTCCTTGATTACCTAGAAAAATATTATTTCCTATAAATGCAAGCATTTCGCTACACCCGCAATAACATCTGCTAAACGTGTATGTGACCAATACAAAATATGCATCCAGCCACAAAAACAAACCGACTAAAGAGACGAAAATCATTTTAAATCATTGTTGTTATTTCACAATAATACACAATCACATACAATATGAATAGAAAGCATCTTAAAACCTTTCCTTCATTATTAAAGTGCTTTAAGGTTAAAATCACAACTCTATATTCTATCCAGTAATGAGTGCTACAAAAGTTCCTGAGGTGCCAACGTACTTAATAAAGTGCTGACTGCGGTCCTCTGTATCGACAATAACAGAGACATCTGTGCAGACAACGCAGACTGACACCTATACACAGCAACTTAAAATAGCATGTTCTTCTGTCTTCTTCATTTCCAGTCAAAGACCAGTGCTTTAGCATATTCTACAGTACATTGGCACATAACAACAATAACAAAATCATCATCATGAAATCTATAGTGTTACATATGTATATGTTTTGAACATGTATGGATGAACAGATGGTCCAGAAGAAAGACTAAAGTGCATCCCAATGGCACTCTATTCCCTATAAAGTGCACTACTTTGACCAGGGCCCATGGAGCTCCATAAAGGGAATTGGATGCCATTTGGGACACAGAGGAAGCATTCAGGGCATTTCCATGGCCTCCTCCGTCCCCAACACACTGAACTCCTTTACATCTCTCTCTACATACCAAAATCACGTAAATTAACAACAAGTAATGAATTCATCATTTGAATAGTTGTAGTAAACGGTAACAGACCCTGCTTAGAATCCAGTATATGCCAGACCTGGGTTCAAATAGTATTTAAAATCTTTCAACTACTTTTGAGCATTCGCTTGAGTCTACCTGAAGTGCTAAATGGGCATAGTTGACCAATGTCGGGACTATTCTATTGGTTCCATTAAGACAGGAAAGATCAATCAAGCACAGATTAAGTATTTGAGATGATTTCAAATAGTATTTGAACCCAGGTCTGCTGTTTGTGTCTGTGTGTAGGCTCTCAGACATTGCTGATTCGGACACTGACTCTGACCCTACTGTCTCTGACCCTCCCTCACCATCCCTCTCTTCTCTCCATGTAACTCTGCTCCAATCGGATCTTCTCTGGATCAGTGCCACCCCCCTCCCAACTCCTCCACTGTTGCCATGGTAATTCTGTGGGCAGGACGTTTTGAAGAGGGGCATGGGCTTGGTCTTGGCCACATCGACCATGTCTTTCAATCAAGGGGACAGAGAGACCACGGGGGGGAACTCGTACCCCCACAGGACCTCATCAGGCAGGTAGGAGGTGTGCACCTGGTAGGTGACAGAGGAGGGCTTCACCGTGGCACTCATGATCACCAGCAACTTTGTGTGTCCATCCCCAACCTGGGGAGGGAGGGAAAAGAGTGTTTCAGGACAGGAAAAAGCACTGACACACACTTCTAGGGTCCATTCCAACTAGCACCCTATTTCTTATGTAGTACACTACGTTTGACCCTGACCCTGGTTAAAAGTAGTGCACTGTAAAGGGAACAGCCCTAACCAGGTGTAGCGTAGCCTTGGTAGCCCAGGTCCTGAGCGGGCTGCTGCCGTCTATGATGTGATGGAAGGTGAGGGGGGAGGATGAGGAAGGGGCTGTCGCTGGACATGTCCACCTGGAAGGGAACGTTCCGCTAGCCCCTCCATATGAAACGTTCAGAGCAGCTTCCCCATCACATTCACTAGGGGGTCAATTGGGAGTGCGTCCCAATTGGCTCCCTATTGTCCTCAAGGGGAAATTTGTCTGGGACACAATGAGGTTAATCCTATTTACAGGAGAATGTTTTGCTCGTAGTTGGTTGGTAAGAACCTGATGGCAAATGACACAAAAAGACTACACTGGCAGTTAAGCACACTCACACACAGAGTTGGGCAGTTAGTCTCCATCCTCTCACCCAGCAGAGCTGAAGGTAAGCCTGAGGAGGAAGAACTTCTAATGCCACTGCATATCCAGGAAGGTCGTCCAGAGGTCGCACATGTACAGGACCGACCACCCACTGATGTGCTCAATGAGTATGTTAATGCATGCATCCTTAGACAGAACACGCCTCCTCAGAGTCCCGCCCCCACCGGGGCACTCTGCAGGGCTGCCTGCCCCCCAATAGGAGCTTTAGAACGTCTGTCTGTATCTGGAAGTGACACCTTCTGAGGGGAGGAGCTTCGGGAAGAAGGAAGGGTAGCAGATGTCATCTGTCAGTAAAACAGGAAGGAAGGAGAGAGACATTAGGCAACGTCATTGCCACAGTAAAAAGGCATGAAATATTAATTGTGGACAAGTTTTGAGCATCCTGTAGTAAAGATGTTAGCCAGTTAAACTATTAAAGATTACAACATCAGACCACACAAGAGCAACAAATGTGCATTGCAATGCATTGCCATTTAGAAGGTTGAAGTTAGAAGTTAGGGACAGGGTTGGCTCTGCAAGTCACTCATGATAAAACGAGACTAGAGCTTTAATGGTCAAACACAAAGGGATGCCTTCAATCAAAGCCAGTTACCAGGTGTGTGTCAGTGGAGGCTGCTGAGAGGAAGATGGCTCATAATAATGGCTGAAATGGAGTCAGTGGAATGGTATCTAAAACATCAAAGACCTGGTTTCCATGCAGTTGATACCACTCCATTGACTCCATTCCAGCCATTATTATGAGCCGTCCTCCCATCAGCATCCACCACTTAGTGCGTCCCAAATGGCACCCTATGCACTCTAGGCCCTGGTCAAAAGTAGGGCACTAGATAGGGAATTGGGTGTCATTTGGGACAAAGGCAAAGAGTCCTGCACACTGACACTCTGACTTGCTTCCACAAAGCATGTTGACCAGAAGTTGGGCAAGGCGAAGCGGAAGAGAAGATGATGAAACAATTAGAAATCTGAAATTAAAGGGATTCTGGACCAAGTAAATGAAGGGAAATTCTGGACCAATTAAATGAAGGGAAATTCTCTGCTAAAACATTGAGTTTATTTAGAATACGTTTTTTTTTTTACGACACGACTGTACTGTTGATTCCAACAAGAAGGACTTTCAGTGGACAAAGAGTGAACTTCTATCTAGAAATAGGATATGGTGATAAGAGTTAGCAAGGAAGGCCAACATTCACTTACTGGTTTCCCTGCACTTTTCAAACCTTCCCTTCTTGAACTGAAGAGGCGATTCCTCAACTCATAGAAGGCAGTTTAATAAAACATTTTCTTCTTTATTGTTAAAACCAACCTGTTTAAAATGGCCCATAGCCTTCCTCTGGGTTTTACACATATACAAATGAAGCTTTTTATTGGCCTTCACTTTAATGCTGCTCTTTATCTTATTCTGGGTGTATTATTTAACACACTGTATTCCCCAATATGTGTATAATTGATGTTACCAGGCAGGGACTGTAGTCTACTGCAATAGTATAGTAATAAGGCCGCTGGCTAAACACACAACGTTCTTTCCTCCACATATTACTTAAACTAATGCACATACACACGACATAGAACACAACGCACACCCACACACACACACACACACACACACACACACACACACACACACACACACACACACACCCACACACACACACACACACACACACACACACACACACACACACACACACACACACACACACACACACACACACACACAAAGTGAGGTAAAAAGTAAACACAGAAATTGCTCCGCTACAATGCAGTGTTCTAATGAGTGTTCATTACACATCTCTGATAACTCTGCAACTCCTTCATAATTACAACGATAGTATTGAAAATGTTCTCCGTGTCCCTGTCTTCACTCTCTCCCTCGCTCTCACACACACGCTCTCTCTTTCTCGTCCTCCCGTTCTGTCTGAATGTGCCCAAGTCATCTACGCAAACCATCAAGATAACAGATTGTTAATAAAAACTTCACCAAAAGAAGTGTAAACGTAACCGACCAGTAGCTTTCCAGTAGGATGCATTCCGTCTCCATGACAACACATCTACTCTTGTACTGTGGTATTATTACAGTAATATCAACTGAATCAAAACCTTTCTCCCTCTAAACTACAAAGGTGTGTTGCATGTTTCTCTCTCTCTCTCTCCTTCTCCTTCTCCATCCTATCCCCATCACCTTCTTCAAAACAGTTTTTAATTGCATATCTGAAGAAGTGTATGATATTGTTAATCCCTCCCTGTTCACAGACTCACCTCACTAAAAACTGCTATGGTGAAACCCCTTCTGAAGAAAAATTTGCATGATTCTTCAGTTATCGGCTAATCTCCGGCATTCAATTCTTAAGCAAAATTCTGGAGAAATTGGTGTTGAAATTTATTTTTTTGAAGTGCTAACAGTATTTTAGAGAAATTCCAACTCACGTGGCGTTCCACGAGGTTCGATTTTATATAGAGTCCCACACCTTGAAAGCGGCAGCTCTACCCTTTAGCTCAGTGCAAATGTTGCCTGTGGGGACGACGTCCTTGATGCACTTATTGATAAAGCCAGTGACTGATGTGGTGTACTCCTCAATGTCATCAGAAGAATCCCGGAACAATATTTCAGTCTGTGATAGCAAAACAGTCCTGTAGTTTAGCATCTGCTTCATCTGACCACTTTTTTATAGACCGAGTCACTGGTGCTTCCTGCTTTAATTTTTGCTTGTAAGCAGGAATTAGAAGGATAGAGTTGTGGTCGGATTTACCAAATGGAGGGCGAGGGAGAGCTTTGTACGCGCATCTGTGTGTGGAGTAAAGGTGGTCTAGAAATTTGGTAGAACTGATTTAAGTTTCCCTGCATTAAAGTCCCCGGCCACTAGGAGCGCCGCCTCTGGCTGAGCGGTTTCCCTTTAGCTTATTTCCTTATACAGCTGACTGAGTGCGGTCTAGGTGCCAGCATCTGTCTGTGGTGGTAAATAAACAGCCACGAAAAGGCAAGTAGTGTGGCACTAGGCAAGTAGTGTGGCCTGCAATTTATCACAATATCGCAAAATCTAGAGACTTCCTCAGATTTCGTGTACCAATTGTTTACAAATATTCACAGTTTTTGATGTCCCATTGGTAGGATATTCATGATCGTACCTCGTCTAATTTATTGTCCAATGATTGCACGTTGGCGAGTAGTATTGACTGTAACGGCAGCTTTCCCAGTGGCCTTTGCCAGGTCCTGACCAGGCATCCGGCTCTTTGTCCTCTGTACCTGCGTCGCTTCCTCTTGCAAATAACCGGGATATCGGTCCTGTGGGGTGTTTGGAGAATGTCTTGTGCGTCGTCTTTGTTGTAGAATAAATCTTTGTCTAATCCGAGGTGAGTGGTCGCTGTCTGTCACTCCCTGGCCATAGAGAGGCTTTTATTGTCTATTTTGGTTAGGCCAGAGTGTGACTAGGGTGGGCATTCTATGTTCTTTTTTCTATGTTTTTGTATTTCTTTGTGTTTGGCCGGGTGTGGTTCTCAATCAGGGACAGCTGTCTATCGTTGTCTCTGATTGGGAACCATACTTAGGTAGCTCTTGCCCACATGGGTTTTGTGGGTAGTTAATTTATGTATTAGTTTCCTTACAGAACTGTTTTCCTCTTTGTTATTTTTTGTTTTAGTGTTCTGATTTTTAATAAAATATCATGAACACGTCTCACGCTGCGCCTTGGTCCAGTCATTCACAGGAAGAGGATTGTTACACTGTCCTGATATCCAGAAGCTCTTTTTTGACATAAGATATGGTTGCAGAAACATTATGTACAAAATAATTTACAAATAACGCGAAAAAAACTGGTTGGGCGCCCATAAAACTGATGCCATTTATTCCGGGGCCATTTTATTTAATAGTGAATGAAGACATTAAAACTATGAAATAACACATCTGGAATCATGTTGTAACCAACAAAGTGTTAAACAAATCAAAATATATGTTATATTTGAGATTCTTCAAAGTAGCCACCCTTTGCCTTGATGACAACTTTGCACACTCTTGGCATTCTCTCAACCAGCTTCATGAGGTAGTCACCTGGAATGCATTTCAATTAACAGGTGTGCCTTGTTAAAAGTTAATTTATGGAATGTCTCTCCTTCTTTATGTGTTTGAGCCAATCAGTTGTGTTGTGACAAGGTAGGGGTGATATATAGAAGATACACCTATTTGGTAACAGACTAAGTCCATATTATGGCAAGAACAGCTCAAATAAGCAAAGAGAAACACCAATCCATCTTTACTTTAAGTTTCTTCAAGTGCAAAAATCATCAAGTGCTGTGATGAAACTGGCTCTCATGAGGACCACCACAGGAAAGGATAAGTTCATTAGAGTTACCAGCCTCAGAAATTGCAGCCCAAATAAATGCTTCACAGATTTGAATTAACAGACACACCTCAACATCAACTATTCAGAGGAGACTGCGTGAATCAGGCCTTCATGGTCAAATTGCTGCAAAGAAATCACTACTAGAGGACACCGAAAATAAGAAGATACTTTCTTGGGCCAAGAAACATGAGCATTGGACATTAGACCAATGGAAATCTGTCCTTTTGGTTTGATGAGTCCAAATATGAGATTTTTGGTCTCTTTGTGAGACGCAGACTAGGTGAACAGATGATCTCTGCATGTGTAGTTCCCACCGTGAAGCATGGAGGAGGAGGTGTGATGGTGTGGGGGTGCTTTGCTGGTGACACTGTCTGGGATTTATTTAGACTTCAAGGCACACTTAACCAGCATGGCTACGACACCATTCTGCAGTGATCCCATCTGGTTTGCGTTTAGTGGGACAATCATTTGTTTTTCAACAGGACAATGACCCAACACACCTCCAGGCTGTGTAAGGGCTATTTGACCAAGGAGAGTGATGGAGTGCTGCATCAGATGACCTGGCCTTCACAATCACCCGACCTCAACTCAATTGAGATGGTTTGGGATGACATGGACCGCAGAGTGAAGGAAAGGCAGCCAACAAGTGCTCAGCATATGTGGGAACATGTGCTCAGCATATGTGGAAAGATGGTTGAGAGCATGCCAAGAGTGTGCAAAACTGTCATCAAGGCAAAGGGTGGCTACCTTAAAGAATCTCAAATATAAAATATATTTAGATTTTACTTAACACTTTTTTGGTTACTACATGATTCCATGTGCTATTTCATAGTGTTGATGTCTTCACTATTCTACAACATAGAAAATAGTACCAATAAAGAAAAACCATTGAATGAGTAGGTGTGTCCAAACTTTTGACTGGTACTCTAGTTTTTTGTTGTAAAAGTGCACTAAGTAAGATATAGCTTTTTCTTCCACTCTGTATAGTGCACTACATTTGGGCGTGCCCATTAGTGCCCTCAATGCCCCTTTATTCTCCGGCAAGAGCGTCTGATCACAGTGTCCTGCTGGAGGGAAACACATCAAGAGAAACATCTGTGAAGGGAATACAGCTGCTCTTCTGGTCTGCGTCCCAAATGGCACCCTTTCCCCTACACAGGGAGCGCCCATAGGGATCTTATCCAAAGTAGTGCACTAAATAGGGAATAGGATGCCATTTGTGAGTCAGACCCTGGCTAATGAATGAGAGGGTGACCCAGCGTTTCTCGAATGAAAGATAGAATGAATAAGATGCAGGGGAAAATGTGAATACAATGGACAGGAAGGGCTACTGGCCAGATAAAAAAGGACACACACACACACACACATATAGACACACACACACACACACACACACACACACACACACACACACACACACACACACACACACACACACACACACACACACACACACACACACATATAGACACACACACACACACACACACATATAGACACACACACACACACATATAGACACACACACACACACATATATAGACACACACACACACACAGACACACACACACACATATATAGACACACACACACACACACACATATATAGACACACACATATATAGACACACACACACACACAGACACACACACACACACACACATATATAGACACACACACACACACACATATAGACACACACACACACAAATATAGACACACACACGCACACACGCACACACACAAATATAGACACACACACACACACACCAGAGTGTAGAGTGTTACCTCCTCTTTATTCATCTGTTGGCTCTCTCCAGTCTTTTGATGCCGTTTCCTATTCTGTCATCTGCATTAGCATTCACTTCCTCAGCACACTCTGTTTACGTTCCAAATGGCACCCTATTCCCTATATAGTGCAGAGCCCTGGTCAAAAGTAGTGCACTACGTAGGGAATAGGGTGCCATTTGGAGTGCTGGCTCTTTCCTCTCTGCTCCTTTCGTCCAGTCTGGTTTCACAAATTGTTTCTAGTATTTCTAGTCTTGTATTCTTCACATACACAGTTTACAGCTGGTATAAAAAGTGCAGTGAAATGCTAATGTACTAGCCTTCTGTGAACAACAAAACTTCCGGCAGACCTACTTAATAAGGGAGGTTACTTCTAAACCAGAACGCTCCACCAGTACATCACTGAGGTTTGGGGCCCGGGATAACATCCCCCAACCGAGGGGTATCCCGTCTGGCTGTTGCTGGCAAGGTCCTGGCCAAGGTGATGCTACACAGGCTGGTAAACAACATCACAGACGAACTGCTGCCAGAGTCACACTCAGAACAGGAGCACGGCCAACATGATATTCACCACACGGCAACTCCAGGAGAAGAGCCGTGAACAACATCAGGACTTTTTCATAGCCTTTGTCGACCTCTCCAAGGCCTTCGACACTGTGAGCAGGGAACTACTATGGGGCATTCTACTCAACATCCTTTGCCTGTTCCATGATGGGATGATGGGTCGGTTGGCCATAAGAGAGCAGGAGTCAGTGCCCTTTGGAGTAAGCATCGGTGTGACGCAGGGGTGGCACCTGTACTCTTTAACATCTTTTTCCTATGTGTCTCCCAGTTTCTCCACAAGGAGCTTGAGGACAGCAGTGGGACTACGGTGGACTTCAGGCTGGCTAAGACCAACTGCAAGAGTATGGAGGCCATGGTCACCCAACACCAACTGTGCCGGCTTGAGCATGTCATTAGAATGTCTCAGGAGCGCTTGCCGCGGAAAGTGAGCAGGAAAGTTCCTAATGAGCAGGAAAGTTCCTAATGAACACAACCCAAATGTAACATAATAACTAATTAGCTACGATAACAAAATAGGGCCCATAGGGATCTGGTCAGAAGCAGTGCACTGTGTAGGGAATAGGGTGCCATTTAATAATATATGCCAAGTAGCAAACACTTTTATCCAAAGCAACTGTATGCATGCATTTTACATGTGGATGGTGCTGGGAATCAAACATACACACAGTGCTGGGAATCAAACATACACACAGTGCTGGGAATCAAACATACACACAGTGCTGGGAATCAAACATACACACAGTGCTGGGAATCAAACATACACACAGTGCTGGGAATCAAACATACACACAGTGCTGGGAATCAAACATACACACAGTGCTGGGAATCAAACATACACACAGTGCTGGGAATCAAACATACACACAGTGCTGGGAATCAAACATACATACAGTGCTGGGAATCAAACATACACACAGTGCTGGGAATCAAACATACATACAGTGCTGGGAATCAAACATACATACATACATAGATACAGTGCTGGGAATCAAACATACACACAGTGCTGGGAATCAAACATACATACATACATAGATACAGTGCTGGGAATCAAACATACACACAGTGCTGGGAATCAAACATACATACATACATAGATACAGTGCTGGGAATCAAACATACACACAGTGCTGGGAATCAAACATACACACAGTGCTAGGAATCAAACATACACACAGTGCTGGGAATCAAACATACACACAGTGCTGGGAATCAAACATACACACAGTGCTGGGAATCAAACATACACACAGTGCTGGGAATCAAACATACACACAGTGCTGGGAATCAAACATACACACAGTGCTGGGAATCAAACATACATACAGTGCTGGGAATCAAACATACACACAGTGCTGGGAATCAAACATACATACATACATACATAGATACAGTGCTGGGAATCAAACCCACTGCCTTGTTGTTATAAGTGCCATGCTCTACCAACTGAGCTAGAAAGGACACACAACAGAAGTGTCAGTGTAACTAATGAGCTACAATACAACTCACAGTTCACCATTTGGCCAGTAGAAGGCGCCAGATGCCTACTCCTCCTCTCACGTTAGTTAATGCAAGGATGCAGGCTGATGTAAGAACCAGTTGGGTCGGTACCACTCCTGGACCACCCAAGTCAAGCTATTAGGCAGTTTAGGTCAGTCTTTGTACCTGGCACCCTATTCCTTATATATTGCACTATTTTTGACCAGATCTCTATGGGCCCTGGTCAAAAGTAGTTCAGTATAAGAGAAGGCCAAGAGGGTGCCATTTGGCCAGAATTGCCATTTGGCCAGTCTTTTTCTGTGCATAACTTATTTGAACCAGTGACAGATTTGGCTGACAAGCCAATGTAAACACAGCTAAAAGGCCACTGATCTGAATACCAAATAGCAGTTACATAACATTAGGCTATGTAGGCTACATACCAGAACACATTCAGCTCTGTTCTATTCAACCAGGTCAGCTACTGAATGAACACAAACACACTAACACATATCTGATTTTAAATTCATGTGAAACCTTTTGGCCCCCAATGAGTTTTGTGTTTAGGATGACATTGTAAGAGGTAAAACGATGTGAAAGAGGTGTGTACTGTACCCAGGTCAGTAATTATATGGTATACATTGGAACACAATTTTCTTAAAGGGGCAGCGTCCTATTTTGAGATGTAAGAAAATCTTCTCAAAATCAATTTAGATACAAAAATGTATACAATTAATACAATGCAATTCTAAAGAATGGAGTGAACATCATTTTAATACTTATAATAACCAAATATAGACTATGAATAGCTGCATATATAGAGAAAACAAGACCCCAATGCATTTAAATAGTACACCATGTCCCGGCCAGTAGAAATTCTGTTCGGGCCAGTAGGTTTTGGATCAACTGGCCCGATCGAGCCAAAAAAGTTGGACGTTGGACCCTATCAAACGAACGTTGGACCCTATCAAAGCCTACGAATAGGACCCAGAGTTTTACTTGACCAGGTCATGAGATTTGTAAAAACTCCAGACCCCAGAAAAGAGACACAAATTTTGACACACCACTTTTGAACCTGTGCTGCCACGTCCGTTGTTTGTCTGTCTGTCTGTCTGTCTGTCTGTCTGTCTGTCTGTCTGTCTGTCTGTCTGTCTGTCTGTCTGTCTGTCTGTCTGTCTGTCTGTCTGTCTGTCTGTCTGTCTGTCTGTCTGTCCGTTGTCTGTCTGTCTCTGTCTGTCTGTCCGTCCGTCCGTCCGTCTTTGTGTGGTGAATAATATATAAATACATGGACGAGCAATGTCAGAGAGGCATAGACTGAGATCAAGTAGATAGTATAGATGACAGTATATATACAGTTGAAGTTGGAAGTTTACATACACTTAGGTTGGAGTCATTAAAACTCGTTTTTCAACCACTCCACAAATTTCTTGTTAACAAACTATAGTTTTGGCAAGTCGCTTAGGACACCTACTTTGTACATGACACAAGTAATTTTTCCAACAATTGTTTACAGACAGATTATTTCACTTATAAATCATTGTATCACAATTCCAGTGGGTTAGAAGTTTACATACACTAAGTTGAATGTCCCTTTAAACAGCTTGGAATATTCCAGAACATGATGTCATGGCTTTAGAA
Organism: Oncorhynchus kisutch; assembly: GCF_002021735.2. Lineage (NCBI taxonomy): Eukaryota > Metazoa > Chordata > Actinopteri > Salmoniformes > Salmonidae > Oncorhynchus > Oncorhynchus kisutch. Next base: position 39,513,329 of record NC_034203.2, read on the forward strand.
GCTTCTGATAGGCTAATTGACATCATTTGAGTCAATTGGAGGTGTACCTGTGGATGTATTTCAAGGCCTACCTTCAAACTCAGTGCGTCTTTGCTTGACATCATGGGAAAATCAAAAGAAATCAGCCAAGACCTCAGAAGAAAGATTATAGATCACCACAAGTCTGGTTCATCCTTGGGAGCAATTTCCAAATGCCTGAAGGTACCACGTTCATTGCTGTACAAACTGTACTGTACAAACAATAGTATGCAAGTATAAATACCATGGGACCACGCAGCCGTCATACCGCTAAGGAAGGAGATGCGTTCTGTCTCCTAGAGATGAACGGACTTTGGTGTGAAAAGAGCAAATCAATCCCAGAACAACAGCAAAGGATCTTGTGAAGATGCTGGAGGAAACAGGTACAAAAGTATCTATATCCACAGTAAAACGAGTCCTATATGGACATAACCTGAAAGGCCGCTCAGCAAGGAAGAAGCCACTGCTCCAAAACCGCCATAAAAAAGCCAGACTACAGTTTGCTCCTGCACATGGGGACAAAGATCGTACTTTTTGGAGAAATGTCCTCTGGTCTGATGATACAAAAATTGAACTGTTTGGCATTAATGACCATCGTTATGTTTGAATGAAAAAGGGGGAGGCTTGCAAGTCGAAGAACACCATCCTAACCGTGAAGCACGGGGGTGGCAGCATCACGTTGTGTGGGTGCTTTGCTGCAGGAGGGACTGGTGCACTTCACAAAATAATAGATGTCATCATGAGGAGGGGAAATTATGTGGATATATTGAAGCAACATCTCAAGACATCAGTCAGGAAGTTAAAGCTTGGTCGCAAATGGGTCTTCCAAATGGACAATGACCCCAAGCATACTTCCAAAGTTGTGTCAAAATGGCTTAAGGACAACAAAGTCAAGGTACTGGAGTGGCCATCACAAAGCCCTGACCTCAATCCCATAGAAAATCTGTGGGCAGAAGTGAAAAAGCTTGTGCGAATAAAAAGGCCTACAAACCTGATTCAGTTACACCAGCTCTGTCAGGAGGAATGGGCCAAAATTCACCCAATTTATTGTGGGAAGCTACCCAAAACACTTGACCAAAGTTAAACCATTTAAAGGCAATGCTACCAAATACTAATTGAGTGTATGTAAACTTCTGACCCACTGGGAATGTGATGAAAGAAAGAAAACCTGAAATAAATAATTCTCTACTATTATTCTGACATTTCACATTCTTAAAATAAAGTGGTGATCCTAACTGACCTAAGACAGGGAATTTTTACTGGGATTAAATGTCAGGAATTGTGTAAAACTGAGTTTAAATGTATTTGGCTAAGGCGTATGTAAACTTCTGACTTCAATTGTATATATGAGATGTGTAATGCAATATATGTAAACATTATTAAAGTGACATTAAAGTGGCCAATGATTTCAAGTCTGTGTATGTAGGCTGCAGCCTCTCTGTGCTTGTGATGGCTATTAAACAGTCTGATGGCCTTGAGATAGAAGCTGTATTTCAGTCTCTCAGTCCCAGCTTTGATGCACCTGTACTGACTTCGCCTTCTGGATGATAACGTGGTGAACAGGCAGTGGCTCGGGTGGTTGTTGTCCTTGATGATCTTTTTGGCCTTCCTGTGACATCGGGTTCTGTAGGTGTCCTGGAGGGCAGATAGTTTGCCCCCGGTGATGCGTTGTGCAGACCGCACCACCCTCTGGAGAGCCCTGCGGTTGTGGGCGGTGCAGTTGCCGTACCAGGTGGTGATACAGCCTGACAGGATGCTCTAAATTGTGCATCTATAAACGTTTGTGAGGGTTTTAGGTGACAAGACAAATTTCTTCAGCCTCCTGAGGTTGAAGAGGCGCTGTTCCGTCTTCTTCACCACACTGTCTGTGAGGGTGGACCATTTCAGTTTGTCGGTTATGTTGTACGCAGAGGAACTTAAAACTTTCCACGTTCTCCACTGGTGTCCCGTCGATGTCGATTGGAGGGTGCTCCCTCTGTTGCTTCCTGAAGTCTACGATCAGTCTTCTTCTTCTGCTTTTATGGAGTGTATATAGTGGAACCAGGTTTTAGGCTATTGCTTCTCATGATGACACAAATATTTGACAGTAAATAGCCACCCATTGTTTCATAAGACATGTTTTTCTTCTTCCTCAAATCCTGAGGTGATGCTGCATTCACGTCATGTCGGAAACTTGGAAATTCTGAAATGTTTGACTTTCTAATGAAGAAAGACAATACACAACTTGGGAAGTGTCCGAATCAATTTGAATCAGACTTGACATGAACGCAGCATAACTCTCTCATCCGACATAACTCAAAACTCATGGAAACCGTGTGTTTAATGTGTTCGATACCATTCAATTTATTCTGTTCCAGACATTAATATGAGCCCTTCCTCCCCAATTACGGTGCCACCAGCCCCCTGGTGCAGTTTAAGGCCATGTGGAGGAGAGTGATAGGGGCGGTGGAGATGGGGGTGTGAGCAGGTGGGTCTGGGCAGGGGTGATGTTGTCAATGTTTGTGTCTGGCTGTATGTTGTTGTTTGTACGTGGATGTTTTGTATTGTAAAAAAAGATATATACACTACCGGTCAGAAGTTTTAGAACACCTACTCATTCAAGGTTTTTTCTTTATTTTGACTATTTTCTACATTGTAGAATAATAGTAAAGACATCAAAACTATGGAATAACACATATAGAATCATGTAGTAACCAAAAAAGTGTTTAACATATCAAAATATATTTTATATTTGAGATTCTTCAAAGTAGCCACCCTTTGCCTTGATGACAGCTTTACACACTCATGGTATTCTCTCAACCAGCTTCATGAGGTAGTCACCTGGAATGCATTCCAATTAAAATGTGTGCCTTCTTAAAAGTTATTTGTGGAATTTCTTTCCTTCTTAATGCATTTGAGCCAATCAGTTGTGTTGTGACAAGGTGTGTTGTGTGTGTGTGTGTGTGTGGGGGGGGGGGGGGGGGGGATACACAGAAAATATGGCAAGAACAGCTCAAATAAGCAAAGAGAAACGACAGTCCATCATTACTTTAAGACATGAAGGTCAGTCAATACATACAATTTCAAGAACTTTGAGTTTCTTCAAGTGCAGTAGCAGAAACCATCAAGTGCTGTGATGAAACTAGCTCTCATGAGGACCACCGCAGGAATGGAAGACACAGAGTTACCGATGCTGTAGAGGACAAGTTCATTCGAGTCACAAGCCTCAGAAATTGCAGCCCAAATAAATACTTAATTTAGTTCAAGTAACAGACACATCTCAACATCAACTGTTCAGAGGAGACTGATGGAATCAAGGCACACTTAACCAGCATGGCTACCACAGTATTCTGCAGCGATACGCCATCCCATCTTGTTTGGGTTAATGTGGGACCATCATTTGTTTTTCAACAGGACAATGACCCAACACACCTCCAAGCTGTATAAGGGCTATTTTACCAAGAAGGAGAGTGATGGAGTGCTGCATCAGATGACCTGGCCTCCACAATCCCCCAACCTCAACCCAATTGAGACGGTTTGGGATGTGTCGGAACGCAGAGTGAAGTAAAAGCAGCCAACAAGTGCTCAGCATATGTGGGAACTCCTTCAAGACTGTTGGAAAAGCATTCCAGGTGAAGCTGGTTGAGAGAATGCCAAGAGTGTGCAAAGCTGTCATCAAGGCAAAGGGTGGCTAATTGAAGAATCTCAAATCTCAAATATATTTTGATTTGTTTAACACTTTTTTGGTTACTATATGATTCCATATGTGTTATTTCATAGTTTTGATTTCTTCACTATTATAGTACAATGTAGAAAATAGTACAAATAAATAAAAACCCTTGAATGAGTAGGTGTTCTTAAACTTTTGACTGGTAGTGTATATATCTAATTTTAACTCAGGTTCCGAGTTTCCGAGATGTATTGAACACGGCATAAACTCCGAGTTTCCCACTTGTAAAGTGATTGAACCAATAGGAAGCTAGAGTTTCCGAGTTGTCGCGAAATCACCAAGAGAACAGCAAATGCGGCATGATCATCCGAACAACGCCCGCGTGACAGTCCAATAGGAGCACGAGCTGTCACCATACGTCACACAGGGATGTGGCTCGTGTGGAGGGGACGGAGGTTTATATACCCTCAAAGTAAACTTCCGAAACTTTTAGGAGCGTCAGTACTGAGTTGAGTTAGCTATGATTTAAATAGGCCTATTTATCTCTTTACAAACGTTTCACACATTTAGTCTCATTGAGTCTATCCAAACTTGTCAGGTCAGTTAGTCGGTCCATAATTTATTTGAAAAGTAATTTTTGGCAACTTGCAGGAGCATCATCATGTATCCAGAATCTACAGTGGGGTAAGTGTTTTCCTACAATATCCACTGTTCATTATATCTTCGGATTCAGATATCAGAAGCATCAGTAATAATAATTGTGAACCTTATATGATGCTGTATGGAATTGTTTAATGTTATGAGTGAGTGTGGACTAATATAGATTAATGTGCGTACTTTATCATTATTTTTGGTCCAGTCCTAGGTTCATTTGTCAACACTTTTTCTCGGAAGAGCAGTTTTACCAGGTGACAGGCGCTAAATGAATGGTTAAAAGAACATCTGTCTATAGTGGTATGTGTAGGGTTTTACTGTGTCTTCAATTCTAAAGTCTACAATTATATCATGCCAGAAGGCTAATGCATAATTGGATTAGGCACCATTGCAGACATTTACTCGGCTGCGGAAATTCCTCAACATGGAAAATGTGGCTGTAACTTCGCGCTTGGTTCGTCACGTAGCCCAGCCCCATGAAAGGAATCTGTTACTAGGCCTACACATGCCATGGGTTGTGTTAACATTGTGGATGCTGGTAGTACCCTTTTACTGTTAAACCAGAATCAGATGAAGATTATTTACAATAGGCGAGAGCGTACGTGTGTGGGAAGTCCTTGGAAAATGTTCTCAGTTGTAATCTTGTTGTAATGTTATATTACATAATAAAAGGCTGTTTCAGACACAGCTGTGTTTCCCAATTCCCTTCTCGCTCCACCGCTTTAACTCACACTCAGGATGTGACACAAATGGCACCCTATTCCCTTTATAATGCACTACCTTTGACCAGGACTCATAGGACTCTGGTCAAAAGTAGTGCACTATGTAAGGCATAGGGTGCCATTTGGGCTATGGCACAGATGGTCATGCCCATCTCCCTGTTTTCTTACTATGAGGCTGTTTTCCCACACATTTCCCACCTCTCCTCCCTCTGTCAATTACATGTATATTTTTTTCCTGTCTCTCTCTCTCTCTCTCTCTCTCTCTCTCTCTCTCTCTCTCTCTCTCTCTCTCTCTCTCTCTCTCTCCCCTGTCTCTCTCTCTCTCTCCCCTGTCTCTCTCTCTCTCTCCCCTGTCTCTCTCTCTCTCTCCCCTGTCTCTCTCTCTCTCTCCCCTGTCTCTCTCTCTCTCTCCACTGTCTCTCTCTCCTGTCTCTCAGGTGCAGCTTTGAGGAGTGCAGTGCTACAGCTGAATGGCTCCTGTCCCGGACAGAGATACGCCCCCTGGTGGGGATAGTTTGTGGCTCAGGCTTGGGAGGCTTGGCAGAAATGCTAAAAGACCAGATGGCATTTAAATACAGCGACATTCCTAACTTTCCCCAGAGCACAGGTGTGTAGTTTTGTATGCGTGTTATGTATGTATACTTATCTCTAATCTCTAATACACTGTGTGTACTGATCTAACTGGTTTTTGTGTGTTCCAGTGCATGGTCACGCTGGCAGGTTGGTGTTTGGCATGCTGAAAGGGAAAGCATGTGTTTGTATGCAGGGAAGATTCCATCTCTATGAGGGATACCCCATCCATAAGGTTTGTTGATGTTTATAAATACACTGCTCAAAAAAAATTTGGGGAACACTAAAAATAACACATCCTAGATCTGAATGAATGAAATATTCTTATTAAATACTTTTTTCTTTACATAGTTGAATGTGCTGACAACAAAATCACACAAAAATTATCAATGGAAATCAAATTTATCAACCCATGGAGGTCTGGATTTGGAGTCACACTCAAAATTAAAGTGCAAAACCACACTACAGGCTGATCCAACTTTGATGTAATGTCCTTAAAACAAGTCAAAATGAGGCTCAGTAGTGTGTGTGGCCTCTACGTGCCTGTATGACCTCCCTACAACGCCTGGGTATGCTCCTGATGAGGTGGCGGATGGTCTCCTGAGGGATCTCCTCCCAGACCTGGACTAAAGCATCCGCCAACTCCTGGACAGTCTGTGGTGCAACGTGGCATTGGTGGATGGAGCGAGACATGATGTCCCAGATGTGCTCAATTGGATTCAGGTCTGGGGAACGGGCGGGCCAGTCCATAGCATCAATGCCTTCCTCTTGCAGGAACTGCTGACACACTCCAGCCACATGAGGTCTAGCATTGTCTTGCATTAGGAGGAACCCAGGGCCAACCGCACCAGCATATGGTCTCACAAGGGGTCTGAGGATCTCATCTCGGTTCCTAATGGCAGTCAGGCTACCTCTGGCGAGCACATGGAGGGCTGTGTGGCCCCCCAAAGAAATGCCACCCCACACCATGACTGACCCACCACCAAACCGGTCATGTTGCAGGCAGCAGAACGTTCTCCACGGCGTCTCCAGACTGTCACGTCTGTCACATGTGCTCAGTGTGAACCTTCTTTCATCTGTGAAGAGCACAGGGCGCCAGTGGCGAATTTGCCAATCTTGGTGTTCTCTGGCAAATGCCAAACGTCCTGCACGGTGTTGGGCTGTAAGCACAACCCCCACCTGTGGATGTCGGGCCCTCATACCACCCTCATGGAGTCTGTTTCTGACCGTTTGAGCAGACTCATGCACATTTGTGGCCTGCTGGAGGTCATTTTGCAGGGCTCTGGCAGTGCTCCTCCTGCTCCTCCTTGCACAAAGGCGGAGGTAGCGGTCCTGCTGCTGGGTTGTTGCCCTCCTACGGCCTCCTCCACGTCTCCTGATGTACTGGCCTGTCTCTTGATAGCACCTCCATGCTCTGGACACTACGCTGACAGACACAGCAAACCTTCTTGCCACAGCTCGCATTGATGTGCCATCCTGGATGAGCTGCACTACCTGAGCCACTTGTGGGGGTGTAGACTCCGTCTCATGCTACCACTAGAGTGAAAGCACCGCCAGCATTCAAAAGTGACCAAAACATCAGCCAGGAAGCATAGGAACTGAGAAGTGGTCTGTGGTTATCACCTGCAGAACCACTCCTTTATTGGGGGTGTCTTGCTAATTGCCTATATTTTCCACCTGTTGTCTATTCCATTTGCACAACAGCATGTGAAATTTATTGTCAATCAGTGTTGCTTCCTAAGTGGACAGTTTGATTTCACAGAAGTATGATTGACTTGGAGTTACATTGTGTTGTTTAAGTGTTCCCTTAATTTTTTGGAGCACTGTATATATATATATATATATATATATATATATATATATATGTGTGTGTGGCCTAGTTACAGTTGTGACTTAAATCGGCTTGAAAATAATGTGCAAATATTGTACAATCCAGGTGTGCAAAGCTCTTAGAGATTTACCCAGAAAGACTCACTGCTGTAATCAAATCAAATCACATTTTATTTGTCACATGCACCGAATACAACATTTTACCTTACAGTAAAATGCTTACTTACAAGCCCTTAACCAACATAGCAGTTTTAATAAATAAGTGTTAAAGTATTTACTCAAATAAACTGAAGTTTAAAAAAATTATAATAATAAAAAAAATATATATTTTAAAAAAAGAAAAAAAACAATTAAGGAGCAACAATAAACAGTAGTGAGGCTATATACAGGGGGTACTGGTACAGAGTCAATGTGGAGGCTATATACAGGGGGTACTGGTACAGAGTCAATGTGGAGGCTATATACAGGGGGTACTGGTACAGAGTCAATGTGGAGGCTATATACAGGGGGTACTGGTACAGAGTCAATGTGGAGGCTATATACAGGGGGTACTGGTACAATGTGGAGGCTATATACAGGGGGTACTGGTACAGAGTCAATGTGGAGGCTATATACAGGGGGTACCTGTACAGAGTCAATGTGGAGGCTATATACAGGGGGTACTGGTACAGAGTCAATGTGGAGGCTATATACAGGGGGTACCTGTACAGAGTCAATGTGGAGGCTATATACAGGGGGTACTGGTACAGAGTCAATGTGGAGGCTATATACAGGGGGTACTGGTACAGAGTCAATGTGGAGGCTATATACAGGGGGTACTGGTACAGAGTCAATGTGGAGGCTATATACAGGGGGTACTGGTACAGAGTCAATGTGGAGGCTATATACAGGGGGTACTGGTACAGAGTCAATGTGGAGGCTATATACAGGGGGTACTGGTACAGAGTCAATGTGGAGGCTATATACAGGGGGTACTGGTACAATGTGGAGGCTATATACAGGGGGTACTGGTACAGAGTCAATGTGGAGGCTATATACAGGGGGTACCTGTACAGAGTCAATGTGGAGGCTATATACAGGGGGTACTGGTACAGAGTCAATGTGGAGGCTATATACAGGGGGTACCTGTACAGAGTCAATGTGGAGGCTATATACAGGGGGTACTGGTACAGAGTCAATGTGGAGGCTATATACAGGGGGTACTGGTACAGAGTCAATGTGGAGGCTATATACAGGGGGTACCGGTCCAGAGTCAATGTGGAGGCTATATACAGGGGGTACTGGTACAGAGTCAATGTGGAGGCTATATACAGGGGGTACCTGTACAGAGTCAATGTGGAGGCTATATACAGGGGGTACTGGTACAGAGTCAATGTGGAGGCTATATACAGGGGGTACCTGTACAGAGTCAATGTGGAGGCTATATACAGGGGGTACTGGTACAGAGTCAATGTGGAGGCTATATACAGGGTGTACCGGTACAGAGTCAATGTGGAGGCTATATACAGGGGGTACTGGTACAGAGTCAATGTGGAGGCTATATACAGGGGGTACTGGTACAGAGTCAATGTGGAGGCTATATACAGGGGGTACTGGTACAATGTGGAGGCTATATACAGGGGGTACTGGTACAGAGTCAATGTGGAGGCTATATACAGGGGGTACTGTTACAGAGTCAATGTGCGTGGGCACAGGTTAGTCGAGGTAATTGAGGTAATATGTACATGTACGTAGAGGTAAAGTGACTATGCATAGATAATAAACAGAGAGTCGTAGCAGCGTAAAAATGGGGGGTGGGGTCAATGAAATTGTCCAGGTAGCATTTTAATAAGCTGTTCAGGAGTCTTCTGGCTTGGAGGTAGAAGCTGTTAAGAAGCCTTTCGGACCTAGACTTGGCGCTCCGGTACCGCTTGAAGCTCTCAACCTGCCCCACTACAGTCCCGTCGATGAGAAAGGGGGCGTGCTCGGTCCTCCTTTTCCTGTAGTCCATAATCATCTCCCATGTCTTGATCACGTTGAGGGAGAGGTTGTTGTCCTGGCACCACACTGCCAGGTCTCTGACCTCCTCCCTATAGGATGTCTCATTGTGGTCGTTGATCAGGCCTACCACTGTTGTGTCGTCGGCAAACTTAATGATGGTGTTGGGAGTCGTGCTTGGCCACTACCAAAGTATTCACTGCCAAAGGTGTGAATACTTATGTACATAAGATATTTCTGTATTTCATTTACCAAATTTGCAGACAAAAAGCTAAATATGTCTTCACTTTGTCATTATGGGGTATTGTGTGTAGATGGGTGGGACATATTTTTTCACCCATTTTGATTCAGGCTGTATCACAACAAAATGTTGAATAAGTCAAGGAATGTTGAATAAGTCAAGGAATGTTGAATAAGTCAAAGAATGTTGAATAAGTCAAGGAATGTTGAATAAGTCAAGGAATGTTGAATAAGTCAAAGAATGTTGAATAAGTCAAAGAATGTTGAATAAGTCAAAGAATGTTGAATAAGTCAAAGGGGTATGAATACTTTCTGAAGGCCCTGTATGTATCACTGCCTGTTTTCTGAGTGTTTTTGTGTTTTATTTAAGCCCTAGTATTGGATTCCTCTCATTCTTTTTGAGCACCTCTCTTACTTTCTTTTGTTTGCTGAAGTGCAGAGGCCCTACCTGAGCTCTATTTTTCACATCGTATTTCACAGTATAGCTGGTTGTGCATTTGAATGTTATTCGGATCCCCCATTAGTTGATGCCACGGCGTCAGCTAATCTTCATGTGTAAAAAAAAATAATAATAAACGTAATAAACAATTACAATTTAAATTGCCAAATGTTGCAGGTCACAATGCCCATGCGGATTTTCAAGCTGCTGGGTGTGGAGACTGTCATCCTGACCAATGCAGCTGGAGGCCTCAATCAGGACTACAAGGTTGGGGACATCATGATCATCAAAGACCACATCAACATGCCTGGCTTCGCTGGGAACAACCCACTGGCAGGACCCAATGATGAGAGGTGTGTGGTTATGTATATAGGGAACGGTTAAGGACGTACAATAGAGTGATTACGGAATGCAAATTAAAAAGGGTGCCGACGCCCAAAAATGCCTGTTTTACTTTAAATAAGCAAATGTAATTACTAGGTAATGTTTTTGGGGCATGTACCCTTTTTCCACGACTGGTTTATCAGGGACTCAAAACGGATTTGGTTAAGTTACCACCTTCTCCTCCTCCTAGGTTCGGGGTTCGGTTCCCCTCCATGTCTGATGCGTACGACAGGGAACTTCTGCAGCTGGCACAAGGTGTGGGGGCGGAGCTTGGCTTTGGTGACTTCCTGAGAGAGGGAGTTTACTGCGTCCTGGGCGGGCCCTCGTTCGAAACCATCGCTGAGTGTCGTATGATGAACAGACTGGGGGCTGACGCTGTGGGTGAGTCCTGGAGCAGCTACACCAAATTATCACAACACCTCGGCACTACTACAATCATCTTCTACTCTGGCAACAATTTAAACTTCTAAACTTCGTCCACTGCCATAACAATACTTTTGCAAGCAATCCGTTGTTCTTGTAGTTTGCTCTTGCAGCATTTCATGCAGAATTATAAAGAATGCAACTTTTGAATTACATTGTCAGTTAGTGCATTGCTTTTGTCCTCCTCGTTCTCGTTGTTCTAGGCATGAGTACGGTGCACGAGGTGATTGTAGCGCGTCACTGTGGGATGCGTGTGTTCGCCCTGTCCCTGATCACCAACCAGGCTGTGATGGACTACGACAGCCAGGAGAAGGCCAACCACGAGGAGGTCCTGGAGACAGGCCAGCTGAGGGCAAAGCAGCTAGAGCGACTGGTGTCCAACATGGTGACCCACATAGAGCACAACAATAACGACGCCTGATAACTCTGACTGAACCTGGTTACACCGTGTGTGTATGGGGGGAGGGGGGCATTCCGTAATCACCCTATTGTACGTCCCCTAGATATCTGGCCACGCTGTTCCTTTTCTGTACTTTAACATTCTTCAAGGTAGCTGTTTGTTGACAACATGAATCATTGTTTAATGTGTGTTATGGAAACATGACAATTCGGAGTAAAGTACTATTATTTATGAGCCCTGCACTAAACGTTTATAAATATAGAGCTGTATTGAGGTGAATTGACCCGGTGCACTGACATTTTAATGTGTTAACTTTATATTTATTTTTGTTCAGTTCAGAAATACTTGCACATTGTACATTTTCTAACAAGTGTGACTAATATGTAGATTTTAAAATTAGATGATATAGGTGAAGTAAATTACCAAAACGTAAGGGTGTTCCCATAATATAGTGGGCTCTTAAAGTGCGACCAATTTGGTCGCAAATGCAACTAAATATTTTGCTGTGCGAACTGCAGTTTTAATTTTGGAGCACAGAGAGAATGGTAAAGGGATAGCTTCTCAGGAGATCCGTGATTCTAGTAAAGAGGTTCCGTATGAAGATGATTAGAAACTGCTTCTCCAATAGAAGATCATGCATGTAGTTATGCGATGTCCTGGCAAAGTTAGCTAGCTAAACTCATGTGCGGAAACACATCATTGGGTCGAACTGTCGTGTTGCACTGAACTGTGCATTTGCATTCCGTCAAATCAAAGGCACTCCTTCGATATAAATGAAAACGTGTACGTTTGTCACTTTCACAAGGTTATGACATGTTCAGCTACTTAAAACATTGGCTCGAATCTAGATTGAAAATCGAGAAAATTAACGACTAAGGAAGAATTTTCCACTCATTGATTTCCTGGTCTGTCGAGTCGGCTTTGTGACGCGTTCCTGGAACTATCACAATGTTGTGCCTCTCTTGAGTTTAGAAACTCTGTGATCATAGCAATGAGTGAATGACGGTTGTGACTAGAGTAACTTTACGTAGCAGGTTAGGAGAGCATTTGAGCTAACCCTAGCCATTTTATACCCTTAACCTAAGTATCGTAATCAACCACGTTAGTTATCCTAACTTGCTGCATATTTCCCTCCCTCTAACTTGGTGCATAAGTTCTAACCTGCTATGAAAAAGCCACTTCCGGTAATGGCCGTACCCCTTTCTAGTCAAAACCATGAATGTCATATCTTTTGCCTGTAGACATCACAAACTTGACGCTCTTAAAGAGACACTGTACAATTTTCAATGTAATGCATCTCAATAAGAAAATAGTGCTTTTGCATAATGTAGAAACCTTATATTCCCCACATGACCAGTATTTGTATCAACATTTTAGCTTTTTATAATAAACCAATGTATTTACAGCATAACATATTCGTTTCTAGGGCACAACATGTGCTTCAGAAGTAAATAGAATTAATATAGGATAAATATGCTCTATAAAAAAACGTTGCACTTCTGATTTTCTTTAGTTGGGAGCACCAGTGCTACCCATGACATGTTTGAATTTAGAGCACTGACTGTAACGTGCTGTAAAGTAGCAGTGTGTTGGTGTATATTTTTAATACTTATTTATAGAAGCACTTTTTATCGTGTAATGTATGCTTTTTAGTCAACGTCTTAAAAGGGGTAAAACTAGATTATTTGACCTTCCAAACGGTGGGTAGTTTTAGCTTTGCCTTTATAAGAATGCTCATGAATGTGTATATCGATGGGGATTGAAAGGTGAATATAGGTTATTTTGTTGGTGCAACACTCAAGTCTTACTGTCACAATAAACGGAGTCAACTTGATAGACTGTGGTGTTCAAGCGCCACTTTGTTTTCTATGTCTCTGTAGAATTACTGTGTTGTCTCACCACAACTGTCAATCCAGGAAGCTCTTTACCACTTTCTCACCCAACATGTTTTAATGCCATGTTGCACCTCCAGACAGCAATTTCCATGACGTCAGTGCAATGTTTTCTTATAAATACCCATACAAGGTCATGAGTAGGTTCTGTTTTACAAGCTGTCCTCCCCATCCCTTTAAGAGCATGGGGTTGTGTCCCAAATGGCACCCTATTCCCTATATAGTGCACTGCTTTTAACGTGTTCACTGTATAGGGAATAGGGTGTCATTTGGGATGTGACCCAGATCCTCCTATCATAATTAACCCTTTTTGTCTTATGCCTAATGTGTAAAGTATGACTGCGCCTGAGAACTGTGCTGTCAAGGCCTAAATCAAGTTCAACCAAACCTAGTTGCTTTTTAAAACTAGCATCACCTTAATTGTAGAATAACACAAAGGTCGCATTTCCCTGCTCAGACATTGCACGCCAGACGGTGCAGTCAGGCACCAGATTGTTATAACACGATGTAGTTATCTGATACGTAAAATACCTGTTGTAAGATCTGGCATGAGTCAGCAACGTCAGAGCAGGGGAACACAGACTAAATCTGGGGGGTGATGCCCAGAATAGAGGTATCAACTATATGACACTTTTAGATCAATTATTGACCCCAATAGTCAGGAAACATCCATTTCCTCTTTCTTATCAACGCAAGTGACAAACGTTTCTGCAACCTTCACAAATAGTCAGAATCAACTACAGGATTTGGTCTTTTACCAGGCTTGGAGCTGCTGGTCTTTTACCAGGCTTGGAGCTGCTGGTCTTTTACCAGGCTTGGAGCTGCTGGTCTTTTACCAGGCTTGGAGCTGCTGGTCTTTTACCAGGCTTGGAGCTGCTGGTCCTTTACCAGGCTTGGAGCTGCTGGTCTTTTACCAGGCTTGGAGCTGCTGGTCTTTTACCAGGCTTGGACCTGCTGGTCCTTTACCAGGCTTGGACCTGCTGGTCCTTTACCAGGCTTGGAGCTGCTGGTCCTTTACCAGGCTTGGAGCTGCTGGTCCTTTACCAGGCTTGGAGCTGCTGGTCCTTTACCAGGCTTGGAGCTGCTGGTCCTTTACCAGGCTTGGAGCTGCTGGTCCTTTCCCAGGCTTGGAGCTGCTGGTCCTTTCCCAGGCTTGGAGCTGCTGGTCCTTGGCAGGGCTAGAAGCTGTAGTTTAAGCACTCTGGGCTAAAGTTTCCCCTAGGTACAGCTCAAAGATCAACTTCCCCTTCCCCAATCCTAACCTTAACCATTGGTGGGGGGAAATGCTAAACTGGATCAGCAACGAGGCATCTTCACCTTACTCCGGTGGGAGCAGACACAGTAATCAGGAAGTGACGTCAGTGTTTGTAAATGGTTAGGAATACTCAGGCCATTGTTTGCTCTGTAAAGGGCATGTATACTGTATCTGCTGTGTACTAAAGGTTCCCCCCCAAACTATGCACACACACATAGCCACATCAACATTGAGCCATGTCGTAGCCTGGGTACCAGTCTGTTTGGCCAACATTCCACTCCTTATACTCCATGGCATATGACAAGGAGTGGAACGTTAGCTAAACAGACTGGTACCCAGGCTAGTCATGAAGTTAACTGTTGCAAAGTTACTCTGCCATGTTTAAAACAGCAGCTTCAGATCATACTGTAACTTTTCAAATATATACAGAACAAAAAATAAAAGCTGTTGCCAGAGAACTGAATGTTCATTTCTCTATCACAAGCCACCTCCAAAGTCATTTTAGAGAATTTGGCAGTACATCCAACCGGCCTCCCAACCACAGACAACGTGTAACCATGTCAGCCCAAGACCTCCGCATCTTCACTTGCGGGATCGTCTGAGGAGTATTTCTGTCTATAATAAAGCCAGTTTCTGGGGAAAAACTCATTCTGATTGGGTGGGCCTATGTCTTCTCAGGCCCACCCATGGCTGCGCCCCTGCCAAGTGATGTGAAATCCATAGATTAGAGCCCCAATTAATTTATTTAGACTGATTTCCTTCTATGAACTGTAACTCAGTAAAATCTTTGAAATTGTTGCATTTATATTTTTGTTCAGTATATATCCGCAAAGCCCTTGCTTATTGGAAAAGCATCATAACACCAATATTTCTGTAATAGGACAACCTCTCCACAGAGTTTTCTATATTCTCTTTGACTCCGCTCTGCTTAAATGAGTGATTCGCCATTACAGTAAAGGAGAACTTCAAATGGGTGTTAGTTCCTGTCGCAAAACTGCACTAGGGTGACTATTAGTTTGCTCTGTTCTGAAAGTTGAGTACCACTGCCCTCTGGTGTGTAGAGATTTACACAATTACACAATCCAATACAGCAGTCAAGACTCTACAAAGGTTTCCCTGATTATTAATTGGTTCCACAGCATATTGTGTGCGTCTATGTGACGTGGCCGAAAGTAGAGCACTATATAGAGAAGATGGTGCTATTTGGGACACAGCCATTGTTATATGACATGAATAGGTAATAAAACATTTTGCCAGAATACTTGATTATGGAGAGTACCGATTTTCATAGTTTATTAAAAGGCCTGATGCAAAACTATTCGATGTGTATTTTATTTCATGAAATGTTTCTGTAGTGTTGAAAATAGCATAAAACATCAAAGTTCTAATTTCTCTTGAACTATTTTCATTTCTAAAGTAAAACAAATAACTATCTTAAATTCAGCTTTGAGGACCATATTTACGGACTTCCTGGATAGAGGTTTAATAATAATAATAATAATAAATGACCCACTCAGCTATACCCAGCATGAATAATCCTGTGCCTCTTCAGATGGTGCAGAAGAGTGAAAGTCTTGCCACACTGAGAGCAACCATATGGTCTCTCTCCACTGTGGACACTCTGGTGGGTCTTGAGACTGCTCTGCTGGGTAAACCTCTTCCCACACGTGGCACAGCTATAGGGTCTCTCTCCCGTGTGAATGCGGTGGTGTATAGTCAGGTGCGAGGAGCAATGAAAACTCTTCCCGCAGACGGTGCACCGAAACGGCCTCTCTCCCGTGTGACTTCGCTGATGTATCTTGAGATAGGACAGGCGACTAAAACTCTTGCCACACTGCGAGCAACTGAAAACCTTCTCTGTTATGGCTGTACCCCAGTGATTTTTCGTATTATAATGAGGCATAGAGAAGCTTCTGAGGCCACCTGGTGTAAAAGTGTTATTGTTCAATCGAATCCCTAAATGGGAGGCAGTTGGTCTGTCAGTGTCACTCAGTCCAAAGCTTCGCTCTGCTGTGTGTCCAGTGTCTTGAGGCCTGGACGGTGGGATGTGATTATTCCTCTGGGAGAACACCTGATCTCTCTGCCTGGTCTGCTGCTGTGAATGGTTGATCTGCGGTCGGCACTGAAAAGAACTAGACACAGACTGAGATGCACTTACTTTCTCTTTCTGAAAGACTTTGTTGTACATTGATCCATTGCACGGTCTATGTAAAGGTGAGATGGCTGATTTACTAGGGCCTTCCACTGGGCTAGAGAGGGGCTGTGGCTGAGGCTGAGCCTCGGAGCGATCTGGAAAACTCTCTGAATACTGGTCGGCTACATAAGAGAAATCAGGAAAGTCAGTCTCTATGACTATGTCATCATTCCCTTGAACTATAGACGACCACAGTTGACTGTCTCTTTCATCCATTACAAATTCAGAGCTCACGGGGTTCTGCTGCTTTACTGTGCTCCTCTGACATCCAGCCTGACTGAATCCAGAATGTTCTTCCTCCTTCTCAGTCTTTATTACAAACTCTAGAACACTGGTCTCCTCCTCGCCACAGTGCCCAGACTGAGACTGGCACAGCTCACTAAGCTTCTCTTGGCCTTCTGCCAGCTGCTCTTCCAGGAGAATTAGTGGGTCCTGATTCTCCTCTTCTTCCAAGTCCTGATGATTCCCAATGGGAAGCTTCTGAATGGCATTATTGACGTATGCAGTGTTTCCTAGATAGAAGGTGCAAAGACAATCGTTATAATTGCAAAGCAAAATAAATGATATATTTGTAGTTACTTACATTATGTCAAGAATTGCATGCCCTTCTTATATGTCCCAAAAATATATAATTGCAAAGCAAATGTTATCAAATGAAGGTTCAGCACCATGGCCAGTAGAACACTGTTTGGAAACAAAGTAGCCCAAACCCACCCTATTCTCTACATAGTGCACTCCATTTAACCCAAGCTTTACGAGCCCCTGTTAAAAAGTAGTGCACTATATAGGGAATAGGGTACCATTTGGGACAGAGCTAGTGTTTTGAAAGGAAGTAGGCCTGTCCAATGAACCCAATGAATGCAGTTGCCCTGTCCAATGGCCCACTGAATGCAGTTGCCCTGTCCAATGGCCCACTGAATGCAGTTGCCCTGTCCAATGGCCCACTGAATGCAGTTGCCCTGTCCAATGGCCCATTGAATGCAGTTGCCCTGTCCAATGGCTCATTGAATGCAGTTGCTGTGTCCAATGGCCCATTGAATGCAGTTGCCCTGTCCAATGGCCCATTGAATGCAGTTGCCCTGTCCAATGGCCCAATGAATTCAGTTACCCTGTCCAATGGCCCAATGAATTCAGTTACCCTGTCCAATGGCCCAATGAATTCAGTTACCCTGTCCACTTGGTCCTCTGTGTTGCTCCCTGCTCCATGATCCATCATCCTGTCTCTCTACCTTAATGAAAGGGGTTTCTATCTCTGCAAACTAGAAGAATGAAACTATTAGACAGTATGCATTGTCAATTTGTCAGGTTTCAAGTCTGTAAGATTTAATTGGGTTATGGGTTTTCTACTAGTTGAGCAAAGGGCCTCAACAGACATGCACCGTCAAGGCCCTTCGGTCTACTCGGAGCCGAAAGGAATACGATACTACCAATCTCTGATTCAACTACACAAGAATCAGTCTATGGAGCACAGACCTTAATTTCTCCCAAAGCTGACCCAAACGCATCCTCATCTCCTCGCTGACT
This sequence comes from Oncorhynchus kisutch, assembly GCF_002021735.2. Lineage (NCBI taxonomy): Eukaryota > Metazoa > Chordata > Actinopteri > Salmoniformes > Salmonidae > Oncorhynchus > Oncorhynchus kisutch. Next base: position 39,531,500 of record NC_034203.2, read on the forward strand.
GGGTCTCCAGTCTGAAGCACAGCTGTCCATGTATTTCTCTGAAACAGCAAATTATTACAGACATAAAGGAGACTCCCAGGACTCTCCAGTAGTATTTTTTTGACAGGTAGGCAACCATATGATTCCGACCTTATTTATGGTCACTGTAAGTACATCTTCCCAGTATGGTCCGGAGCCCGGCGAGATATGGTTCGGAAAACGTTGTGTGTGTGTGTGTAACCTTTATTTAATTAGGTAAGTCAGATAAATTAAGAACAAATTGTGCGCCGCCCCATGGGACTCCCAAGCCGAGTTTTCTAATCAACGTTCCTCAATCCAGGGATAGAAGATGGCGCTACACTACTAATTGTCCAAAATGATACAATGAGAAGACTGAAATACTGATCGTTTTTACTTAAACTGCCCTTTTTTGTCCTCATGCTAGACTAAAGCAACCCATTGGATTCCACAACACTTCAGGTAGTTACTCACCTCAACGCTAGGCGTCGTATTTTCACGGAATCCATGGGCTGCTATAGCCTAGGTAGACTAACATTGGGACGACAAAAAGGCAGTTTAATAAAGAAATAGCACTATTTCAATATTTTCGACGTAACATTTTGATAATGGGAAAATTAGGATTGCAGCGTCATCTTCCATCCCTGGATTGAGGTACGTTTCCAGAGTCATATCTAGCGTCTGCTCTGTGGTGTCCTGAGCTAGCAACGGTAGCCTGACAACTACATTTCAAAACAAACCAATTTAAAAAATCGGCCCAATAACAATCTATATTTCTCTATCTAATGTTTTGCCTTGAATAAACACAACCACATAAATACTTAGCTAGGTATTAGAATAGCCTTAACTACAAATAACAATAGAGGCCTAGCCTGTACGACTGAGCGCGTTGGAGCTAACGTTAACTAGGGAACATAACAGTAACGTTAAAACTTCTGCGTACCACAACATTTGGTACATTACTCACCGGTGTGTCGTGAAATCCGCGCAATCTTCAGTTCATTATCCACCATGAGCAGTTTTCTCCGCAAAATTTCATTTTCATTATGCTTCCGAGATATTTCGAAATGTAATACAGCACAGTTGTCATCGATAAGTTTGGCGATTTCTGCCACCGCTGATTTGGCTAAAACCTCCATGATCGAGGTTAGTTGTGTCTGAAGGGCGATACAGTTAGACATTTTGAGTGTCGTTTAAAAAACGAGTTAATGTAAATGTTATTCTAAAAGCTAGCTAGCTACATCAGCCAATTTAAATGTCTGCAAAAAATAAACCTAGCTAACGTTAGCTAGCTACTTCCGAGTCAAAATCTTCTTCTATCATATAATGGCTGTCAGCAAACAAATGTTAAAGGTGCATGCCACCACCTACTGTGCTGGAGTGTGTGGACAATCATGGTTTACAACATTAGTTCCACATTTCTAAATCCTCCAACATAACTCAGCACTTCTGAGAGAGAGAGAGATTATAATAGACCATGCCACAAATCCCTTCCAAACCCCCCCCAACCCTATCCAACTCAATGACCTTACACTTAAATCTTTCCCTCTCTTCAACATACTTGCAACAATATAACAACACATGCTCCATCGTTTCATCAACCATACTCTCCAGAAACAAACCAGTCACATGCTTGCTAACAAGATGTAAAGACGAGTTCAATGTATAATGTCCTAGACACGTTGAGCAAATACCACCTCTTCCTTCCTAATCTAACATTTGAATCTTGGTCCACCAACCTTTCTTTGGAGGGAATATAAATGCCGGCCCTTGGGCTCAGGGTCCCATCCTGTCTGCCACACAAAAAGGCTCTGATCTTACATTTGGCCTCACCTTTACCCAGTGGAACATTCATATAAATTATGACTCATTTTAAAGCTCATTTGGCTATGTGGTCTACAATTTAATTCCCTTCCACACCCAAATGGGCTGGAACCCAGTAGAATCTCACTACTTCACCCACTATCTTAATTCTCCATAATAACATGAATGCCTCCAATAGTAGGTCACTCCTATTAGATTTGCCAGATGATAAACTATTCAACATAGACAGAGAATCTGAGCGTACTATATATCATTCTGACAGGTTGAACATCCTCCACCCACTGAAGGGTAATTACTATCGCCAACTGTTCAACTGAGTATACTGACAGTTCGTCTGTTAGTATTCTACATATCTGCATATTAAATTCAAGAACATAAATGCCTACTCCTGTGTGCCTACTATCTGGGTCCTTGGGATGTATCTGTGAAAAGCAGTAAAAATGCATAAAAACTTCTACCAATGTAATTGTCAACCAGTTTCCTTAAATCACTGACTTCTGACCAATATTTTATTCTCTACCAAGGTTAGATAAACAGGATCTGGGAGTAACCAGAGGAACATCCCTTATCAGCACAGAAGGGCCAACCTCCAACTCCCTCAAACCACACTCATGAGCAAGCTTTCCAACCAAACCCACTGCCTTGTCTAGTAGTATATTCCCAACAGTCATCTAGAACGGTAGCAGTGAGATGATCCACCTCACAGCCTTTCAGCCTAACCCAATAAGCTAATGACAGTTTTTACTCTGTATATCCAATGGCATCTCACCTGCCTCCACTAGTAAGACACATACAGATGTTGATTTAAATGCACCAATACATATCCTTAAAGATATATACTGGATTCTGTCCAGCCTCTGAAGCCAAGCTTTCACCGCTGTTCCATAAACTATACATCCGTAATCAACTGTCGTCCTGATCAGAGCTCTATAAATATCCATCAACGATGGTCAGTCAGCACCACATTCATAACCAGAGACCGAGCGCATAAGATTCACCACCTTCTTACACTTTGTTTCAACATTTATGACATGATCTTTCCATGTATATCTCTTATTGAACCATAGTTCATATAGACCCAAATATTTGTACTTAGAAACCCTCCCCATAGGCTGTCCATACAGAAACAACTGTATATTATCAACAATTTTCTTCTTTGAGAAGAACATACAGCAAGACTTTGTCTCTGACCATTTTAAACCCCAGTAAATCACGTTGAATAGATATGGTCATGCGAGACATTCCTTCCCCTCTTCCTTATAGCTCCATCATCAGCATATAGGGAAGCCCCAATACCCCTACCTACATTCGAAAACAAATCATTCATCATAATATTGAACAAATAGAACTGACAGCACTGCCTTGAGGAATATCATTGTCGACTACATAGGCATCAGATAAAATAGATCCTATTTTAACTTAAAAATGTGATTAAATAAGAAGGATAAAACCCAGTTATATAATCTCCCACCAATACCAAGTCCTTCCATCTTAATCAGTAGGCCTTCTCTCCACATAGTGTCTTTTCAATATAAAAAAAAAGACAGTATCAATTACTTCTTTCATGGCCGGAGTATTTTCAACTTGCTCACCTTTACTAATGTATCTAAAGTAGATCGACCTTTACGGAATCCACTTTGACAGTGACTCAATAAACCTCTATGTTCCAGGAAATATGACAATCTGATGACTATCATATTTTCCATCAATTTACACAAGTTAGAGGTCAGTGCTATTGGTCTAACTATCAGCACATGAAGGGTCCTTGCCAGGCTTTACAAAAGGTAATATTGCTGCATGTTTACAACCAGGTAGGTATAAACCCCTCACTACAAATCCTATTAAATTATCCCAGGGGAACGTACATGACCTCATCAGGTACAGTAGATGCTTAAACATTACATAGCACAACTGATCATGACCTAGGGCTTTATATCCGCAGCCTATTAAGGTTGAAAATCAAATCAAATGTTATTTGTCACATGCGCATGTAGACCTCACAGTGAAATCCTTACTTACAAGCCCTTAACCAACAATGCAGTTTCAAGAAAGATCCCTAATAAAATAAGAAATGAAAGTAACATATAATTAAAGAGCAGCAGTAAAATAACAATAGCGAGGCTTTATACAGGGGGCACCGGTTAGTCAAGGTAATATGTACATAACAGAGAGTAGGAGCAGAGTAAAAGGGAAGGGGGGGGGGGGGTAATGCAAATAGTCTGGGTGGCCATTTGATTAGCTGTTCAGGAGTCTTATGGCTTGTGGGTAGAAGCTGTTAGAAGCCTCTTGAACCTAAACTTGGCGCTCCGATACCACTTGCCGTGCGGTAGCAGAGAGAACAGACTATGACTGGGGTGGCTGAAGTCTTTGACAATGTTTAGGGCCTTCCACCGCCTGGTATAGAGATGCTGGATGGCAGGAAGCTTGGCCCCAGTGATGTACTGGGCCGTTCGCACTACCCTCTGTAGTTCCTTGCGGTCGGAGGCCAAGCTGTTGCCATACCAGACGGTGATGCAACAAGTCAGGATGCTCTCAATGGTGCAGCTGTAGAACACATCTCATATATGGTCAAATCTGCATTCAAAGAAGAGTCAACAGTGTCTCTTTTCTTATACACATTAACATGAGCATTTAAAATGTCACACCTGCGTTGCTTATATACACTGAACAAAAATATAAACTGTCCCATGTTTCATGAGCTGAAATAAAGGACCCACAACATTTTCCATGTGCACAAAAGGCTTTTCTCTCAAATGTAGGATATTCTTGTTAGTGAGCATTTCTCCTTTGTCAAGATAATCCATCCACCTGACAGGTGTGGCTTATCAAGAAGTTGATTAAACAACATGATCATTACACAGGCGCACCTTGTGCTGGGAATGATAAAAGGTCACTAAAATGTGTTTTTTTTCTTCACACAACACAATGCCATAGATGTCTCAAGTTTTGAGGAAGCATGCAATTGGCAGCGATTGCAGCCTTGAGTCTTCTTGGGTATGATGCTACAAGCTTGGTACACTTGTATTTGGGGAGTTTCTCCCATTCTTCTCTGCAGATCCTTTCAAGCTCTGTCAGGCTCTGTCAGGTTGGATGGCTATTTTCAGGTCTCTCCAGAGATGTTCGATCTGGTTCCAAGTCCGGGCTCTTGCTGGGCCACTCAAGGACATTCAGATACTTGTCCTGAAGCCACTTCCGATTTGAATTGGCTGTGATGCTTAGGGTCCTTGTGCAGTTGGAAGGTGAACCTTCGCCCCAGCCTGGGGTACTGAGCAGATTTTCATCAAGGACCTCTTTGTACTTTGTTCCATTCATCTTTGCCTTGATCCTGACTAGTCTCCCAGTTCCTGCCTCTGAAAAACATCCTCACAGCATGATGCTGCCACTACCATGCTTCACCGTAGGGATGGTGCCAGGTTTCCTCCAGACATGACGCTTGGCATTCAGGCCAAAGTTTTCAATCTTGGTTTCATCAGACCAGATCATTTTGTTTCTCATGGTCTGAGAGTCTTTAGGTGCCTTTTTGGCAAACTCCAAGCGGGCTGTCATGTTCCTTTTACTGAGGAGTGGCTTCCGTCTGGTCACTCTACCATAAAGGCCTGATTGGTGGAGTGCTGCAGAGATGGTTGTCCTTCTGGGAGGTTCTCCACAGAGGTACTCTAGAGCTCTGTCAGACTGACCATTGGGTTCTTGGTCACCTCCTTGACCATGGCCCTTCTCCCCCGATTGCTCAGTTTGTCCAGGCAGCCAGCTCTAGGAAGAGTCTTGGTGGTTCCAAACTTCTTCCATTTAAGAATGATGGAGGCCACTGTGTTCTTGGAGACCTTCAATACTGCAGAAATCTTTTGGTACCCTTCCCCAGTTCTGTATCTCGACACAATCCTGTCTCGGAGCTCTACAGATAGACAATTCCTTCGACCTCATGGTTGGTTTTTGCTTTGACATGTACTGTCAACTGTGGGACCTTATATAGACAGGTGTGTGCCTTTCTAAATTATGACCAAACAATTGAATTTACCACAGGTGGACTCCAATCAAGTTGTGGAAACAGGATGCACCTGAGCTTGAGTCTCGTAGCAAAGGGTCTGAATACTTAGGTTTTAGTTTGAATATGTAAGTCAAGTTTTATTTTGAATACATTTGCAAACATTTCTAAAAACCTGTTTTTGCTTTGTCATTATGGGGTATTGTGATGTCATTATGGGGTATTGTGATGTCATTATGGGGTATTGTGTGTAGATTATTGAGGACATTTTTTTATTTAATCCATTTTAAAATAAGGCTGTAACGTAACAAAATGTAGAAAGAGTCAAGGGGTCTGAATACTTTCCGAAGGCACTGTATTCCTATGCAACACTCTGTAAGCCCTATTTCTTTCTTGAATAGCTGCAGTGCACTCTTTGATCCACCAAGGAACCACCTTCCTTTTGTCACCCACAACACTCACTGGCTCATACAGTGCATTCATATAGTATTCAGACCCCTTGACTTTTTCCACATGTTGTTACGTTACAGCCTTACTCTAAAAGTGAGGTTTTTTTACTCATCAAAGGACTTGAACCCGATCAAACATATCTGGAGAGACCTGAAAGTAGCTGTGCAGCAACGCTCCCCATCCAACCTGACAGAGCTTGAAGATCTGCAGAGAAGAATGGGAGAAACTCCCCAAATACAGGTGTGCCAAGCTTGTAGCATCATACCCAAGAAGACTCAAGGCTGTAATCGCTGGCAAAGGTGCTTCAATAAAGTATTGAGTTAAGAGTCTGAATACTTATGCAAATGTCTTAATTTGTTTTTTTATTTGTAATAAATGTGCAAAAATGTCTAAAAAGCTGTTTTTGCTTTGTCATTATGAGGTATTGTGTTAAGATTGATGAGGGTCAAACAAATAATTAATCCATTTTTTAAATAAGGCTGTAATCTAACAAAATGTGGAAAAAGTCAAGGGGTCTGAGTACTTTCTGAATGCACTGTATCGTTCTAGATCGCAAATCTCCAGATATTTCATCAAACATCGCCACAGATAGTTGACAAGGGTTATAAAAATGTTGCTACTTAATATTACTACCTGCACTGTAGATTTCCACTATCACACATTCATATTCAGATGGGACAGGTATATTACCATATATATGACCTTCCCTTATGAATGTAGCACAACCACCCACCCTGTCCAATTGATCAATAAGATCCAACTGAACAATAACCAGGAATAATAAAATCAAGATGTGGTCTAAGCCACGTTTCTTGAGCACATATCACATCAGGTTTGATCTCTAAATCAATTCCATACTTCTTAATGTCCTGACCGTTAGCAATAAGGCTTCTGGCATTCCACTGAAGGATGACAAAAACCATGACTCTATCACTATACTGAGACATTCAATCATTAGAATGATTAAAAGTCAACATATCAACAATCATGGCAACAGTAACATCTGTTACTCCTAAAAACTGTTGCTGCTCCCACAATAACCTTCAACTTGGCTGTTCTTCTTTCCTCAAGTGCAGTCATGTTGATAACCTTTCCAATGAAGGCTATAAAGTCAATCTGATTAACTATCAAGGTGTCTTTTGACACGACATATTTGTGAGAGCAAGCTTTCAGAACAGGCCTCGTAATGGTGTCAGGACCAACATGACTCCCTACAGTAGGTCTACTTCTTCCAGGACTGACCCTGTCATCTCCATCATTCTGCCTAATAGTTCCACCAAACTGCCTTGAAGCCTCTGCTTAAGAGACATTATGTATGATTTTATATCTTTGGGCCTCTCTAGCCACTTTCTGCACCTGGCATCCAACAAATGATGCACTGTGCCCCCCACAATTACAACAGTTAACCTTGTTCCCACATTCACCATAATCCTGTTCCCCTCCATATATTTTCTTTCCTTTGCACAGAGCCACTACATGTCCCATTCTTTGGCATTTAAAACACCTTAATGGAGGTGGGCAAAACCTTTTCAAACATGAGTCAAATTTTTGTTACCGTAAGTACAAGAAAAGTGAACACCAAATTTTTGTTACCGTAAGTACAAGAAAAGTGATAGGAATCCTCTTATAAAACATTTTATTTTATTGTTACTAAATAAAACAATTAACACACAAAATTGAGACGTTCACAATTTTACATTTATTTCAGAAATCCACAAGCAGAAACCCCCCCCCCCCCCAAAAAAAACTAATCAAAGCAACAATAAATGAGTGTGATTTTCCTGGGTTAAGATAGCTAGAGTAAAAAAACCAATCATTTGAACAACAACCTAGCCCAATGATGAACTAATAGAGCCTAACTTTACTCCTTATTGTCCAAGGATGTTCTGTTTAGAGGCGAATTGGGTCTGGAAACCAAAAGAGCCAAATACGCCATCTAAACGTGAATCTATTCTCAATTGCAGCAGTTGGTTCTAGATACATAAACCCTCTACAGTTGCAGAAGACAGTATTTTTCTGTGTTTGTGGTGGCATCCATTTACACACAGGTGTTAGGAGATCATCACTAATCAGCCTTGTGGAAACACTAACCCTATGAAAAAGGTATCAATTTAACTTTTAAAAATGTATTTTCCTCGCTGATATGATCCTTATGCTTCCAAAACTGTACCAGTGGTACGCGTGGCAATGTTCAGACCGAATGTCTAGGCTCTTAAAACTTCCCCGAACAGAAGACGCTTACTCCAATGACTCATGTGTAATGTAATGCAACAGAGTCATGATCAAGGGTTAAAGAGGCAACCCTACCATCAAGGTCTTCACAAACAAACAAAAATGGATATGTAGCCTACATGTTAAATTGGATCAATGATCCATAAGGTTGATGCAGGAAAGTTTTTCTTAAAAATACTTTTACATTATGAGAGAGATGATACCTGATGACATTAAAACAAAGAACTACTCAAATTTTCCTTTTTACGTAACACCAACATTTGAATACCGCTATTGTAAATGAGAATTGATTCTCAATTAAAAGGTCAAAAATATAAATAATTTAAAAGTCAAAACGACCATATCAAACAAACAAATAAGACATCTTATCAACACAATTTAGTTGGACTTCTAAAGTGTTGCAACACCATCAACATGTTAACAATAGCAGCCAAATGTCCCATACTCATTAACTGGTGTTGACTTGAGTTTTGATGAGGTAAAAACAACTTTCAGTAAGTGTGTCCCCCAAATGGTAATTCCTACCCTAAAAAGTAGTGCACTAAATAAGGAATAGGGTGCCATTTGGAACACACATAAGACTCTTTGGCCCTTGATTAACCTGTATGAAGTCTCTGATGAGCTTTCAGGCTGCTCTTCTGAGTGAAAGTCTTACCACATATCTCACAGCTGTAGGGCTTCTCACCAGTATGAGTGTGCAGGTGTCTTTCAAAATGACTATGGCGATCAAAACTCTTTCCACAAAAGGAGCATATGAAACATCTATTTCTTGTGTCGTCTGTAGTGGCACTGGTTCCCTCTGTACTGTCAAAACTGTCTATGCCAAGGGCAAATAAAATCCCCTCTTGACTGTAGTTTGGTTCTGTGATGTACGCTCTCATTGCAGTTTCCTCCTCTACAGGTAGTGGTGACGGTGGTACCCGGTCCTGAAACCTGGTTAGTACTGTTCCATCACCATCCTCCCTGTTCCTTGCATGTAGAACCACCCCTGCATACTGCTCTTGCTCAATCACATCCAGCTTGTCTTTCTCATCCTGAAAAGACAAATCTTCAAGTTCCACCTCTCTAGAAGCTGACGTATAGAACCCGTGGTGGTGGTGCAGTCCATCAAAAGGACTGTGATGGTATTTGACACTGGGTGAAACAGGATGGGAGTTCTGCTGCTTTGTCGCATCGGAGGAGCAACCTGGATTTAGTGATCCAGACTCCATATCACTGTGCCTCTCTGTGAAAGATCTACACAGCTGACTCTCCCTCTCATCCATGACATACTCTGGGTCGTCCTGGTAACCTGGTCGCTCTGTGCTTTTTTGGTGTTGAGGTCCTGACTGACTGAGTATCTGGGATTCAAACTGCTTCTCTTTCTCTGCTCCCCCCACCAACCCCTGCCCCCTGCCCTCCTCCTCCTCCTCACTGTGCCCGGAGCTAGGCTGTGCTTCACCAGGTGAGGGCTGATCCCTCGGTTCCTCTGGGTTCTCCGAGGGTCTAGGATAAAAGTCAGGCTTCTTATCATCAAGCAGAGATTGTCCCGTTAGCATGTCAGCATCGTCTGCTTGACAGGAAAAAGAGTATCAAGTATTTTAGCATAGATTTGAACAACATGGCAATTCAAACAATGTAAATCATCCAACATGAACAGTTTAATGTCATCTTAACCCCAACAGAGAACAGGAAAACCTATTGGCACCCTATTCTGTATGTAGTGTACTACTATTGATTAGAGCCCTTTGGGTCCTGGTCAATAGCAGTACACTATAAAGGGAACAGGTTTCCATTAAGGATGCAGCCTTATTTAATTATAGAACGGGCATACTGTCTGTTAATTACAGAATAATTGACTGATTTATGCATTTAAGAGTTAACCATTTCACATATTAAAAGTATGAAAACATCAATGTTATTTTAATCTCTTACCTCTGTGAGTCTTCAGGTGTCCTTTGAGGCTACTCTTCTGGTTGAAACACCTTCCACATATGTCACAACTATACGGTTTCTCACCCGTATGAATTCGCTGGTGCCTTTCCAGATGACCAACACGCTCAAAAACCTTCCCACAGAATGAGCAGATGAAGCACTTCTTGTCCTTGGTGACTCCTTGGAAGGTTTTCACCTTCCTTTCCGGACAACTGGAGAAGATGGGAGGATGGTTCAGAGAAGCCCCGTCCGTGACCTGCGAGTTTGGCTGTACTGTACCGTCACTTGCTATCAAGAGTGTGTCTGAAGGTCCATAATGTTGCTGTCTGAGCTGTAAAATCATATCCTCGCTGACATCTACATATGGTTTCCCTGGAGATGAAGCACTGCTACATGACGCCTCCACCCTTCCTGGGACAGGAAGTACAGGAGAGTGATCAGTGAGACACTGGGAGTTCTGACCTGAACTGGGAAGTACAGGAGAGTGATCAGTGAGACACTGGGAGTTCTGACCTGAACTGATGAAATATTCTGAATTGCTCGTCTCCATATCGTTGTCTGCTTGTGAACTGGACATCCACGGCCGGCCGTCTCTCTCGTACGTTGACAAGTCATCATCCAGTTGCTGTTCTGCTCTTCCTGCAGTCTGTTCTCCTGCTTTATGATCTAGTGTCTGGAATGCATCCTTGTCCTCCCCTGGCTCAGACTTCATGGGCATCTGAGGAGCAGTTTGGAACACTTCGTCCTTCTCGTTCATCTGCTCTTCCTCAGACTGACGTCCATCCAGGAGAGGCTTCTCTTCGTTGTTAGCTAGTCCGTCCATCGATACTGTGGAAAGATTACATTTGATTAATAAAACAATGAGGCATAGAATTGCTTATGTCCTATTAATAACCAATACATTGGATGTCATTATGTAGTGAGTGTGTCCCATCCCTATATGATGCACTACCCTATGGGCGCTAGTCAGAAGTAATGCATACATGGAATTGTCTATGACCTATAACCTAATAAGTGATTCTAATCTCTTACCTCTGTGAGTCTTCAGATGCCCTTTGAGGCTACCCTTCTGGTTGAAACACCTTCCACATAGGTCACAGCTGTATGGTTTCTCACCCGTATGAATTCGTAGATGTCTTTCAAGATGGCCGTAACGTTCAAAACTCTTTCCACACAGTGTGCAAATGAAGTGTTTCTTAACCTGGAAAAATATTCGGTTGCTCGCTCTCCTTGTCGTATTATAATTTGGGTCAGAACCCAATACACATTGAGGGTCTGTGTTTGACTGTACTGTGCCGTTGCTTGTTCTCCTGAGCGCGTCTGACTGCCGATGACGTTGTTGCTGTCTGAGCTGTAAAATCATATCCTCTCTGACGTCTGACTCTAAATATGGTTTCCCTGGAAAGAAAACACTGCTGCGTGATGCTTCCTTGTCTTTTAACCCTGTAGTCTGCTCTTCCTGTTGACCCTCTCCTCCTGGCTCAGTCTTCACCAGAATCTCATCTGCAGGTCCAACTCCTTCATCCTTTTCATTAAAATCTTCCTCAGGCTGCAGTTTTTCAAGCGAGGTCTTCCCCTCACAAGTGGTACCACTTTTACCAGGCCCTGTGGAAATTAATAAGTACGGTATGTCAGTCATCAAAATCATTTATTGGTTGTTTTAATTGTAATCTAAATGGATGTGTTGCTGTGGGCAGTTGTGTCAAAGAAGGGTGTAATGGTTTGTAATAATAATAATGATTTGATTTCACATGCCTCCTGTTTCTATAGCGGGATGTACAAGTACACCCCCTGGACAGGATACTAGTCTGTTGTAGGGCCTTACTCCCAAATCCATCTCCTTAATGCTGAGTGTCAAGCAGAGAGAGTCTGTGGTCGAACCCCCAACCTTACAAACTCAGGGTGTAGGCCTCCACTCTAACAACAAGGCCACTGAATTGGTTATAATAATAGTTATTGCTATTCCTCTCCCATCCCATTGTGCACAGACAGATATGACCCGAGGACACACTCGTCTGTTGTAGGGCCCTAACGTTAGCCCTGGGCACAGTGCAGTGTGAATAGGCTGATTAAATACGCCTACATTGTTTACCTGCAAATATTTCTGGCTGACTAATGTTACGTCACGTGCACAGTTAGCTATTGATAACTATTGATTGATTATAAAATAGTTAGTACCACTACGTCGACCCACCTCTCCTAAAATTCTCAGCAGCAACTGATCGACCATGATGAATGCGTCTTCGAGCATTAATCCCTCGAGCTCTTCGAAGCTCGCTGTCAAGTTGTTGTACATTATTTTTCAGGACGTTGATTTCATTTTCCCGTCGACACATTTCCACACGTAACACAACTATGCCATCGTCGAATACTTTGCTAATTTCTGAAACTGCAGTTTTAGAAAGTACCTCTATGATGGAAGCGATCTGAGCGCGGAGAGAAACACTGCTCAACATTTTCAAACGTTTGCGAAAACTAAACAGAGATCGGTCTGACTTCTGCGGATGATTGAAACTTTGTATCTAAGTAAAATGCTGATAATTTGGTTTAAATATGCTAGCAACAATGTGAATCGCGTAGTTATATGTGCAGCTACAGAGAGGAAAAGGTGAAGCGAGAGCTTTTACTCCAACCAAAATCTGCCCACGACGTGAGGAATTTTTGTATGGAGGTCAACGGAAAATGGAATTGTTAATTTGCTATGTGAGGTAAATACAATACTATATTGACACAATAGACGTTTCGTAATGGTTAGCTTGTTATGCATGCACTGATATAAGTAAACGCATGTGACATTTCGTCAATTTAGAAATATCGACTATATCGGAGTTGTCATAGAGCTAGATAGAGGCCTCATCATGGATATAATGTTGCAATTAAGGGCTTCAAATAATTTTAAAGTAGTCAACTTGGTGGGGATTCCTATTAGTTGGGAGCAATCAGCCAATGAAGAAGAAGAAAAGGGCTCTTGAGTGGCTCAGCAGTCTAAGGCACTGCATCTCAGTGCTAGAGGCGTCACTACAGACCCTGGTTCGATTCCAGGCTGTATCACAACCGGCTGTGATTGGGAGTCCCATAGGGTGGCGTACAATTGGCCCAGCGTCATCCGGGTTTGGCGGGGTAGGCCGTCATTGTAAATAAGAATTGTTCTTAACTGGCATGCTGCCCATGCTGTGGAACAGATACAAAATTGAGTCCTCTATCTATCTCCATGTCTGTTCACACGCGTATCTGCCTTCTCATTGGCTAGACTGGTCCCACCTCAACTCGCCTCCCCCTGCCTGCTTCCGTCTTTGATGACATTTATTTCCATTGTTAGAGTGGTAACTCGAATATCTTGTCAATATAATAGACAATCTTTGATGCAACAAACTAAAATAGGGTTATGGCCGGAAGTGGTGAAAATAGTCAACCATAAATAGAAAAGATTATGAGCAACGGAATTTGTGATCTGGCGTCACTTTTTTGACGAGGCAAAGAGAAATAACATGAAAAGAGGTTCAACATCTTTAATACTTTATATATGAATACTTCATATTTTGGAAACCTAAACCTTCCCAGTACAGGTAGACAATATATCCGGTCAACTTTATTTTGAATCCCAAAATACACGAACTGGAAATGAAACCATTTAGGCTGTCGGAGGAATATACACTATGACAGTAATTGGTTGATTTACCTCAAGCTATAGACGTGTGATTAGATGTTTTTACGTAATTTAAGAAGTGTCCTTGCTATCAGGAATCCTTGGGATGTCCAACTCTGACATCACATTTGATATTATTTTAATGGACCAAAAATGTGCTTATCTTTCAAAAACAAGGGCATTTCTAAGTGACCCCAAACTTTTGAACGGTAGTGTGTGTATATATATATATATACAGTGGCAAGAAAAAGTATTTTCCCCCCATCTGATTTTCTATATTTTTGCATACTTTTTTTTATCAGATCTTGAACCAAACCCTAATGTTAGATAAAGGGAACCTGCATTTAAAAATCCCCCCCCCCCCCCCAAAAAAAATATTACTATTTCATTTATTTTGTTTTAAAAAAAGTAATGCAACACCCCTGTGTGAAAAAGTAATTGCCCCCTTTAAATCAACGACATTTGTGGGTTTTCAAGCATGAACTGCTCGTTTCAAGTCCTGCAAGAAATTCTCAATTGGCATTAAGTCTGGCCTTTGACTAGGCCATTCCTAAACTTCAAATGTGTTGCTTTTTAGCCATTTCATGTAGACCTCATTGTGTGTTTTGAATAATTTGACCCAGCTGCGTTTCAGCTCACAGACGGATGGCCTGACATTCTCTTGTAGAATTCTCTGATACAGAACAGAATTCATGGTTCCTTCTATTAAGGCAAGCCATCCAGGTCCTGAAACACCAAAGCATCCCCAAACTATCACACTACCACCACCATGCTTGACTGTTAGTATGAGGTTCATACTGTGGAATGCAGTGTTTGGTTTTCGCCAGGCATAATGGGACCCACGTTGTCCAAAAAGTGGACTCAAGTTTGCCAAAAAGCACCTGGAAGAACCTGATCATCAAGACTCTTGAAGAATGTTCTAAGGACAGATGATTCAAAAGTATAACTTTTTGGACGCCATGGGTAGTTCATGCTTGAAAACACACAAATGTCGCTGAGTTACAACAGTTCTGCATTGAAGAGTGGGCCAAAATTCCTCCACAGCGACTTGAAAGACTTATCAACAACTACAGGAAGCGTTTGGTTGGAGTCATTGTAGCTAAAGGTGGTACAAACTATTATTGAGTGTCAATGGACAATTACTTTTTCACACAGGGGCATTGGGTGTTGTATAACTTTGTTTATTAAATAAATGAAATAAGCAGGTAATTGTTGTGTTATCTCAAATGTTTTGCACAAATTTGTTTACATCCCTGTTAGTGAGAATTTCTCCTTTGCTAAGAAAATCTATCCACCTGACAGGTGTGGCATATCAAGAAGCTGATTAAACCGCATGATCATTACACAGGTCCAACTTGTGCTGTGGACAATAAAAAGCCACAGTAAAATGTTCAGTTTTGTCATACAACACAATGCCACAGATGTCTCAAGTTTTGAGGGAGAGGCAAATTGGCATGCTGACTGCAGGAATGCCCTCCAGAGCTGTTGCCAGATAATTTAACTTAATTTCTCTACCATAAGCCGGCTCCAACAAATTAGGCAGTCTGTCCAACCGGCCTCAAAACTACAGACAACGTGTAACCATGCCAGCCCAGGACTTCCACATCTGGCTTCTTCACCTGCAGGATCGTCTGAGACAAGCCACCCGGACAGCTGATGAAACTGTGGGTTTGGACAACCAAATAATTTCTGCACATACTGTCAGTAACCGTCTCAGTGAAGCTCATCTACCTGGACGTCGTTCTCACCAGGGTCTTGACCTGACTGCAGTTCGGCGTCGTAACCGACTTCAGTGGGCAAATGCTCGCCTTTGATGGCCACTGGAGAGTGTGCTCTTCATGGATGAATCCCAGATTCAACTGTACTTGGCAGACAGCATGTGACCAGTCCTCTTCTGGTTGTGCCGGGTGGAGATTATAACAGTACATGGCCGAGATGTTCAAACGTTCATAGATGATCAGCAAGGTCAAATAATAATAATCACAGTGGTTGTAGAGGGTGCAACAGGTCAGCACCTCAGGAGTAAATGTCAGTTGGCTTTTCATAGCCGATCATTCAGAGATAGAGACAGCAGGTGCGGTAGAGAGAGAGAGATTCGAAAACAGCAGGTCCGGGACAAGGTAGCACGCCCGGTGAAGACATTTAATTTCTGCCCCCCGTTTTACCATCGGAATGTGATACAAAAAGGGTGTCAGGTGTGCTTTAGAACCACGCTGGCGCCTCCCAGATGTGGGGTAGGCTGTTTGTAGTGTTTTTCCGAATGGATAATAAAAAATAACAAAAAATAAGTTATGCCCCCCCACTTCTACAAATCAAAGTTTTGCCCATGTATATATATATATATATATATATATATAGGATTCTGTATAGCACAACCATTTATGAAGCGCAAACATACAATTAATTTATATAAAGAATACAGCTTTATGAATCAATTTACATACAAATCACATTATGTGCAAGACCAGGACATTTGAAAAATTCCTTAATACAAAATTTAATAAAAAAATTCAAAAAAGTTATACATTTTGTGAAGGAAATGATGGGAGGAGCTCAGCGGGACACTGTATTCTTCCCAGCTGCGTTGTTGTAGGCACGTTATTGCAAGCATGGCCGGGGACACTGAAACACATCTCAGTGACTATGCCGAAAATAACAACGTTATCCGACAACCATTCCTTATCGGAGTGTCCGGAGGCACTGCCAGTGGCAAGGTTAGCACCTTACATATATTGTCTATTGTTGTATGTTTTTGAAACTGATGGAATGTGTTCAAGTCGCTCGTAAACTCGTCGACCGCGTGGCTCATGTCATACTGTTGGTTTGAATGACATCAACCCCTTGCCAATCTTGAGTAATCAGCATTTTATTAACGAGTTGGCTAAATGATTGTAACTTTTACATGTGGTTTCCTTCATCCGTTGGCATCATATTTCCCTTGTACCCAGGATGCCTAATTCCACCACACACACACACACACAATGGAAACAGTTTATTAAGTTGGCAAATACATTTAGTTAAATATAGTTGGCTATCAAATCAACCAACAGTTTCTAGTTAGTAAATTAGCTAAACTGTAATCGTTATATTTGATCCCCGGCACTACATGCTAACATTTATGTTATTAAGTAGACTGGCTAGACAGCTAACGTTAGCTAGCTACTTTTTGTTGCAAACACAGCTATAGAGAGCCTATAGCTTATCTACCGCGCCATACAGCCAGCTAAATCACTCTTTTGTTTAAAGTTATTTGTTTAACTAGCTAGCCCCGCGGGTTAGTCGAATAAGACGACGGTTCGTACCCTCTTCTGAATGTCAAAGTGACGAACTATTCGACACAATGTGGCTATTATCCACTATTGGACTTATTTATTGACGGAGGACACGACTTCTGGCTATTTCAGTTGAATCTATTGTTGACGCTTAGCTGCCTAGCTAATATTAACCACATAACAATAACAGACGTGGGCGCAAGCGGGAAACGGGCGTCAGTTGCTACTAATATTTTTTT
The DNA here is from genome assembly GCF_002021735.2 of Oncorhynchus kisutch. Classification (NCBI taxonomy): domain Eukaryota; kingdom Metazoa; phylum Chordata; class Actinopteri; order Salmoniformes; family Salmonidae; genus Oncorhynchus; species Oncorhynchus kisutch. Next base: position 39,549,056 of record NC_034203.2, read on the forward strand.
GTATTCCAGTATACTTTTGCAGGAAGAAAAGCAGGCTCGGTACATATCTTCCTAATATAATTATTAGTGTACATGTGCTTGACGCACACAGAACTGAATTCTTCATCTAATTAACATAATGTCCCTGTACAAGACTTATAAGACCTGCAAGGTATTGCATTAAAAAAAACATGGTATATACAGTACCAGTCAAAAGTGAACTCATCTACTCATTCCAGGGTTTTTCTTAATTAGTACTATTTTCTACATTGTAGAATAATTGTGAAGACATCAAAACTGAAATAAAAGTGCAGTCCAAAAAAACATCACTTGCTATGATGAAACTTGCTCTCATGAGGACCACCACAGGAAAGGAAGACCCAGAGTTACTTCTGCTGCAGAGGATAAGTTCATTAGCGTTAACTGCACCTCAGATTGCAGCCCAAATAAATGCTTCAGAGTTCAAGTAAGGCACACCTCAACATAAATTGTTCAGAGGAGACTGTAATTCAGGCCTTGATGGTCGAATTGCTGCAAAGAAACCACTACTAAAGGACACCAGGAAAATACTTGCTTGGGCCAAAAAACACAAGTAATGGACATTAGACTGGTGGAAATCTGTCCTTTGGTCTGAGTCCAAATTTGAGATTTTTGGTTCCAGCCACCGTGTCTTTTTGAGACACTGACTAGGTGAACGGATGATCTCTGCATTTGTGGTTCCCACTGAAGCATGGAGGTGGGGGTGTGCTTTGCTGGTGACACTGTTGGTGACTTATTTAGAATTCAGGGCATACTTAACCAGCATGGCTACCACAGCATTCTGCAGTGATGCACCATCCCATCTGGTTTGTGCTTAGTGGGACATCATTTGTTTTTCAATTGAGATTGTTTGAGATGAGTTGGACTGCAGGGTGACGGAAAAGCAGCTCAGCATATGTGGGAACTCCTTCAAGACTGTTGGAAAATCATTCCTCGAAGCTGGCTGAAATGCCAAGAGTGTGCAAAGCTGTCAACAAGGCAAAGGCTGGCTACCTATGAGGGGAGAAATTATGTTTATATACAATTAACCAGGATAGTAATTCTTGAGTTTAGTTTAGTGAAGTTACATTTGAGGAGAAATTCATTGACTCCAACTTCTTTTTTTCATTTTTTTTTCAAAAACAAGAATTGGAATAATATTACAAATCCTATCCTTCAATTAATGTAATTGTTGATCCATCTAGTCTTAAATAATGTTGGATGTACCAAAATCAAGCACATTTAAACATCCTTGATTACATTTATTCATTTTTTTAAGTATTCCTTCAAACAAAATGGAAGCTGTCTTTTTAATTGTTGCTTGGGGGAACATCCAATACCATTGCAGAATATATTCATCTTGATAATCCTTCAGTTTGACAGCAATATGACTTTTTTTCTCTTTTTTTAAAGAGATCCGTTAACAACGAAGCATGATCGTTTCTTCACTTTCTACTTGTACCCAGGCTACAAATAAATGTATTTTTTTAGCTAGTTTGTTCGTTTTTAAAGTAGTACAGGACGCAGTCAAGATTTGTATGTAGTTACCACACTATGTAGTTAATAGCTTTGTGTGATTTGATAATGACGTGTTAACACTGAGCCTAGTATGGCCTGTAGTTTTCCACTATTTGTTCGTACTTGTTGGTTTGAGACCACAATTAAATACCAGTCTTGTAACCAACAGTAGTTTGGAAAGCAAATTAATAGTTTGCGTCGTATATCACAAGGCATATGTAATAAGCTTGTGAAATGAACTAATGTTAAAATTCTTAAAAGAACTCGATGGAAGCTTCTACTCAATGTCCTTTCCATTCCCTGGCTCCTTCCTTACCCTCCTCCATTCCTATTGTTCGGTTGACCCACACATGAAGTTAACTTTTGGTATAGGGCCACTGTTTGGCTCCTTGAAAATCCCTGTACAATTTGATTTGATTTGATTGATTTGTTGGGTGTGACTGAGGTGGGGTGGTTTGGGATTGCTGGCCCATGGAGTTATGAGGAAGTAGTGAGCGAACAGTAATAACCTGCAGTGTGGTGTAGCAAACATGGTGTACTGAACATGACGCCACATTACCCTACTGTAAGTGCAGTTATGAGGAAGTGGTGAGCGAACAGTAATAACCTGCAGTGTGGTGTAGCAAACATGGTGTACTGAACATGACGCCACATTACCCTACTGTAAGTGCACTGGAACCAATGTGGCTCGGGTTGAATGGTATCCAGGCTTGTGCCTGCTTGCATTTGCTAACTGAGATGACTTACTGCCTGTAATATTTACTGTACACCCCGCTGTAGTGTTATGTCTGGCCAAATCATAGTCTGTATATAGAAGCTACATCGTGTTTGACAGGCTCTTGGATGAGGAGCTTTAGGTTAGTCTGTGTGCTGCAGTGCTGAACAACACGGTCTCCGGAGTGGGCGTCCGATTTCATTGTGACACTTTTTTTCACGGACACAAAAGCACCATAGTCTGTGGCAGGTCAGGAGAATGCCCCGTCAGCACTGGCAGCCTGGTAGATGGGAGATCCTGGCATTTGAGTGTGTCGGTGAGGACAGGTGGCCTGAGCACTGGGAAGGGCACTTGGGTCCAGGGTGGTACTTCCATAGTGCTCCCTGTTTTTGCTGGGGTACTGGGTACAGTATGTTTTTACTGGGTACAGTATGTTTTTGCTGGGGTACTGGGTACAGTATGTTTTTGCTGGGGTACTGGGTACAGTATGTTTTTGCTGGGGTACTGGGTACAGTATGTTTTTGCTGGGGTACTGGGTACAGTATGTTTTTGCTGGGGTACTGGGTACAGTATGTTTTTGCTGGGGTACTGGGTGGGGCTGTGGTGGTCATGAAATTGTCAGATACTGATTGTCAAACAAATAACTGCGGTCTCACAGTAATTGACCATTAATTAACAAACACATTTAAAATCTCCTGGCTTCCACACACAGTCTACAAGCCACTGATGCAGACCTTAGGAACATCGACAGTCTAATAAAGCCAGTTTAATATAGCCTACACTATCACAATCAATCCATTTATTTTAGAAACAAGAAATTAAGAAATGTGGTCTATTTCAGAACAGAATAGCATACTCTGAGTTAGAGTTAGTTGCTTAGAATTCTGTGGCATTCTTTGTTTAGTATGAAGAATACAATTGAACATAGCTGAATAAAATAGAAAGGATATTTATTCCAAACGAGTGCGCGCGTGCAGCTATTCTGTTTTTGAGCGGTTAACAAAGAAACCGGTCCTCCTATATGCTTTATTGAGTTATTTATGAAACTTCCGTTGGGATACAAACATTGGGCTATGTGTTTTAATTTTTAATACATTCTAAGGCTGCATGATACAACTCCAATGATGATTTGAAAAAAGTGCCATGGAAGGCATGGGCTTTGTTTTTTGCCCATGCTGTACACACTTCATCAGCGCCTAATTCACAATTTGACAAGCACTTGATAATGCCTTGAATCCAGGCGGAATCCCCTTTGGCCATAATGCCCCCTAAAAAAAACATGCAATTTGCGGCCAGAGGCCGTTGTGCTCTTGTGTTGAATATAAGAATTTTAATTCCCTTCTCCCGGGTGCGTGCTACGAAGCACCTCTCAGTTATTAGCCAATGTCCGTCACATGATGGGGTCCTTCTCATAGGCTACAAGTGAAGACTAACACATCGGATGTTGGAAGAACTGTCCACATTTACTTGTAAAAAGCTGTCGTCGAGGCAAAGAGGTGGCTACTTTGAAGAATCTAAATTCTAAAATAAACAAAAAATATAACACTTTTGGTTTCTACATGATTCCGTATGTGTTATTTCATAGTTTTGATGTCTTCACTCTACAATGTAGAGAATATTACAAATAAAGAGAAACCCTTGAATGAGTGTCAACTTTTGCCTGGTACTGTAGTTTGCAATAGAAGTTGCTTTTTAGGTGTCACTTTCATTTAGGTTTGGGTAGAATTTTGATTAACCACATGACAATCATTGTAAGATATGAAGACGTTATTGTAAATTAAATTAACCTGCTCCGTGAAAATGTGCATATGAAAACTAACTGCCACACAGATCGGTAGAAATGTTCTGATAAATTGGCATTCCACCTGAGAAAGGTAGCCGACTCTTCCTGTAGCTTTTACCGGCAACTTCCGGAGAGTAACAGGCCTGCCAACATGCACTCATTTTGCGTACCAACTACTAAATTCTCTGTCCATGTACGCAGGTATGAGATCTGAGTTAAAAGTGTATTTAAAAAATAAATAAATAAACATTTTAATAAAAAATAAATCCACCGAGTATATCTAACATCTCGATTTTCAAGCTGCAATACACAAACAGGTACAGAGTTTGTCAACGGACATGGAGATGAATACGTCATTATTTGACGTCGCTACCCGGTGTCTGCCCCCCCCCCCCTTCTGTTTGTTGTGATGCTGAGTTTGCCGACTGTCAGCTGTACGTAAAACACATGGACAAATCCCTTTTCGACTCTGTGTGTTGTGGAAAGGTAAACACTAATTGTTTCAAGCTAACGTTAGTGAACATAAGATGGCCATTCAGTGGGCTCTAAAGTGCCAGCAGTTCACTATCATTGGCTAGTGACAGAAATTCAATGCAAATAAATAAAAAACTACTTTTGAGCAGAGGGGGGGGGGGGGGGGGGGGGGGCTGGTCTACTCCCACCTTTCGGCTGATATTGGTCATGTTCCACAGCAATGCAGACTGTAAATGAATATTCAGTCTCGTTTCCAAGAACAAAACCCAGGACAGAGCCTCCCTCAGTACAGACACATTGAGTGCCCTCGTTACCAAGAAGGTTTCAATGATTGACAGAGGAACTGTTAGCCACAGATAAGTCTACCCTGATGCGTAAGGTTAAATCTGCGAGCTATCAGGCAAATCTGTCTAGGAAATGATTTTCTGAACATTTTGACGGTCTCCAGAAGATTTGTTCTCACCCCCTGTTTCCTATCATAGCTTTTTCGTTTTTATGGATAGCATGTTTCTTTGATGCTGATGCTCTGCTTCAAACATTTGTTATCATATCAGTAAAAAAAAAAAGTGGTTTAGACGTTTGTACATTTTGTACCTAAACAAATAACATCGATTTAAAAAGTAAAATAAACTCCCAGAATAAAGTCATAGGGAGTGTCTATATAGAAAAGTTTTAAATTGACCAATTGATTGGTCGAAAGACCAGACTTTCTGATGACCAAGATTTTGTCGGACAGCCTAATATTTTTGCCTACTTTTACTTCACTACATTCCTGAAGAAAATAATATACTTTTTACTCTATACATTTTTTTTCTGACACCCAAAAGTACATGTTACATTTTGACAGGAAAATGGTCCAATTTATACACTTATCAAGAGAACATCCCTATTGCCTCTGATCTGGTGGACTCACTAAACACATGCTTCATTTGTAAATTGTGTGAGTGTTGGTGTGCCCCAGGTTAGCTTAATATAAGGAATTTGAAAGGATTTTTTAGCAATTACATTTTACTTTTGATACTTAAGTATATTTAAAACCAAATACTTAGAATTTTACTCTAGTATTTTACCAGGTGACTTTCACTTACCTTAACAGAAAACGCCTCGAGTTCTCTTTACCATGACTGCAAATGTGATTATGAATGTTATGCTTTATTATAAAGGTGAACGTTTCGTAAAGAATTGAACTCACACGTTGCCTGTGTATGCCAGTTAGGCGCTACACCAGTTGTAAAGCGGATTAATGTGCTTCATTGTGATCCAAACCTTACTAAAACATATAGGCCTATGGGCTAGGCTACATGAGGTGTGATACTAACCTTACTAAAACATATAGGCCTATGGGCTAGGCTACATGAGGTGTGATACTAACCTTACTAAAACATATAGGCCTATGGGCTAGGCTACATGAGGTGTGATACTAACCTTACTAAAACATATAGGCCTATGGGCTAGGCTACATGAGGTGTGATACTAACCTTACTAAAACATATAGGCCTATGGGCTAGGCTACATGAGGTGTGATACTAACCTTACTAAAACATATAGGCCTATGGGCTAGGCTACATGAGGTGTGATACTAACCTTATTAAAACATAGAGGCCTATGGGCTAGGCTACATGAGGTGTGATACTAACCTTATAGGCCTATGGGCTAGGCTACATGAGGTGTGATACTAACCTTATAGGCCTATGGGCTAGGCTACATGAGGTGTGATACTAACCTTATTAAAACATAGAGGCCTATGGGCTAGGCTACATGAGGTGTGATACTAACCGTATAGGCCTATGGGCTAGGCTACATGAGGTGTGATACTAACCGTATAGGCCTATGGGCTAGGCTACATGAGGTGTGATACTAACCTTATTAAAACATATAGGACTATGGGCTAGGCTACATGAGGTGTGCAACTATGATTTTGAAAACGTTGCACAAAAAAAGGCATGAACTGTTTCTTGCCTTACTGCACAGAAGCTGGGCGTCATTCACTAGTGATAGACTAATATTGTCACCCATCAGACTTCATTTAATCTTGTCTTTACATATATTAAATAATGTGACATTTGATTTAGAATGGACAATGCACCTGTTGTGAAGCAGGGGGGAAAATATACATCTATTGTTGCGCAACATGAGCTCATAAACTCTCATGAAGTGTTTTGATTTAGATGTTGAATACAAATGTAATGATGTCAGTGTTTAGAGGGACACTAGACTTCTGAGTATCAGGCAGTTAGCAAGATTGGTAGGCTACTAATGACCATCAGCATGGTCTGCAGTCATGACTCGTGACCGTCAGTGTGGCAGTAATATGGTCACCGTAACAGCCCTAGTACTAGTTACTGTAACTAGCACACTGTAGAACACACTGCAGTACACAGAACATACTGTAACTAGTACACTGTAGAACACACTGTGCAGTACACAGAACATACTGTAACTAGTACACTGTAGAACACACTGTGCAGTACACAGAACATACTGTAACTAGTACACTGTAGAACACACTGTGCAGTACCCAGAACATACTGTAACTAGTACACTGTAGAACACACTGTGCAGTACACAGAACATACTGTAACTAGTACACTGTAGAACACACTGTGCAGTACACAGAACATACTGTAACTAGTACACTGTAGAACACACTGTGCAGTACACAGAACATACTGTAACTAGCACACTGTAGAACACACTGTGCAGTACACAGAACATACTGTAACTAGCACACTGTAGAACACACTGTGCAGTACACAGAACATACTGTAACTAGTACACTGTAGAACACACTGTGCAGTACCCAGAACATACTGTAACTAGTACACTGTAGAACACACTGTGCAGTACACATAGCATACTGCAACTAGCACACCATACAGTATGCTCTACTCTGTACAGTAACTAGCATACTGTAGAACATACTGTTCTACTGGTGTACGAGGTACTGCCGCAATATTTGTTATTCAAATTGTGTATTTTATTAAATTAAATAGTCCACATTCGCTTGAAAAATGTATTTAAGGGCCTCGAGTGGCGCAGCGGATCTAAAGCACTGCATCGTAGTGCTTGAGGCGTCACTACAGACCCTGGTTCAATCACAGGCTGTGTCACAACCGGGAGTCCCATAGGGCGGAACACAATTGGCCCAATGTCATCCGGCTTAGGGGAGCATTTACTTGGCTGATCACGCTCTAGCGTCTCCTTGTGGTGGGCCGGGTGCCTGCAGGCTGATTTTGGTCGTCAATTAAACAGTGTTTCCTAACACATTGTGCAGATGGCTCCCGGGTTAAGACGGTGGGTGTTAAGTTGTGCATTTTGGCGGGTCATGTTTCAGTGGATGCATTGACTCGACCTTCGCCTCTCCCGAGTCTGTTGGGGAGTTGCAGCGATGAGATGATCGCAATTGGATATCACAACATTGGGGAGAAGGGAGAAAGTGGTTTTAAGGTATTGTTTTTGCAGGTTTACATTTTGCTCAGGTTTTTGCTCAAGCACACCTTTTTAAATCGAAAAACAACAATTGGATGTAAGTCCATAACGATGCTTAAAACCCTTTCCTCCAGTCAAATGACAATGTTATGAATATTTTTTAATGATTAATTAACCATTACTTGTAAAATATTTTATTAAATACAGTGTTTGTCATGGTTTTGTATTTTAGTATTCTCTCTGTGTGTGAACTGAAAATGTAATACATTTCAACTCTATCTCTGACCATGGTACAGGTACCTTTTTTTTTTAAAGCCCATAACCATGTGTATGAGGTGTATAGTCTTGTTTCAAGTAGATTTGTTTAAGATTACCATTTACTATCTTCATTGAATGTTTTCATAGTTTATCTGCAGATAGGCCAAATGAGTGGCTCTCTCACCGATGCGATCCGGTAGGCTACAGACGAGTCACTCACTTTAGCATCACTGTTTGGCAAACCCCGACGTCTAGGAAGCCCTTTGGTTTACTTGTCCCGACGTCTAGGAAGCCCTTTGGTTTACTTGTCCCGACGTCTAGGAAGCCCTTTGGTTTACTTGTCCCGACGTCTAGGAAGCCCTTTGGTTTACTTGTCCCGACGCGATACCATGGAACTACGTTTTATGAATGCCAAAGGCATATAGAAGATTGACTTTATTCAGTCAGTTCAACACTTTATTTATTTATTTATTTTAAAGAATTAGTCAACACTTGCTGTTCAGTTGTCAATCAACACACAGTAAATAGCCTACTATGCACCACAACTCCGTGGCTGGCTATGTGAAACACGAGAAAGTCATTTATTTTCTATCAGAAAACAATGAAGCTAAGTCGTGTCATTTACTGCTTGTGTTACATGATGCTGGTGGATTTTCACATCCCATGCCCTCTTCCAACTGTGTAAAGAAATGTGACTGCAACCAAAGATCTGTATATAGTGACAATGTTCTCGTCCTCCCTAACGATGGGAGTCGTTGTCCCCAAGGCAGGAAGGCAGGCGACAAGCTTAGGTCCACGATAAACCTATCAAATATTGTTTGTTTTACAACGGTGTGAAATGCGTCCTGTGTTCTTCTGTGTGTCTGCAGTCGTCGGTGTGTGAGAAGATCATGGAGCTTTTGGGCCAGAACGAAATCGACCACCACCAGCGACAGGTAGATTCCATTCTCTCCCCCCCCAGTCCTGGTTTTTCTGCACTGTAGCTCACAGCCATAGCACTCAGGGTTTAGCTTCCACTGTGCAGCCCTGACCGATCTGTGTCATTATTTTTCCAGGTAGCCAACCTCTCTCCAATCTATCCCTATTCTGTTTTTTTTTCTTCTATATACCAGTATTATACAACCCGAGATGGTTAGCTTCCTCAGTGTAGTGCTGACTTGTGTCGTTGTTTTCCAGGTAGCCATCCTCAGCCAGGACAGTTTCTACAGAGAGCTGACTCCAGAACAGAAGGCAAAAGCACTCAAGGGCCAGTTCAACTTCGATCACCCAGGTATGGGGTTGGGTCCGCATAGGGCTGCTAGCTACATAGGACTGGTGGGGCCGCTAGCTACATAGGACTGGTGGGGCCGCTAGCTACATGGGACTGGTGGGGCCGCTAGCTACATGGGACTGGTGGGGCCGCTAGCTACATGGGACTGGTGGGGCCGCTAGCTACATGGGACTGGTGGGGCCGCTAGCTACATGGGACTGGTGGGGCCGCTAGCTACATGGGACTGGTGGGGCCGCTAGCTACATGGGACTGGCGGGGGGCCGCTAGCTACATGGGACTGGCGGGGGGCCGCTGGCTACATGGGACTGGCGGGGGGCCGCTAGCTACATGGGACTGGCGGGGGGCCGCTGGCTACATGGGACCGGCGGGGCTCCGCTGGCTACATGGGACTGGTGGCTCCGCTAGCTACATGGGACCGGCGGGGCTCCGATGGCTACATGGGACCGGCGGGGCTCCGATGGCTACATGGGACCGGCGGGGCTCCGATGGCTACATGGGACCGGCGGGGCTCCGATGGCTACATGGGACCGGCGGGGCTCCGATGGCTACATGGGACCGGCGGGGCTCCGCTGGCTACATGGGACCGGCGGGGCTCCGCTGGCTACATGGGACCGGCGGGGCTCCGCTGGCTACATGGGACCGGCGGGGCTCCGCTGGCTACATGGGACCGGCGGGGCTCCGATGGCTACATGGGACCGGCGGGGCGCCGCTAGCGATGCGTAGGACCGGGAGCAGTGGCTTGCTGGGGCTTGGCAGGGTCTGTTTTGCTGTGTGTAAATGAATCAGAATGTCTGACTTTTAATGTAGTTCCAACTAGGGTTGACCCCATTTAGTCGACTGATCGATTGTTGACCAAGATTACACTTTTTTTTGTCGAGCTGTCGCAAATATATTTAATTTATGGCACACGAGACACCTATCTGATTTGCGCCTGTCTCATTGGACTAATTCATTGTTCATGCCGCAGGGATGGCACAGTCCAAGAAGGGGAGCGTGGTGGCTGACGCACAATGCACAGCTCTTCAGAAAAAGCGATCTCGTGCAAATTCATTGTTTCATAATTTAGTTGTGTGAGTTGTTTGCCCTTTGATTGTTCGTCTATCAATTCCCCATTCCATATATTACCAGTAGTACATTAAGGTTAATAACCATAATTTCTAATCTACAGTGTTTGTTTGGCTACGGTAATATCTGCTAATGCATTGAATTTTTGAATTATTAATATTATTAGTTGTTTACTGTTTTCATTTTTGGGATTGGACACATTGTTTGCAGAGCGCACAACCAATGCTACACTTGTGAGAAACCAGTTTTGGTTTATTTAATTCCATTTTGAATTTGGTCAATTTTGTTTGGAGCACTCCTGTCAATGTTGAGTAAGGACGTGAACCTGATTACACACAGAAGTAGGCCTAGGCAATCTGGCCTGTGCGCAATTGTATAAATGTGCCCATTTGAGGATCTGATTTAATATTTCCTATTGGCTTAACTCACCACCACCCAATGAACTGTGGCGCTTCTCAAAGTAGTTTTTTCAGCAAGTAAAAGTCTGTCTTTAAAATTCAATGAGTGACGATAGTTCCTCAATGTATTTGAAAAATCTTTCCAGTGAAAACGACATAAAATAGGCCAACCTGATTACTTCTTATCCCTTGTATGAATAGTCTACAGGGCCGGACCCAGTTGATAGTTGATACAATGTTTCACCCTTTTTAATTATATTTCAAATTCAATTTATCACGTATTCCATGACCACATTTCATATAAAATTTCAGAGTTTTCCATTTTTGGCCTCTGTCGGCAATCCATCCCTCATACACTCAGCCCATCTTCCTGCCATACTCCTAGTCAGCAGATCTATAATAGCAGAGTCTCTCAGCTGCTGCACGGCGGGGGGGTGTCTCAATTAACACTTTCTCCTAAAGTGTTAATTTCCTCTCACTGATTTAAAAGAGAGATGCCTGGCATAGTCTAGCCCATGTCTCCTCCAATCTAATACTTTTTAGATTTGTGTGAAGAAGTGTCAGGAGATATTGGGGGAGACCCAGGGTCTGAGAGACGGACCATAACAGCTGTGACCCAGTAGACTCCACAGAGATTCCTCAATTACACTAGTCTAGTGTGTGTTTGATAGCGTGTGTTCACATGTGGGTTTAGTGGAGGCCACTGTCAGCAGATGGGTACATGGAGGTCTATGTATGGTCTGTTATTTTACTAATGGAATGGAAGTGAAACCTTTTCAATTTTATTTTTATTTATTTTTTACTAAATCTCCTGCTTTCTCTTAAGCCATTTCTGTCTCTTGTTGTTTTTACTTAAATTTTTCTTTCTCTAAATCTGTCATTCTTCAGATGCCTTTGACAATGAGCTTGTTATGAAGACTTTGTGGCAGATCATGCAGGGGAAGACCGTACAGATCCCGGTGTACGACTTTTTCACCCATTCCAGGTGAGCTCCTTGTTGCGGTGTCCACACACCGGGGGGGCGTAGGCGTACTGCAAAGCAGTATCAAGGACTTCGCCAGCTAACTCGCCTAAATATATTATCTTGAATTGGACATGGGTCTAATTGACTCAACAACCAAAATCACATATCAAAAATGTAGCTTTCTTAATGAATCAGGAAATCAATAGTTCTATATCAGGGTTAGCTGGCTGTTGCTTGATAGCTTACCCCTCTACTCTTGTTTGTATTCTAACAATAACTGTACATGTTTCTAACCCAAGTATTCTTATTTGTCAAGTTCAGGTAGTACCTACTGAGAACAGCCACGTAGAGCAGGTTTCTGTGGTCTGATTTAATACAGCGTTGTTGGGTATTCAATCCCATTTTATCTGTCTCATTGGTTGTCTCTAACAGGATGTTTTCTTAGGATATATCAATACAAACTGTTTGTACAATACCAGGCTGTTCGTTCTTATTTTATGTCGTGTCCTGTTGGGTCAGCCTGATTTTTTTTATTTATTTTATATTCATGGTGTCTTGTTTGCTTCCAGGAAGGATGAGTTTGTGACTGTGTACCCGGCTGACGTGGTGCTGTTCGAGGGCATCCTGATGTTCTACTCCCAGGAGATAAGAGACCTGTTCCAGATGAAACTGTTCGTAGACACGGATGCAGACACGCGGCTTTCACGCAGAGGTGTGTTTGCTGACTCCACTTCCTTGTGTATTTCTGGATAAGGTTAAACGTCGTACGAACTCTTGCCAGTCAGACTCTGTGTCAGTGTCTCTTCTTCACTTCTGTGTTCCAATTCTAGGGTGTGTGTGTTCCAATTCTAGGGTGTGTGTGTGTGTTCCAATTCCAGGGTGGGGGTGTGTACCAATTCCAGGGTGGGGGTGTGTACCAATTCCAGGGTGGGGGTGTGTACCAATTCCAGGGTGGGGGTGTGTACCAATTCTAGGGTGGGGGTGTGTACCAATTCTAGGGTGGGGGTGTGTACCAATTCTAGGGTGGGGGGGTGTGTACCAATTCTAGGGTGGGGGGGGTGTGTGTGTACCAATTCTAGGGTGGGTGGGTGTGTGTGTGCGTGTGTGTGTACCAATTCTAGGGTGTGTTCCAACCTGTTTTATTTCTTCCAGTGCTAAGAGACATAGGTGAACGGGGCAGGGACCTTGAGCAGGTTCTTACTCAATATATCACATTTGTCAAACCTGCTTTTGAGGAGTTCTGTCTTCCAGTAAGTTTCCACTCTGTGTCCCCGTTATATTGTGTGCTAGTCAATGAAGCCAGCCATAATCTTTGCAAATGCTTGCGTAGTTATTGTAGTACTTGTAATGTTTATTTCCAGACTAAGAAGTATGCTGATGTGATCATCCCTCGTGGAGCAGATAACTTGGGTAAGGAGAAACGTCCATGAGATCTGATCCTTTAATTCCCTTCTGGGTTGTATGCAATCTTTTTTGCTCCTTTTTGTCAATATAGTGAAGGGTTATGGTAAGTAAGGAAAGGCTCTTATGCAGCTGCCACGTTACATGAATTTTCCCTCTGGAGTTTCCTTGTTTTATACCACTTTTGTGAATGTACATTGGTAACCCTAACTTCACTGTTCCCTTCCTCTGGTCTTTTTTTTTCTTTCAGTGGCAATAAACCTGATAGTACAGCACATCCAGGACATTCTAAACGGCGGACTGACCAAGCGGCACAGCGGCTGCATGAACGGGCACAGCACGCCCACCCGGCAACGACGGACCTCAGAGTCCAGCAGTCGCCCTCATTGACCTCCTTTTGTATTGGAGGCAGAGTGTGATTAGATCTGTACATAATTACCAATGGCATTGCCGTATTTAAGATGGAGGAAGGCTACGTCCTGATTCTCTACCCTGTTACCAGAGTGTGCACTTGCACACTTCTGGTCCTTGTAGGAGAAGTGTAGAGAATTGGGACGCAGGCAAAGAGTAACTACCATGCTTATTATTATTACTACTACTGTTATTACAGGTACTTTTATTGTAATTGTTGGATTTGGTTCAGGTGGGGAGAGAGAACCTCCAGTTTTTGCAATGAGATCATGTGTTAAGAATGACCCCCTTTTTTGTTTTTTGTTTTCTGTTTATTTAAAATTTCTATTTCATATAGTTTGCTTTTTGACAGATTTAATCAAATGTGGAAACTGGTGTTGTCCAATGAGAATTAAACCCTAAAATCACAGGCTGGGATCCAATTCCTCATTGAGAAAGATGTTGGACCTTGAAATGGGGATGAAACTAGACAAAGTTGAAATGAAAACTCAGGATTGCGCTCGTTATTCGTTCTCGTTGACAATCTTGAAATAGGTTTTTTCCTACCCTTTTTTTTTTTTTTTTTTGTCGGTCTTATCGTGTTTTTCTAGTCTGTATGTTCCGTTCCCTAGTTGAGTTGTCTTTTGCCTGTCACTTACCCTCCACCATTTGCTAAGCTACAGAACCTCCACAAGAGGGAAGTTCCAAACTCCATGACATTCTAAATTCCACACAGAATAGGTAGGTTGAAGTACTAACAAAGGTTGAATATTCTCAAACAAGGTTTCTTTATTATGGAAGCCCAATTTTGGTGTTACTTACCTGACAACGGTGGTATGGTTAGCTTGGGCTGACTCGTCCTGCATGATATCTTGTGTATTTGGCTTCCACCACCAGGAAATACACAATCTCGTTGTCAACACAGTAAAGTGTTATGAGTGCTATAACAAAATATAAATTGTCCAGTTAATTGATTAAACTTGCACAAGATCTTCAACTATTTGCATAAAATGCTTTTCCCTAATTAATCTTGAAGCAGAATTAATTTAACATTTTGAAGAAATAAACCTATTGGAGTTTAATTTCCCCTAGTCATTTAGTAATTGTTCTTTCCTAATACTGTTTTCTCAGGTTGACAGAGTACCATTTGAAGTGCAGAGGTATTAGTCAAACTGCGGGAAGGGTCCCATAACAGCAATACAACTGAATTACACCTGAATCATTATTTTTCTGACAAGACTTGAAAACATGAAACCAGCACAATGCCTTTTCGCTGCTGAATTGAACCACAATACACAATACTATTATTTCCAATTAGTCCATTTCTGTAAAATGGCTTGCATATCCCAAGTGTTGTATTTAGTAAGCATACAGTTGCTGAATTGTGACTTAATATTTACCATAAAATTTGTCTGGATGTTGGATTGATGTAGAAATGTTGGATGATTGGAACAATAAAAGCACATTACAAAATGGTAGATTAAAAAACTGGAGGTGTGTTTGACTTACTCCTGCAACAGCTGAATAATAATTTAACGTAGAAAAAACAGTATACATACAAGAAGTATACAACTAGTCAATGATAACATGTGCTAGGGGGTACAACAAATTACAGATTATACAAAGACCTTAATAGAAACACACACATTGCTTGTTTTAACAGCTTTCTTATTGGAAGAAGGTAGACTGGTCTTAATGTACTGCTTCAATTCTTTATAGAGAAGTTTTTTTTATTAGTGAATATACATTTATGAATATGACATTTTTCCATTAGCACAATTTAGATTTGAGGTTAAATTGTTTTTCTTTATCCTTATGGTTAAGGAAACCGAGCAGCACATTCTACCATTAAAAACAAAAGTAATCAAGGATATTAACAATTATAAAACCATCTTTCCATATGTTTCTGGATGCTCAACACAAAAAGTACAGTCAATGTCTTTTTGGAGTTTCTTCAAGTAGTGATTCGCAGGGCAATACTTATGGATCATTCTGAAAGAGACATCTTTGACCTTGTTAGCAAGTAGGTATTTGTGTGGTAATAACCAGACTTTTTTCCAACAGATATTAGTGACCACCATTGGATACAATATCCCTTTGAAATAAAGCACGTATAGATCTGTTCTGACGGAGCAAGGATAAACATATTTTCCCTATTGGAGAATCAACTGGATTAAGCGAGGGAAGGTTAAGAAGGTGAGGTCTGGCTATACCTCTAAATAACGAGAGTTCCAGATGGAATAGCATCAAAGACTCAACTCTAGGTGTTACAGGGATATTATAACGATATAAAAAAAAACATTCATAATTGAGTAACAATACTGCTGCATTAAAAAGTTGACTCACCAGCTGGATATGATTATTGAACCAGTTCATTAAAAAATAAATAATTTTTTTCTCTATACAATATATCCTTAGCTGATTGATTCTTGACTATGCGTAAAAGCGTGCCTTGACGTAGCTACGCTTGCGTATTTTGAAACGAGTGTTTACGCAAATGTACTAGAGTGTCAAGATGGTGGTAAGTGAGGCCACATCATTCAGAGCATGCACGCTTTTAACAATATTTACATTACCATTAATTAAATGCGTGTTATATGTTTCATAGAAAATTGGGCTGCAGTTCAAAGCCACTTTGGAAAATGTCACAAATGTGCGGCCAGAAGGTGAAGACTTCCGCTGGTTTCTAAAGGTAACTAAGAACTTGCTAACCAGCTGATGCTAGCCATTTTACGATGAGCTATATAACGTTATATTTATCATGACACACAATAAGCGAATTTGTCAAATGGTGAAAAGTTGTATCACTACATAAACAAGACATTTACAGCACGACAAACTATGAAAGGTACTCCTGTGACGTTATTTTCAAAACATTGCTAGTTTTTAGTCAGTAAACAATACGCATGTGACGTGTAACGTTAGGCAGCTAACGGTAGGTAACAATACAAAAGCATTGCTGATGTAGTGTTGTGGACTCCCAGTAACCCATAGAATTAGGATTAGAATAGAAGGTGTATGCCATGACTACACACAATGTATGCTTCCCTAGTTGACAGACTATTCCCTATAAAGTACACTACTTCTTTTTTTTACCAGAACATGTGCCCTGATCAAAAGTAGTGCACTACATAGGGAATAGGGCTGTAGTGCACTACATAGGGAATAGGGCTGTAGTGCACTACATAGGGAATAGGGCTGTAGTATAAAGTAGTGCACTACATAGGGAATGGGGTGCCATTTGTGACAAATACCGTAACATACGTACTTTTGTCACAGTTAAAATGTGCCAATTGTGGTGAGATCCCAGAGAAATGGCAGTATATCAACCTTATGGTGAGTAAAGGTGAATTTATCAATGTATCTTATTATTCAAGATTACATTTGATATGGTGACGGATATTCCACACTTTGCAGTGACTGACTGTTTCCCTAGGACAGTGTACCACTTAAAGGAGGAAGAGGGAGTGCCAGCATGGTGCAGAAGTGTAAACTCTGTGCCAGGGACAATTCTATTGGTAAGCAAACAGAAGTAATTACACAAGTTGTTTCATACATTCAGCCATTTCACTTTCCTTTGGGGGATCTGAGATGACTGGATAGAGGTAAGCAACAGCTCCACCTTGTTTCTGCCATGATGTTCATATGTTTATGTGTGTTCACAGATATCATGAGAGACACAATCACCCCGTACAACGTGAGTACAGTACTTATTGTGAAGCTTACCTCTCAATTGATCCTTGGCTTGACTGCAATTGAAGGTGGGAAATGTTTAGTAATAATACTGCCTATTTCATCCTACCACTCTGTTGCTGCTGACACTTGAAGTGTTCTGCTACAGTACAGTACATCTTTAAAACACAAGAGTATTTATTTATTTCAGCCACTCACACCTTCTTGTCTCTTCCTCGTGGTGCTGCTGCTGTGAAGGCTGAGGATAGTGAGAGGTTTAAGACCATGGTGCAGTTTGAGTGTCGAGGCCTGGAGCCGGTAGACTTCCAACCACAAGTGAGAACAGAGCACACTCCTGTACTGTATGTTGTCAAATCTCAGCTAAGGTTGTAGAAGCACAGGTTATATAGCATCAGGGGATTTGTTTTCTCCCTGACTATTCTGATAAAGTATAACAATTGGATCCACTCTACCTTTCAAAAACAGATTCCAAATGTTTAGCATAGACATTTCTGAAACCTTGACATTTTCTTTATTTAGTATTGTTTTGTAACAGTTTAATGACAAATGTTCTTAAGAACTTGTAATACTGATGAAAGAACAATAAAGTCAACTAAAATATGTGCTTTACAATACTCAACCTTGTCCCCTGTCTCTAACATCACATTACTTTGACCTTGAAACACAACAGGCGGGCTTTGCTGCAGAGGGAGCTGAGTCGGGGACCAAGTTTCCTGAAATCACCCTACTGGAAAAAGTTAGTATTTTTTATCTATGGCCAGTAGGTCAACATAGTAAATGTGAACATTGATTTCAAGAATAGTTTCCAGTACCCAATACAATAGTTATTTTCAGTTCAAGAACAGCATTTTTAATACTTCTTCTCCATATCAGGACTGGACAGACTATGACGAGAAGGCCAGTGAGTCAGTGGGCATCTATGAGGTCACACACCAGTTCATCAAGTGTTGAGTTACGGTCAAGCGCTTTGTACGACCAGCTAGCCCAGGTTACGGGATGTAAACACACTGGCCAGATATCCACTCATCCACTGACTGAAATGGCTGTCGGTGTCAGACACATCCAATGCTAATGCAGTGCTGTTGACAGTTATAATGCAGTGCTGTTTGGTTTGTGACAAGCAAGAAGCATTTGAGGATTGATTGAATGAGATATGTGACCATGCCTTTCCTTTTGTCACTACCCCAATAAAGATCATGAATAAAATAAAATAAACTGATAATGTGGTTTTAAGGTTTTCTCTGCCTGGAATGATCTGTATCAGAATGAATTGAGTAAATCTGAGGCACTTCGGTCACAATAAGTAGTGATTAAACTCAACCATGTATGACTGCCACTGTTTTTGAAAGTTTGTTGTTATTGTCAACAATAGCACAGTACTTTGCTCTTAAACGCACTTTTTAATACAGTCAATAGTAAAACATTATCTCGCTAACGTATTTGGCCAGAGTTCATCCAGAGTTCAACCATTGTTTACACAACTGGACACACTTTCAACTGACTTCATTAAGAAGTCACTATTGTGTGACGTTAATATGGGTATAGAAAGCAAGGAGTTATGCTGCGTTCACACGCTCCTCGGAAACTCCTTCGTTGTACTTTGACTTCTCAGTTCGGTGAACGGTTATCCGTATTGTCACTCTTCCCTCTTGGAAGCACTCGTCTCAGCACAACAACCAGAATGGCTCCTCAAAAGAACAGAGTATTCGTCATTGGAGTGGGAATGACAAAGGTAAATCTTGCTATTGGTTATAAATGGTTGCATTTCGACTAGCATTCGTGCTAGCTGGATTGCTATCTAGTATTGAAAGACTATTTAGAAAAGAGCTAGCTCGTTGTCCTTAGCTAACGTTTTACCTGTCATGTTGGTTAGCAGCATTTCCAAAAAACGTAGGTAGTTACAGTAGCTTGTTATTTCTTTCGATAATTAACATAGGCTAAGCAACTACTGTTGGCTAAACATATAACGCGAGATTTAAGACTTTTGTCAGCTGTTCATGTTGGTGTTGCTAGCTATCTAGGTAACTACAATAACGTAGCTAATTTCAGCTAGCTTTCAAGCTATCCTAGTTAGCTAACACGAAACATTGAATAACAACTATATTGGGCTAACAATGTTTAAAATTGTATTGTGAATTATGGCTTGGAAATGTATTTGCTAAAAAACCCAGTCTAATCTGAAAGTCCAATACTCCATGGTCATACGCTAATTGTGCCAAGGGTCATGGATGCATTGCACACACCGATAGCTAGATAAACTAGGACGTCCCTCCTGTGCAGTCAGAATTAGAAGAATACTTTCTTTGTCCATTGCCTTTTCAGATCTCTCTCGTGCTCTCACTCACTCACTCACTCCCCCCTCCCCCCCACAGGGGAGGTCAGCCATAATACCGTGCAGTTTACGGGCAAAGTGCCTTGCTCAAGTACACAGCAGTCATGTTGACACAGAGCTCTGTCTGTGTAGTAGTTGAACTGTTATCCCCAGTCTGAGATTTGATCCAGAACCCTCTCCTGTGTTTTGTCTTTGCAGTTTGAGAAGCCAGGAAAAGAAGACTTTGACTATCCCGACATGGCAAAGATAGCAGGTGGTTGTCATTTCATTTCATTACTGTACCTGTCCTGTACTTGCCAACATTGCTACATTCACCTGGATACACCTTGAGCTGTAGTCACCTGGATACTACCTGGTTATAATACCCTGTGTTGTACATGTCATATAATAGTCCCATTCTACATGCAACATTTTGAGTGATGCCCATTGTTCCCTGTTGTGTCTTATAATCATGTTCTTATGACTCAGGCGAGAGGGCCTTGTCTGATGCTGGAGTCCCCTACTCTGCTATAGAGCAAGCCTGTGTGGGCTATGTGTATGGTAAGAGACTGTCATTGATTATAATGTTAACTGTCCGTTAAAAGTATTTTTTTTAGGCATATTAAATGCCTTGTGAGTTGCCTTCAAATTCATTCCAAAAGTGCTGTAAGTGTTCACCTAGTAATAAGCTATGATGTCATATAGGCCTAGTAATAAGCTATGATGTCGTATAGGCATAGTAATAAGCTATGATGTCGTATCGGCCTAGTAATAAGCAGGTCACCTGAGCTGACCTGTGTCTGTGTCATGAAGAGAACTGTCTAGTGATGAACTATTGCTTTTAAAACAAGATCCCTTTAAGATGTCTGTCCATCTGTGTGTCTCATCATGTCTCAGGTGACTCCACTTGTGTTACTGTCAATGTAAATGACCATATTATTATCATTATTTTTCAGGTGACTCTACCTGTGGCCAGAGGGCCATCTACCACAGCCTTGGCCTGTCAGGGATCCCCATCATCAACGTCAACAACAACTGCTCCACAGGCTCCACTGCCCTGTTCATGGCCCGACAGCTAATCCAGGGAGGTGAGTGGCACTTGACCATAGATATATTAATCATATCTGTGTTACACACACAGTACTCTATATATACAAAAGTATGTGGACACCCCTTGAAATTAGTGGATTCGGCTATTATAGCCACACCCATTACTGACAGGTGTATAAAATCGAGCACACAGTTGTTCAATCTCCATAGACAAACATTGGCAATATAATGTCCTTACTGAAGAGCTCAGTGACTTTCAACGTGGCACTATCATAGGATACCACCTTTCCAACAAGTCAGTTCGCAAAATTTCTGCCCTGCTAGAGCTGCCCCGGTCAACTGTAAGTAATGTTATTGTGAAGTAGAAATGTCTAGGAGCAAACCGGCTCAGCTGCAAAGTGGTAGACCACACAACTTCACAGAACGGAACCCCGGGTGCTGAAGAGCATAGCGAGTAAAAATGGTCTGTACTCTGTTGCAACTCTCACTACTGAGTTACAAACTGCCTCTGGAAGCAACGTCAGCACAAGAACTGTTTGTCAGGAGCTTCATGAAATGGGTTTCCATGGCCGAGCAGCGCACACAAGCCTAAGATCACCATGTGTAGTGCCAAGCGTCGGCTGGAGTGGTGTATAGCTCGCCACCATTGGACTCGGGAGCAGTGGAAACACATTCTCTGTAGTGATGAATCACGCTTCACCATCTGCTAGTCCGACGGACGAACCTGGGTTTGGCGGATGCCAGTAGAACGCTACCTGCCCAAACGCATTGTGCCAACTGTAAAGTTTGGTGGAGTAGGAATAATGGTCTGCGGTTGTTTTTCATGGTTCGGGCTTGGCCTCTTAGTTCCAGTAAAGGGAAATCTTAACGTTACAGCATACAATTATGTATTTTGGCAACAGTTTGGGGAGCCTTGAGGAAGGCTCTTCCCTGAATTGGAACGCTGACTGCGAGTCAGGCCTAATCACCCAACATCAGTGCACGACCTCACTAATGCTCTTGTGGCTGAATGGAAGCTTGTCCCCGCAGCAATGTACCAACATCTAGTGGAAAGCATTCCCAGAAGAGTGGAGGCTGTTATAGCAGCAAAGGGAGGAGCAACTCCATATTAATGCCCATGATTTCAGAATGAGATGTTCGACGAGCAGGTGTCCACATACTTTTTTTCCTCTTCTCTGGACGTCATTGGATGGGACACAGAGAGGTGAGTGGGACTGAGATAGAGGGGGGCAGGATTGATTCCTAGGACTAGGAGTCCTTTCCCTGCTCTGGTCACATGTTCAGGACAAACTCCTGACCCTAGTGATGCCATGTCCTGGAATCAAACTGAAGTAGGATGCATGCTCATCTACTATGATCCGTCTTATGCTGGACCTAAACATATGCCTTCTTTTGCTGACTGTAGGTCTAGTTGACTGTGCACTAGCCCTTGGCTTTGAAAAGATGGAGAGAGGCTCCTTGTCATCAAAGGTAAGACCAATCGTAGTACATGATCAGGACTAACCCAGTGTATTGTAGTTCATGATCAGGACTAACCCAGTGTATTGTAGTTCATGATCAGGACTAACCCAGTGTATTGTAGTTCATGGACAGGACTAACCCCATGGACAAGCATATGGAGGTGATGTTCAACACATATGGGATGGCAGCAGCCCCGGCAGCACCACAGATGTTTGGCAACGCGGGCAGAGAACACATGGAGAAATATGGTAAACATGATGGTGTGCGTGCACAGGTGTATAGTACCTAATGAATGGGTTGTTGGTGTTGTTCTCAGCCTTTTCTTTCATCTGGATGATATACCATGTAGTGCGTGACTGTGGAACTCTGGGAAGTCTGTCATTGAATAGTTAAGTGTATTAATTCCCGGGACTCTTCCAGGTACTACACCAGAGCACTTTGCTAAAATCGCATGGAAGAACCACAAGCATTCCACCAACAACCCGTAAGACTGCAACCATCAGCTCTTTAACACACAGAAGGCCTGGTCATTAGAAATGACCTTCTTTGACCATTCCAAAGATCAATGTTTTCCTGCCACTGCATGATAAGTGTGTGTGTGTGTGTGTGTGTGTGTGTGTGTGTGTGTGTGTGTGTGTGTGTGTGTGTGTGTGTGTGTGTGTGTGTGTGTGTGTGTTAACAGGTACTCTCAGTTCCAGGATGAGTACAGTCTGGACCAGGTCAAACAGTCCAGGAAGGTGTTTGAGTTCCTTACTCTTCTCCAGTGTTGGTAAGGAGTCCCACTATCTCTCTGGGGCAGTGTTTCCCCTACCAGAGGATAGGTAGAGTGGGGCAGCCCTCCCTGACCTCCACCTCCTATAGAGTTTTGCTTTATTTGATTACAATGAAACATTTTGGTGTTAAGGACCAGGGTGTTGCTTTGGGGGCTTTTGCACTCTGTCAGGAAAAAGTATCTATGGGACACTAACATTGTCGTCGTCCCCCCAGTCCTACCTCTGACGGTGCAGGGGCAGCTGTCCTGGCCAGTGAGGGCTTTGTGAGGCGCCATGGTCTAGAGCACCAGGCGGTGGAGATCTTAGCCCAGGAGATGGTCACGGACCTCGCAACTACCTTCGAAGACAATAGCTGCATGAAGATGGTGAGAGGGGACATAAAGCTGTTCAAAAGTATCCAACCACTTTTAAATGCAGAACAACAAAAAGATAGTGACTTATTGTGTTGTTTCCTGTTAGGTTGGATACGACATGACCTCCCTGGCAGCCAAGAAGTGTTTTGAGACGGCGGGCCTGAAACCCAGTGACGTCAATGTGATCGAGCTACATGACTGTTTCTCTGCCAACGAGCTGATCACGTACGAGGCTCTGGGGTTGTGCCCAGAGGGTGAGTCTGACCCTACCAATCTACCGCCTATTTCTAGCCACATAGAAGTAGCATTGTTAATTCTCTAGAATGTTTTCTTTATTTAAAAGAATATATAGAATTGCCTTTTATTTGTTTTTCACTGTTTCTGATTTGTTCAGTTCAATGTTTTACTATAGTTGAATTATTCATATATTTTTTGAATGAGAGGCCTTCTGTGTGTCTCTTTGATCTCATGTCATACTCCTGTCATAAACATAATGAGTTTTACCCTCTGGCTGTGTTCCCTTAGCATTCTGAGTTTTACCCCCTGGCTGTGTTCCCTTAGCATTCTGAGTTTTACCCCCTGGCTGTGTTCCCTTAGCATTCTGAGTTTTACCCCCTGGTTGTGTTCCCTTAGCATTCTGAGTTTTACCCCCTGGTTGTGTTCCCTTAGCATTCTGAGTTTTACCCTCTGGCTGTGTTCCCTTAGCATTCTGAGTTTTACCCCCTGGCTGTGTTCCCTTAGCATTCTGAGTTTTGCCCCCTGGTTGTGTTCCCTTAGCATTCTGAGTTTTACCCCCTGGTTGTGTTCCCTTAGCATTCTGAGGTTTACCCCCTGGCTGTGTTCCCTTAGCATTCTGAGTTTTACCCCCTGGCTGTGTTCCCTTAGCATTCTGAGTTTTGCCCCCTGGCTGTGTTCCCTTAGCATTCTGAGGTTTACCCCCTGGCTGTGTTCCCTTAGCATTCTGAGTTTTACCCCCTGGCTGTGTTCCCTTAGCATTCTGAGTTTTGCCCCCTGGTTGTGTTCCCTTAGCATTCTGAGTTTTACCCCCTGGTTGTGTTCCCTTAGCATTCTGAGGTTTACCCCCTGGCTGTGTTCCCTTAGCATTCTGAGTTTTACCCCCTGGCTGTGTTCCCTTAGCATTCTGAGTTTTGCCCCCTGGCTGTGTTCCCTTAGCATTCTGAGTTTTACCCCCTGGTTGTGTTCCCTTAGCATTCTGAGTTTTACCCCCTGGTTGTGTTCCCTTAGCATTCCGTTCTGTTTTACCTCTGTACCACACTTTGTGACTGTCTGCCTGTAGGCCAACATGAAAAGTGCTTTAAAGATCAAAGGTATTCTATTATTTAATGTATCACTGTTCTATGTTCCTAGGTAAGGCTGGAGAGCTGATAGACAGAGGAGACAACACGTATGGAGGCCAGTGGGTGGTCAACCCCAGCGGAGGACTCATCTCTAAAGGACACCCTCTGGGAGCCACAGGTAATAATAACTATGACCAAGTGACCTCTAACCCCTTCTCACTGTCACAAGTCAGCACAAACACCTGCTGCCCCACCCCATAACCCCTGACCTCGTAACCCTTGACCCCTCTATGAGCTACAGGTAAACAACACCAACCATCTCCTGCTGACCCAGTGACTTCATCATCCTCCTAATCCAACAACTCATTTTGTATGCAACAAATTAATGTTGAAAAAGCTACATTATAGATTAAGATGGAATCTGAATGTGTGATGTGACTGTATTTCAGTCTTGACCACCAGAGGGCAGTAGTCTCCTGAGAAAGTCAGTAACTCCCACAAAAGCCTTTATCCACGCTTTGCCTGTAACACACAGACAGGAAGTGACATCCTGAGTAGTCCCAGGAGGATATTGAACTGTGTGCTACGTTGATTCCTGTCATTACCTTCTTGCCCTTTGTGCTGTTGTCTGTGCCAAATAATGTTTGTACCATGTTTTGTGTTGCTACTATGTTACATGGACTCACTCTGTGTGAAATAATAGGAGTTGACATGAGTTTTTAATAACTAACCCTTCCTCTGTCCCCCATACAACATCTGTAGCGCAGATTCAACCACAAAGACCAGGGAGCTTTCCGAAACCCTCATACAGAAAGGCGGTGATTGGTAGATGGGTAACAATTACAAATCAGACACTGATTAACTTTAAGCATGGTCAAGTTAATATTTATGCTGTGGATGATGTATTAAACCACCCAGATACAAAGATACAGTCGTCCTTCTGAACTGAGCTGCAGGACAGGAAGGAAACTGGGTTGTCACCATGAGGCTTTTGGTGATTTTAAAACCACTACAGAGTTCATTGTCTGTAATGGGAGAAAACTGAGGATGGATCAACAACATTGTAGTGACTCCACAATAATGACCTAAATGACAGAGTGAAAAGAAGAATAAACACATACATAATATACATATTCCAAAGCATGCTTATGTATGCAACCAGGCACTAAAGTAATGCAGCAAAGAAGTATCCATTTTGGCCTAAATGCAAAGCCTAATGTTTGGGGTAAATCCAACGCATCACTGAGTAACTGCCTCCTTATTTCCAAGCATGTTGGTGGCTGCATCATAGTATGGGTATGTTTGTCATCAGCAAAGACTGGGGAGTTTTTCAGGATGAAAAGAAACAGAATGGAGCTAAAGCACAGGCAAAATCCTAGAGGAAAACTTGGTTCAGTCTGCTTTCCACCAGACACTGGGAGACAAATTCATCTTTCAGCAGGACAATAACCTTCAACACAAAGCCACAATTACGCTGGAGCTGCTTACCAAGAAGACAGTGAAGTGTTCTGGGTGGCCAAGTAACAGGTTTGTATTAAATCTGCATAAAAATCTATGGCAAGACTTGAAAATGGCTGTCTAGCCATGATCCCCAACATCTTGACAGAGCTTGAAGAATTACGAAAAGAATAAAGGGCAAGTATAGTAATCGCTGCCAAAGCTGTTATGAGACTTACCCAGAGTGACTCACAGCTGTAATCACTGCCAAAGCTGTTATGAGACTTACCCACAGTGACTCACAGCTGTAATCGCTGCCAAAGCTGTTATGAGACTTACCCAGAGTGACTCACAGCTGTAATCGCTGCCAAAGCTGTTATGAGACTTACCCAGAGTGACTCACAGCTGTAATCGCTGCCAAAGCTGTTATGAGACTTACCCAGAGTGACTCACAGCTGTAATCGCTGCCAAAGCTGTTATGAGACTTACCCAGAGTGACTCACAGCTGTAATCGCTGCCAAAGCTGTTATGAGACTTACCCAGAGTGACTCACAGCTGTAATCGCTGCCAAAGCTGTTATGAGACTTACCCAGAGTGACTCAGCTGTAATCACTGCCAAAGCTGTTATGAGACTTACCCAGAGTGACTCACAGCTGTAATCGCTGCCAAAGCTGTTATGAGACTTACCCAGAGTGACTCACAGCTGTAATCACTGCCAAAGCTGTTATGAGACTTACCCAGAGTGACTCACAGCTGTAATCACTGCCAAAGCTGTTATGAGACTTACCCAGAGTGACTCACAGCTGTAATCACTGCCAAAGCTGTTATGAGATTTACCCAGAGTGACTCACAGCTGTAATCACTGCCAAAGCTGTTATGAGACTTACCCAGAGTGACTCACAGCTGTAATCGCTGCCAAAGGTGTTTCTAAAATGTATTGACTCAGGTGTTGAATACTTATATAATGAAGGTTTTTTCATTATTTATAAATTCTATACTTTTTAAAAGATTATTCTTCCACTTTGAAATTATAGAGGATTGTAATGTAGATCGTTGACACAAAAAAAAGACAATTGAATCCATTTTAATCCCACTTTGTAACACAACAAGGGACTTTCTATAGCCACTGTACTGTATTTATTAAGGATCCCCATTTAGTTCCTGCCAAGGCAGCAGCTACTCTTCCTGGGGTTTATTATGGATCCCCATTAGTTCCTGCCAAGGCAGCAGCTACTCTTCCTGGGGTTTATTATGGATCCCCATTAGTTCCTGCCATGGTAGCAGCTACTCTTCCTTGTGTTTATATTGGATCACCATTAGTTCCTGCCAAGGC
Organism: Oncorhynchus kisutch; assembly: GCF_002021735.2. NCBI lineage: Eukaryota > Metazoa > Chordata > Actinopteri > Salmoniformes > Salmonidae > Oncorhynchus > Oncorhynchus kisutch. The sequence continues at coordinate 39,576,427 of NC_034203.2, forward strand.
AGCAGCTACTCTTCCTTGGGTTTATATTGGATCACCATTAGTTCCTGCCAAGGCAGCAGCTACTCTTCCTTGGGTTTATATTGGATCACCATTAGTTCCTGCCAAGGCAGCAGCTACTCTTCCTTGGGTTTATATTGGATCACCATTAGTTCCTGCCAAGGCAGCAGCTACTCTTCCTTGGGTTTATATTGGATCACCATTAGTTCCTGCCAAGGCAGCAGCTACTCTTCCTTGGGTTTATATTGGATCACCATTAGTTCCTGCCATGGTAGCAGCTACTCTTCCTGGGGTTTATATTGGATCACCATTAGTTCCTGCCAAGGCAGCAGCTACTCTTCCTTGGGTTTATATTGGATCACCATTAGTTCCTGCCAAGGCAGCAGCTACTCTTCCTTGGGTTTATATTGGATCACCATTAGTTCCTGCCATGGTAGCAGCTACTCTTCCTGGGGTTTATATTGGATCACCATTAGTTCCTGCCAAGGCAGCAGCTACTCTTCCTTGGGTTATATTGGATCACCATTAGTTCCTGCCAAGGCAGCAGCTACTCTTCCTTGGGTTTATATTGGATCACCATTAGTTCCTGCCAAGGCAGCAGCTACTCTTCCTTGGGTTTATATTGGATCACCATTAGTTCCTGCCAAGGCAGCAGCTACTCTTCCTTGGGTTTATATTGGATCACCATTAGTTCCTGCCAAGGCAGCAGCTACTCTTCCTTGGGTTTATATTGGATCACCATTAGTTCCTGCCAAGGCAGCAGCTACTCTTCCTTGGGTTTATTATGGATCACCATTAGTTCCTGCCAAGGCAGCAGCTACTCTTCCTTGGGTTTATTATGGATCCCCATTAGTTCCTGCCAAGGCAGCAGCTACTCTTCCTTGGGTTTATATTGGATCACCATTAGTTCCTGCCAAGGCAGCAGCTACTCTTCCTTGGGTTTATATTGGATCACCATTAGTTCCTGCCAAGGCAGCAGCTACTCTTCCTTGGGTTTATATTGGATCACCATTAGTTCCTGCCAAGGCAGCAGCTACTCTTCCTTGGGTTTATATTGGATCACCATTAGTTCCTGCCAAGGCAGCAGCTACTCTTCCTTGGGTTTATTATGGATCCCCATTAGTTCCTGCCAAGGCAGCAGCTACTCTTCCTGGGGTTTATTATGGATCCCCATTAGTTCCTGCCAAGGCAGCAGCTACTCTTCCTTGGGTTTATATTGGATCACCATTAGTTCCTGCCAAGGCAGCAGCTACTCTTCCTTGGGTTTATATTGGATCACCATTAGTTCCTGCCAAGGCAGCAGCTACTCTTCCTGGAGTTTATTATGGATCCCCATTAGTTCCTGCCAAGGCAGCAGCTACTCTTCCTTGGGTTTATTATGGATCCCCATTAGTTCCTGCCAAGGCAGCAGCTACTCTTCCTTGGGTTTATATTGGATCACCATTAGTTCCTGCCAAGGCAGCAGCTACTCTTCCTGGGGTTTATTATGGATCACCATTAGTTCCTGCCAAGGCAGCAGCTACTCTTCCTTGGGTTTATTATGGATCACCATTAGTTCCTGCCAAGGCAGCAGCTACTCTTCCTTGGGTTTATATTGGATCACCATTAGTTCCTGCCAAGGCAGCAGCTACTCTTCCTGGGGTTTATTATGTGCTGGAATGCTAACCTAGGAGTCACGGCCAGCAAGATTAGGGAGGGGTGTTAACTTGTCACCCTCTTTGATGTGGCAGGCAAGAGTTGATGGAAATGAAGTGCATTGGAACGCTAGCGAGAGGGAGATTTCGACCACGATGACCCGACCTGGTTAAATCGGAGAGGATTATAAATGTCTGTAATGGAGGCCCTATGTGGTAATTTTTCAATGTAGGAATTAGAAAAGAAAAATGGAAGGTCGTTGTGTTTTTATAGGGCCAGCAATGTGTTGTGTCAGGGACCTAAGGTTATTTTTCATTTGTGAAATGACATCCTGCCTCAGCCACACTCTGGGTTCAAATGCCTGTTGTCCATCTGGTTAGATTTAGCAATCCAGCATTAGCACTTACAGGCTTTGTGTGTGTGCGTTGTGTGTGTGTGTGTGCGCGATGTGTTGTGTGTGTGTGTGTGTGTGCGTTGAGTGTTGTGTGTGTGTGTGTGTGTGTGTGCTCAGAAGGAAGGAAGGACAAATGGGAAATCCATAATCTATGATAGGAAATCAATCTGTTAATTGAGACCTTTCAAATATGAAGACTTACATGTGATGTTCAGTTTGTTGTCCAAGTAGATATTACAGTAGGCTTTCCAATCCCTCTGGTTGTTAGCATGATGACTTTCTTATATAACGCTTATATAGCTGTAGAGTGCGTTGACCTGTGATTTTGTAAGTTCTGGCCCAGTTTTCTGATCTCACAGACATCCTAGAGCTCTTACATGTAATTCTGTGACTGACCTTCGTCTCTCTGTGGTGTATTACTCCGGTCTGGTTCAGTATTAACCTCCCCTCTCGGTTGTTGATCTGTCAGGTCTGGCCCAGTGTTCTGACCTCTCTCTCTCTCATTTTGTTCTTGTTGATTACTCTGGACTTGCTGAGCGTTCTGATCTCTGGGATTGACTCAGTGCATTGACCCTATCGGTTTCTGTTATTGCTCAGGTCTGTTCTATTGTGTTGGCCTTAATTTCTCCCTGTGGTTGATTAGTCAGGTCTAGCCCAGTGGTCTGATCTGATCTCTCTCTGTGTATGTGTCATTGACCTCCCCGCTCTCTCTCTCTATGCTTGCTCAGGTCTGGCCCAGTGTGCGGAGCTGTGCTGGCAGCTGAGAGGCCAGGCTGAGAGGAGGCAGGTCCCGGGGGCGAAGGTGGCCCTACAGCACAACATCGGCCTGGGAGGAGCTGTGGTCGTCACTCTCTACAGGATGGGGTTCCCTCAGGACGCCAGGTGAGTCTATCCGTCTACCAACTTACTAATTAACGGACTAGGTGAGAAACACAAAACTGAGGTGATTTACCAAATAACTAAATAACTAGGCTTTATCTCTCAGATCCTTGCAGAAATCAGATGTTTAAAATAATAGAAACCAGTTTTCTGGTTTCTCACTTTAAAATGTACAATAAATAAAACAATTTCTTTCCATGTTTAACAAGCCAAACAACTCTATGCACAAGGACTACTTAGAACAATTTACACAGAAAATATTACAAAAACACAAATACAAAAGTCTTGTAACAAAATCAAACTTTTCCAGTAAATGTTTTTATAAAAACATGTAGCGTGTAAATTGTAACATGTAGCGTGTAAATTGTAACATGTAACGTGTAAATTGTAACATGTAACGTGTAAATTGTAACATGTAACGTGTAAATTGTAACATGTAACGTGTAAATTGTAACATGTAACGTGTAAATTGTAACATGTAGCGTGTAAATTGTAACATGTAGCGTGTAAATTGTAACATGTAGCGTGTAAATTGTAACATGTAACGTGTAAATTGTAACATGTAGCGTGTAAATTGTTCAAAGTAGTCATTGTGCATAGAGTTGTTTGTTTTTATTAAACGTTGAAATCAATGTTTTGTTTTTTGGCAAACATTTTTAAAGTGACACATCAGAGTCTCGGTGTAATTCCGTTAATAGGGAATAGGGTTTTGTTTGGGACGTGGCCACAGCATGTACTTTAACCTTCTGTGTTGGAACAGATTAAGTAAAGATACTGTAGTATGGCCTTGAACTCCTTTCAACATTGGTGCACACACACACACATTTGCACACAAGCGCACACACGTTTACTTTGTGACTGTCCTTCAATGATGATGTTGCACACACACACACACACACATTTTTACCAGCCTCTCTTTTCTCTCTGAGAACGCACTCTTAACTGAAGCCGTGTTCTGTTCCTGTGTGTGTTTCTAGTTCCCAGATAGCGGCTGTCCCCACCAGAGCAGAACGTCTGGAGGGCTTCAGAGTCTATTCTGTCTTCCAGGAGATAGAGAACAAACTACAGGAGGTACACCACTTGGACAAACTAACTTCCTGTTCATCATTTATATCCTTCTATACAAAGTCCAAATGTGTTCATGTTCTGTGTGGATGCTGACGACTGCTTTACCTCAGTCTCACTCTGCGGTGTCATTGCTGCTTGTTGTCGCATCAATTAAGTGCCACATTTGAATTTTATTTAACTTATTTAACTATAAAGCTTTTTGTATTATAATAATGACTTTATAAGTTAGACTGTTAAACAGAGACAGAGACTGTCACCAGAGACCAATGTCAAGGTAGTCTCAGAACCCAGTACCACTAGCTAGCTTTGTGATTTATGGAGTCCGTCAACTCGTATATATTTAGGTAACTTTAACCCGACGTTAGCCTCCGCTGCCACATTAACCTAACACAACCCAACAGAACGCAGAGCCATAACAGTCCATCTCTCTCTGCTCTGATGTCACATCGGGTTTGTCTGCAGGAAGGAGTAGACGTTGTGAAGAAGATTGGAGGAGTTTTTGCCTTCAAGGTGACAGATGGACCCGAGGGGAAAGACGCTCTGTGGGTCGTAGACGCGAAGAATGGACACGGCTCTGTGAGCAACGACGCTGGTGTGTGTCTGTCTGTCATCAGATGATCTGGTCTTTGTGTTTTAATGTTGAGTGTTTTTATCAATGTGAGCGTTAGAGGTATTGGAGGAGATCGATGATCTTGGCTGAGACTCTGACATATTCGATTTCCTGACAACAACAAAAAAACAGAAGGACTGTCCGTCTGAGGAGATGGTTGTCTGCAGAATATAAATGACTGAAGGATGGGCGGTCTGTCTTCTGAGAGAGCAGTTCTGTAATGCAAAAGACAAAGAAGGATTTTTATTCAAACGCCAAACACACACAATATTTTAATTGCTTCCTTTTAGAAAACACACACACACACACACACACACACACACACACACACACACACACACACACACACACACACACACACACACACACAGAGAACTTTTAAATTGCTTCCATTATGGCTGTCTGGAGTAATGTCCTATTCTTCCACTCAGCTCTGTTGAAAAACCTTTAAAAACTTGGCCTTCCTCTGAGCCTTTCCTGTTATCAAACCTATCTCACTTGTTAGGATGTTTTATAGAAAGCAAGGTAGCGTCCTAATCGCACCCTATTCCCTATATGGAGCACTACTGTTGAGCACTATGGGGTGGCATTTGGGACATTGCCCCAATAGTACGTTGAATAGTTTCTAAAGAGCAGCGGACATTTCATAAAAGCAACTTCCGTGGTTGAAGTGGCCGGTGTGTGTGAAGTAGAGCACAGCACAGTACACTTCATCCTGTCCCTGGTACTGGAATGACAACTTGTTCCCTTCTTAACCACATGGACAGTAGTCTATCATGTTATTGAACCATGAATAGCGCAGTCCCAGTGATTTAAAGTGTTGGGCATTGAAGTTAACATGAAGTCAAGGATCCCATGTATCTTGCAGTATATAGTTGATTGGATTCTGGAATGGTTCCGATCAACAAGAAACTGGAGATGAGGGAGAAACTATAGAGCTTACTTCCTCTTGTTCTGTTCGTAAACAGCGTCGTTCTACAAAGTTGTGCCTTCTGTATCCCTTTTGATATTTTAAGTAGAAATTGTGCAACAATGTTGATTTTTTTTAAAATCCTGTTCTATTAAATGACATGCCGGTTAATATAGACCACGTGGAAAATTCAATAGATCTTATCTATTTTTTTTATATGAATAAAGACTTCCAACAGGGCGAAAACGGGTCAAATCAGTGTTTCCACGTCATTTCAACCCCCCCCCCCCCCCCCCCCCCCCCCCCAAAAAAAGTCATTGTGATGATGACAATGGACTCAAAATGGAAAACTGATTGGATTGGACCCTATTCCCTATTAACGGAATTACACAGTCATCAACTTCAGGGCATTTGGTCTTTTTCACCCAACTTTTGCATTGAAATCAAATGACATGGGGACATTGTTTTGTTGTTTTCACATTGAATTCAAAACCAAACATTGAACTGATGTCTGTGCCCTATGGGTTGCTAAAGTTAAAACAAACTGAGGGGGTCGAGCATAACAACACTCTTCTCTTATCCATAGATAAACGGTAGAAATGTTTTTAACCATGACATTTTTTTGTGAAGATTACATTCAGTTGCCCCTCGCTGTTGGAAGGGGAAGGTTTTTGTAAGGCAGGATAATTGAAGGAAGGTTTTTGTAGGGCAGGATAATTGAAGGAAGGTTTTTGTAGGGCAGGATAATTGAAGGAAGGTTTTTGTAGGGCAGGATAATTGAAGGAAGGTTTTTGTAGGGCAGGATAATTGAAGGAAGGTTTTTGTAGGGCAGGATAATTGAAGGAAGGTTTTTGTAGGGCAGGATAATTGAAGGAAGGTTTTTGTAGGGCAGGATAATTGAAGGAAGGTTTTTGTAGGGCAGGATAATTGAAGGAAGGTTTTTGTAAGGCAGGATAATTGAAGGAAGGTTTTTGTAGGGCAGGATAATTGAAGGAAGGTTTTTGTAGGGCAGGATAATTGAAGGAAGGTTTTTGTAGGGCAGGATAATTGAAGGAAGGTTTTTGTAGGGCAGGATAATTGAAGGAAGGTTTTTGTAAGGCAGGATAATTGAAGGAAGGTTTTTGTAAGGCAGGATAATTGAAGGAAGGTTTTTGTAGGGCAGGATAATTGAAGGAAGGTTTTTGTAGGGCAGGATAATTGAAGGAAGGTTTTTGTAGGGCAGGATAATTGAAGGAAGGTTTTTGTAGGGCAGGATAATTGAAGGAAGGTTTTTGTAGGGCAGGATAATTGAAGGAAGGTTTTTGTAGGGCAGGATAATTGAAGGAAGGTTTTTGTAGGGCAGGATAATTGAAGGAAGGTTTTTGTAAGGCAGGATAATTGAAGGAAGGTTTTTGTAGGGCAGGATAATTGAAGGAAGGTTTTTGTAGGGCAGGATCATTGAAGGACGGTTTTTGTAGGGCAGGATAATTGAAGGAAGGTTTTTGTAGGGCAGGATAATTGAAGGAAGGTTTTTGTAAGGCAGGATAATTGAAGGAAGGTTTTTGTAGGGCAGGATAATTGAAGGAAGGTTTTTGTAGGGCAGGATCATTGAAGGAAGGTTTTTGTAAGGCAGGATAATTGAAGGAAGGTTTTTGTAAGGCAGGATAATTGAAGGAAGGTTTTTGTAGGGCAGGATAATTGAAGGTTTTTGTAGGGCAGGATAATTGAAGGAAGGTTTTTGTAGGGCAGGATAATTGAAGGAAGGTTTTTGTAAGGCAGGATAATTGAAGGAAGGTTTTTGTAGGGCAGGATCATTGAAGGAAGGTTTTTGTAAGGCAGGATAATTGAAGGAAGGTTTTTGTAAGGCAGGATAATTGAAGGAAGGTTTTTGTAGGGCAGGATAATTGAAGGTTTTTGTAGGGCAGGATAATTGAAGGAAGGTTTTTGTAGGGCAGGATAATTGAAGGAAGGTTTTTGTAAGGCAGGATAATTGAAGGAAGGTTTTTGTAAGGCAGGATAATTGAAGGAAGGTTTTTGTAAGGCAGGATAATTGAAGGAAGGTTTTTGTAGGGCAGTATTTAATTTAATTCTCTCCTCCATTCAGATAAGAAGGCTGACTGCACTATCACCATGGGAGATGAAGACTTAATGAAGCTGATGACAGGCAAGATGAATCCACAGACGGTGAGTCCTTAAAACAACAATGAATAAGGCTGTGTCCTAAATGGCACCATATTCCCTATATAGTGCACAGCCTTTTCAAATCAAATTTTATTTGTCACATACACATGGTTAGCAGATGTTAATGCGAGTGTAGCAAAATGCTTTTTATCAGAGCTCTATGCTAATAGGGTGCCATTTTGGATGAAGCCCAATACTATTGTCCTCTTGTTCAGTTTTATACACATTTATACAAAATATAAAAACAGAAATGCCTTATTTACATAAGTATTCAGACCCTTTGCTATGAGACTCGAAATTGAGCTCAGGTGCATCCTGTTCCTATTGATCATCCTTGGTGTTTCTTCAACTTGATTGGAGTGCAACTGTGGTAAACACAATTGTCTATATAAGGTCCCACCGTTGACAATCTTTGTCAGCAAAAACAAAGCCATGAGGTCGAAGGAATTGTCTGTAGAGCTCTGAGACAGAATTGTGTCGAGATACAGATCTGGGGAAGGGTAACAAAAAATGTCTGCACCATTGAAGGTCTTTAAGAAGACAGTGGCCTCCATCAATCTTAAATGGAAGTTAGGAACCACAAAGACTGTTCTTAGAGCTGGCCGCCCGGCCAAACTGAGCAAGGGGGCAACAAGGGCTGTTCCTTGTCACTTCATCTGACCTGACCTTGAGCTGAATTCCTCACTCCTCCCTACCAAGCCTAGTGCAAGTAGAGTTCCTCAGGAGAGGCAGATGGGTACATAGATACGTAGAGATCAGCTTTTATGAATCTTGTAAGTATTTTTTTTAAATTAAATGTTCTTTTTATTCATTTGATTTTGGTCAAAGTGACCAAAGCCCGATCTTAAGTAGGATGCCAAATCTGATTTGATTGTTTTCTAAAAATAGGTTTGGAAATTGGCCAGTGTAATGAGATTAGTCCTTGTCCAGAGTGCATTCTGTTATGCCATAGGGTGGGTCTCCTCTCTCACTCACTCTCACTCAACCCTCCCCTCTTCTCCCCTAAGAAATAAATGTCTAGTCAAGGCCTTCAGATGTATTAAGGGCATCAGCCCCTTGTCTGTTCATGGACATTGACCCTGGACGTAAGGAACACAGTCTGACCACGCCCACAGACCAAGGACAATTCACTCAACATGTAACAGACAGGGAGAGAAAAATCAATTGAATGAGTTTGTTCACAAACTTCAGTCAACTTTACATGCACACACACAAGAAATAGGATGAGTATGTTTACCTACTTCAGCAAACAGTGTGGGTGTCCTCAAGTACTTTGCAATCACACAAAGTCTTCAAAATCAGAGGTCAAGTGGGGCCAGATACCACAGAGAATAGCCAGGTGTGGTCTCAGACCTCTGTTAGGAACCCAGATACCACAGAGAATAGCCAGGTGTGGTCTCAGACCTCTGTTAGGAACCCAGATACCACAGAGAATAGCCAGGTGTGGTCTCAGACCTCTGTTAGGAACCCAGATACCACAGAGAATAGCCAGGTGTGGTCTCAGACCTCAGTTAGGAACCCAGATACCACAGAGAATAGCCAGGTGTGGTCTCAGACCTCTGTTAGGAACCCAGGTACAACAGAGAATAGCCAGGTGTGGTCTCAGACCTCTGTTAGGAACCCAGGTACAACAGAGAATAGCCAGGTGTGGTCTCAGACCTCTGTTAGGAACCCAGGTACAACAGAGAATAGCCAGGTGTGGTCTCAGACCTCTGTTAGGAACCCAGATACCACAGAGAATGGCCAGGTGTGGTCTCAGACCTCTGTTAGGAACCCAGGTACAACAGAGAATAGCCAGGTGTGGTCTCAGACCTCTGTTAGGAACCCAGATACAACAGAGAATAGCCAGGTGTGGTCTCAGACCTCTGTTAGGAACCCAGATACCACAGAGAATAGCCAGGTGTGGTCTCAGACCTCTGTTAGGAACCCAGATACAACAGAGAATAGCCAGGTGTGGTCTCAGACCTCTGTTAGGAACCCAGATACCACAGAGAATAGCCAGGTGTGGTCTCAGACCTCTGTTAGGAACCCAGGTACAACAGAGAATAGCCAGGTGTGGTCTCAGGCCTCTGTTAGGAACCCAGGTACAACAGAGAATAGCCAGGTGTGGTCTCAGACCTCTGTTAGGAACCCAGGTACAACAGAGAATAGCCAGGTGTGGTCTCAGACCTCTGTTAGGAACCCAGATACAACAGAGAATAGCCAGGTGTGGTCTCAGACCTCTGTTAGGAACCCAGATACAACAGCGAATAGCCAGGTGTGGTCTCAGACCTCTGTTAGGAACCCAGATACAACAGAGAATAGCCAGGTGTGGTCTCAGACCTCTGTTAGGAACCCAGATACAACAGAGAATAGCCAGGTGTGGTCTCAGACCTCTGTTAGGAACCCAGATACAACAGGGAATAGCCAGGTGTGGTCTCAGACCTCTGTTAGGAACCCAGATACAACAGAGAATAGCCAGGTGTGGTCTCAGACCTCTGTTAGGAACCCAGATACAACAGAGAATAGCCAGGTGTGGTCTCAGACCTCTGTTAGGAACCCAGATACCACAGAGAATAGCCAGGTGTGGTCTCAGACCTCTGTTAGGAACCCAGATACCACAGAGAATAGCCAGGTGTGGTCTCAGACCTCTGTTAGGAACCCAGATACCACAGAGAATAGCCAGGTGTGGTCTCAGACCTCAGTTAGGAACCCAGATACCACAGAGAATAGCCAGGTGTGGTCTCAGGCCTCTGTTAGGAACCCAGGTACAACAGCGAATAGCCAGGTGTGGTCTCAGACCTCTGTTAGGAACCCAGATACAACAGAGAATAGCCAGGTGTGGTCTCAGACCTCTGTTAGGAACCCAGATACAACAGAGAATAGCCAGGTGTGGTCTCAGACCTCTGTTAGGAACCCAGATACAACAGGGAATAGCCAGGTGTGGTCTCAGACCTCTGTTAGGAACCCAGATACAACAGAGAATAGCCAGGTGTGGTCTCAGACCTCTGTTAGGAACCCAGATACAACAGAGAATAGCCAGGTGTGGTCTCAGACCTCTGTTAGGAACCCAGATACCACAGAGAATAGCCAGGTGTGGTCTCAGACCTCTGTTAGGAACCCAGATACCACAGAGAATAGCCAGGTGTGGTCTCAGACCTCTGTTAGGAACCCAGATACCACAGAGAATAGCCAGGTGTGGTCTCAGACCTCTGTTAGGAACCAAGATACCACAGAGAATAGCCAGGTGTGGTCTCAGACCTCAGTTAGGAACCCAGATACCACAGAGAATAGCCAGGTGTGGTCTCAGGCCTCTGTTAGGAACCCAGGTACAACAGAGAATAGCCAGGTGTGGTCTCAGACCTCTGTTAGGAACCCAGGTACAACAGAGAATAGCCAGGTGTGGTCTCAGACCGCTGTTAGGATCCCAGGTACAACAGAGAATAGCCAGGTGTGGTCTCAGACCTCTGTTAGGAACCCAGGTACAACAGAGAATAGCCAGGTGTGGTCTCAGACCTCTGTTAGGAACCCAGATACAACAGAGAATAGCCAGGTGTGGTCTCAGACCTCTGTTAGGAACCCAGATACAACAGCGAATAGCCAGGTGTGGTCTCAGACCTCTGTTAGGAACCCAGATACAACAGAGAATAGCCAGGTGTGGTCTCAGACCTCTGTTAGGAACCCAGATACAACAGAGAATAGCCAGGTGTGGTCTCAGACCTCTGTTAGGAACCCAGATACAACAGGGAATAGCCAGGTGTGGTCTCAGACCTCTGTTAGGAACCCAGATACAACAGAGAATAGCCAGGTGTGGTCTCAGACCTCTGTTAGGAACCCAGATACAACAGAGAATAGCCAGGTGTGGTCTCAGACCTCTGTTAGGAACCAAGATACCACAGAGAATAGCCAGGTGTGGTCTCAGACCTCAGTTAGGAACCCAGATACCACAGAGAATAGCCAGGTGTGGTCTCAGGCCTCTGTTAGGAACCCAGGTACAACAGAGAATAGCCAGGTGTGGTCTCAGACCTCTGTTAGGAACCCAGGTACCACAGGGAAAGGTGTGTTCTCAGACCTCTGTTAGGAACCCAGGTACCACAGGGGCCATATTTGTCCAGGTGTGGTTTCAGACCTCCGTTCAGATATAAAGGACTTCAAAGACCTGAGAGCGATGTATTGTTTTTGAACTGACCTCGTCCCCAGATTGGCTGGAGGACCCGACTATAACTGATTCCCATGATCCATTTTCTGACGTTGAGGAGAAAGGGAGATGACACAAGAGGGAAATATAGATTTTTACCATTGTGACATTTTCAGCAGGTGGGTGTTTTTTCCAATCCAACATTTCGCAATTGAGACAAAAGTAATGCAAAGGGATGAGAAATTCCACAGGGAAGAATGTGATTAATGATAGTGGACGGGCAATTCTTTTTCCTGGCTAAATCTATGCCCACTTCCCACCCACACACCTGGGGCCATTGATTCATTTGGTTTAATTGATCCTTTCAGCAACACTGAACACAGTCCTTTGGGTTTTCCCTTCGTTCCATTTACCCAAAAGGAAAGAGAAACCTTCACACTGCTCTTCTTAGTATCACTTATTTTATTCAAGCTTATGCGTCGGACTCTTAGTCTTCGTCAGAGCTTTTATTTGTGAGAGTCAGAATCAGCGAGCAGAATTGAAGGAGTTGGAAAACAAATTGAATTGAACCTTTATTTAACCACGAAAGACACTTGAGGTTAGAAACCTCTTGTTGTACCAGTTAACAGACATCATACACATACTTCCTCAAGGATGAATCCTGCGATGTTATGGTTGTTTTTGGGGTTTCGATCTGGGCCATTAATCTCACCGTTTATGCATTGGATTTGATCTGAACCGCTGAAACGCAGGCAGGCATGCCTCCAGTTGGTTCATGTCAGAGCAGAGCCGTTCCCTGGCTGCAAGCTGTCACCCTGACGAACACTGCCAGCCCCTCCCGCTCTCTCTTTCCCCCCCCCCCGTGTTCCAGTTTTCAGTGAACTGTGTCAATCCTGCAACTGGGTAATCTGAACCCTTTAAACCTTGGATCATGAGCAGTAGTTGACTTTCCTGTGTTTTAACCCATTGTCCTCTGATTGATCATTTCTCTCTCCCACCTGTCCGCTGCAGGCATTCTTCCAGGGCAAGCTGAAGATCGCAGGAAACATGGGCATGGCCATGAAGCTTCAGAGTCTGCAGCTGGTGCCAGCCAAAGCCAAGCTGTGATTGGCTGATAGAGCCTCAGCTCTGGAACTCCTGCCATTCTCTCACCCCTCCCCTCACCCCTTTCTCACCTCTCACCCATCCCCTCACCCCTCCTCTCACCCCTCATTTCACCTCTCTCACCCCTCCTCTCACCCCTTTCTCACCCCTTTCTCACCCCTCCTCTCACCTCTCTCACCCCTCCTCTCACCCCTTTCTCACCCCTCCTCTCATCCCTCACCCCTTTCTCACCCCTCCTCTCACCTCTCACCCCTCCTCACCCCTTTCTCACCCCTCTAACCTCTCTCACCTCTCCTTTCATCTCTCTCTCACCTCTCTCTAACCTCGCTCACCTCTCTCACCTCTCTCCTCATCTCTCACCTCTCCCTCTCTCTGACCTCTCCCTCTCTCTGACCTCTCCCTCTCTCTGACCTCTCCTCTCTCACCTCTCCTCCTCTCTCACCTCTCCTCCTCTCTCACCTCTCCTCCTCTCTCACCTCTCCTCCTCTCTCACCTCTCCTCCTCTCTCTGACCTCTCCTCCTCTCTCTGACCTCTACTCCTCTCTGACCTCTACTCCTCTCTGACCTCTACTCCTCTCTGACCTCTACTCCTCTCTGACCTCTCCTCCTCTCTGACCTCTCCTCTCTCACCTCTCCTCCTCTCTCACCTCTCCTCCTCTCTCACCTCTCCTCCTCTCTCACCTCTCCCTCTCTCTGACCTCTCCTCCTCTCTCACCTCTCTCACCTCTCCTCCTCTCTGACCTCTCCTCCTCTCTGACCTCTCTGACCTCTCCTCCTCTCTCACCTCTCCTCCTCTCTGACCTCTCCTCCTCTCTGACCTCTCCTCCTCTCTGACCTCTCCTCCTCTCTGACCTCTCCTCTCTCTGACCTCTCCCCCTTTCTGACCTCTCCTCTCTGACCTCTCCTCCTCTCTCTATCATCTCATTCCATCTCTCTCCTCCTCTCTCACCTCTCCTCCTCTCTGTCCTCTCCTCCTCTCTGTCCTCTCCTCATCTCTGACCTCTCCTCCTCTCTGACCTCTCCTCCTCTCTGACCTCTCCTCCTCTCTGACCTCTCCTCCTCTCACCTCTCCTCCTCTCTGACCTCCTCCTCTCTGACCTCCTCCTCTCTGACCTCTCCTCCTCTCTCACATCTCTGACCTCTCCTCCTCTCTGACCTCTCCTCCTCTCTCACCTCTCCTCCTCTCTGACCTCTCCTCCTCTCTGACCTCTCCTCCTCTCTGACCTCCTCCTCTCTGACCTCTCTCACCTCCTCCTCTCCTCCTCTCTGACCTCTCCTCCACACCCTTTCACATTCACTCTTAATGTAGCCTCTCTCTTTCTCTATTGATCCCTCTCACTATCTATCTTTGAAATAGATTCTACACTAGATAATTAGTTGAGAAATCAACCCCAATGTCCCAAGATTCTAACTTCCTCAAGTGTCCTGTAACATAATTGATAATGAGATAATACTTATATTTAATTCACATTTTCCTCATGATTTATGGGTTCCTCATGTTTCAACCAACCAATGTGAAGACACACACATACACACATAGAACTGGAATAATGCCTTAACTGTTATGTCACAATATTCTGCTCTGAGCTGCTGTGACAAACAGGAGGAAGAGAGATTGTGACTGTTGTGAAAAGCAATTGAAGGTTTTTTTGGGACTCTTGACGGCCATCTTATAAACAGCTTATGAGGCGGTTGCTTTGTCAAGAATAGCAAAAGATCATCTTTAAGACCCAACTCGTCTGGTTTGATCTCTGGCACTGCTGTTCAGTCATTTAATACCACAGTGACCAGCTGGTTGTGTCCCATATGCCATGCGTTTGCTGCGAGAGCGTGGCAGTGACTCTCCCGCCACATAGTAATAACACTGTCATTGCAGTAAATAAATGTATACAATATTTTATGTTTGTGTAGTAAATAATAATGTAACATGGTGGACTATTTTATAATAATACAGAACACCACTTTATGTGCCTCTGGTGTCTCTATGAAACTGACAGCTCTGATTTCAATATGACAGTCCAATAGGACATGATTTGAGGAAATGCTTTTCTGTAGAATGTGTGTGTGTGAGTGACTGAATGAATGCAATTGATTTTTACTAAATAAATAACAGCTATATTGACCAGCAGACTGAGTGTTTCATTAATTAACTTTCAAGATGTGAACGAGAAGATGGCTCCCTATTCCCTATCCCAAATGGCTCCCTATCCCAAGTGGCTCCCTATCCCAAATGGCTCCATATTCCCTATCCCAAATGGCTCCCTATTCCCTATCCCAAGTGGCTCCCTTTTCCCTATCCCAAATGGCTCCCTATCCCAAGTGGCTCCCTATTCCCTCTCCCAAATGGCTCCCTATTCCCTATCCCAAATGGCTCCTTATTCCCTATCCCAAATGGATCCCTATTCCC
Organism: Oncorhynchus kisutch; assembly: GCF_002021735.2. Taxonomy (NCBI): domain Eukaryota; kingdom Metazoa; phylum Chordata; class Actinopteri; order Salmoniformes; family Salmonidae; genus Oncorhynchus; species Oncorhynchus kisutch. The sequence continues at coordinate 39,591,708 of NC_034203.2, forward strand.
TATCCCAAATGGCTCCCTATTCCCTATCCCCAATGTCTCCCTATTCCCTATCCCAAGTGGCTCCCTATTCCCTATCCCAAATGGCTCCCTATTCCCTATCCCAAGTGGCTCCCTATTCCCTATCCCAAATGGCTCCCTATTCCCTATCCCAAGTGGCTCCCTATTCCCTATCCCAAGTGGCTCCCTATTCCCTATCCCAGATGGATCCCTATTCCCTATCCCAAATGGCTCCCTATTCCCTATCCCAAATGGCTCCCTATTCCCTATCCCAAATGGATCCCTTTTCCCTATCCCAAGTGGATCCCTTTTCCCTATCCCAAGTGGCTCCCTATTCCCTATCCCAAATGGCTCCTTATTCCCTATCCCAAATGGATCCCTATTCCCTATCCCAAATGGATCCCTATTCCCTATCCCAAATGGATCCCTATTCCCTATCCCAAATGGCTCCCTATTCCCTATCCCAAGTGGCTCCCTATTCCCTATCCCAAGTGGCTCCCTATTCCCTATCCTAAATGGCTCCCTATTCCCTATCCCAAGTGGCTCCCTATTCCCTATCCCAAGTGGCTCCCTATTCCCTATCCCAAATGGATCCCTATCCCAAATGGATCCCTATTCCCTATCCCAAAAGGATCCCTATTCCCTATCCCAAGTTTCTCCCTAGTCCCTATTTGGCGTGCTACCTTTGACCATGGCCTGTAGGGCTGAGCGAGTACAGCCTGAGAGAGCGTTTAACATACAGATGAAACTATTAATCGTGTGTTTGCTTCACAAATTCACTGCATTGTTGTGAAAGAGCTCTCAAGTAAGAATTTGACTGTACTGTTCTACACCTGTTGTATCCTGTGCACGTGGCGAATAAACTTCTGAAACTTGAAATGATTGACCAGAGGTGTTTTTGAGCAAACCAATTATCCATACATATGTACACCGACTGTTTACTCTGTTCATAAGTTGTCTTATGTTTTCCTTAACAATTTTTCTGTTCAGAGGTCATTTTGTTGTTGTTAAAGGTGTAATGCATAGTAATGAAATCCCTTTCCTCAGTCTTCTCTGATTAAACCTAGGGAGCTACAGTTTAGGGATTGACCAACAAAAAGTTGTGCCCTAAAAATGGAAGAGTGTTCCATTTTGAAAATGGCTTTGTGCTTGTTGTAGTAAGCCTCTTCCAGTCTGTATATCGATATCTACTGCATTTAAAACCTTTGCATGTTTATTGAGGACAATGTGTTCTGTCTCTTGCTTTAATGTCAGTTCCTCGTGTTCCTGACACGTCTACAGCACCTTCAGACCTTTTTCCACGCCCCTCCACTTTTTTCCACGTTTTGTCTTCTCCCAAATGTGGGATTAAAATGGATTTGTCTTTTTTGGGGGGGGGTCAACGATCAACACAAAGTCAATAAATTATGAACAATAATACACTAATATATCTTGATTAGATAAGTATTCAACCTCCTGAGGCAATAGGGCAGCAGGTAGACTAGTGGTTAGAGCGTTGGGCCAGTAACCGGAAGGTTGCTGGCTTGAATCTCCGATCTGTCATTCTGCCACTGAGCAAGGCAGTTAAACCACTGTTCCCCGGGTGCCGAAGACGTGGTTGTCCATTATGGCAGCCCCCCTCAGAGGGGTCAGGGGGGGTTGGGTTAAATGCGGAAGACACATTTCAGTTGAATACATTGTTTGACAACTGACTAGGTACCCCCCCCCCCCTTTCCCAATACGTGTTAGAATCATCTTTGATAGTGATTCAAGCTGTAAGTCTTTCTGAGTAATTCTCTAAGAGCTTTTTACTCTGGGATTGTGCAACATTTTGCCCATTGTTCATTTCAGAATTATTAAAGCTCTGTCAAATTGGTTGTTGATCATTGTTAGACAACTACTTTCATGTCTTGCCATAGATTTTCAAGCAGATTTCAGTCAAAACGGGAACTCGGCCACTCAGGAACATTCACTGTCTTCTTGGTAAGCAACTCCAGTGTAGAGTTGGCCTTGTTTTTTTAAGTTATTGTCCTGCTGAAAGGTAAATACATCTCTCGGTGTCTGGTGGAAAGCAGACTGAACCAGGTTTCCCTCTATGATTTTGCCTGTGCATAGCTCCATTACGTTTCTTTTTTATCCTGAAAAAACTCTGCAGTCCTTCACGATTACAAGCATACCCATAACATGATGCAGCCACCACTATGCTTGAAAATATGGAGAGTCGTACTCAGTAATGAGTTGTAGTGGATCAGCCCCAAACATAACACTTTGTATTCAGGTTAGTATTGTAGAGTAACTACAATGTTGATCCGTCCTCAGTTTTCTCCCAACACAGCAATTTAAGTCTGTTTTAAAGTCAACATGGGCCTTCTGGTGAAATCTCTGAGTGGTTTCTTTCCTCTCCAGCAACTGAGTTAGGAAAGGCACTTTTATCTTTGTAGTGACTGAGTGTATTGATTCACCATGCTCAAAGGGATATTCAATGTATGTTTTTTTTACCCATCAACCAATAGGTGCCCTTCTTTGCGAGGCTTTGGAAAACCTCCCTGGTCTTTGTGGTTGAATCTGTGTTTGAAATTCACTGCTCGACTGGTCAGATAATTGTGTATGTGCGAGGTACAGAGATGAGGTAGTCATTCAAAAACTATGTTAAGCACTTATTGCACACAGTGAGGTCATGCAGGGTAGCCTAGTGGTTAGAGTGTTGGACTAGTAACCGGAAGGTTGCAAGTTCAAATCCCTGAGCTGACAAGGTACAAATCTGTAATTCTGCCCCTGAACAGGCAGTTAACCCGCTGTCATTGAAAATAAGAATTTGTTCTTAGCTGACTTGCCTAGTTAAATAAAAATTAAGTATCTATTATGTGACTTGTTCGGCACATGTTTACTCCTGAATTTATTTAGGCTTTCCATAACAAATATGTGGAACACTTTCAGCTATTCATTTTTTCATATTTTTTTATTTTCTTCTAAAAACATAATTCCGCTTTGACGTTATTGGGTATTGTGTGTAGGCCACTGACACATTTTAAATTCAGGCTGTAACACAACAAAATGTGTAAGAAGTCCAAGGGTGTGAATAATGTAACAAAACCAGACCCGACTTTAATCCCACAAATCCAATGCAGCCGCGTTAGAAGTTCAAACACTTGAATTAGACTGATAGGCTTTAGATTCTCCGTCTAAATGAACATGAAAACATGCATTATCCTGACGTCAATGGTTTGACATGAGGACATGCATTATCCTGACATCAATGGTTTGACATGAAAACATGCATTATCCTGACGTCAATGGTTTGACATGAAAACATGCATTATCCTGACGTCAATGGGTTGACATGAAAACATGCATTATCCTGACGTCAATGGTTTGACATTTGAGAGTCATTATTTCCAACAGCGATAGAGCCTACACTTTCTAGTGCCATTTTGAACTTCTAACTGGGTAGGGATAATAAGGAAGGGAGTGGTTTGTGAGACACAAGAGCAGCCGCTCACCGATATGTCAGCTCATACCACAGTCACACCTCTAACACCAGCAGGATGTCTGCTATGCTGTCAGCCCACGCTGGTTAACTCTGGTTAAAGCCCAATCTGATTGAATCCAGACCCTAGAATTGTTTTATATTATGCTGAAGAAATTCGGCTTGTCACCTAAAGCACTCACAAACTTCTACAGATGCACAATCGAGAGCATCCTGTCGGGCTGTATCACCGCCTGGTACGGCAACTGCTCCACCCACAACCGTAAGGCTCTCCAGAGGGTAGTGAGGTCTACACAACGCATCACCGGGGGCAAACTACCTGCCCTCCAGGACACCTACACCACCCGATGTCACAGGAAGGCCATAAAGATCATCAAGGACAACTACCACCCGAGCCACTGCCTGTTCACCCCGCTATCATCCAGAAGGCGTGGTCAGTACAGTTGCATCAAAGCTGGGACCGAGAGACTGAAAAACAGCTTCTATCTCAAGGCCATCAGACTGTTAAACAGCCACCACTAACATTGAATGGTTGCTGCCAACACACTGACTCAACTCAAGCCACTTTAATAATGGGAATTGATGGAAATTGATGTAAAATATATCACTAGCCACTTTAAACAATGCTACTTAATATAATGTTTACATACCCTACATTACTCATCTCATATGTATATGTATATACTGTACCCTATATCATCTACTGCATCTTTATGTAATACATGTATCACTAGCCACTTTAAACTATGCCACTTTGTTTACATACCCTACATTACTCATCTCATATGTATATACTGTACTCGATACCATCTACTGCATCTTGTCTATGCCGTTCTGTACCATCACTCATTCATATATCTTTATGTACATATTCTTTATCCCTTTACACTTGTGTGTATAAGGTAGTAGTTTTATTACTGCATTGTTGGAACTAGAAGCACAAGCATTTCGCTACTCTCGCATTAACATCTGCTAACCATGTGTATGTGACAAATAAATTAGATTTGATTTGATTTGTTGTACATAGGTATTTTTAAGGGTCAAATGTCATGTTGATCTTTCTCTCAGGACATGATTGGTTCTCTACAAAGACGGAACTTTCTGCATACCAATTGACACGTTGTTCCCTATGTAGTGCACTACTTTTGACCAGAGCTCTATGGCACCCTATTCCCTATATAGTGTACTACTTTAGACTAGGGCTGGCACCCTATTCCCTATATAGTGTACTACTTTAGACCAGGGCACTATGCACTACTCCACAGTCCTACCTTATCAGTGACTGAATCCAGACTTTTGCCCTTTGCCTCTCCATAGGATCCATGAGATATAACAATATAACAATATAACATATAACAATAACATGACAGAATATAAACTTCCTGCCTCCCCCCTTGTCTCACTCAGTAACTTTCCGTACACCTAGTTCTTATCCAGTTCTTAATATATCCATTCATTAAATGTAAAGTAATCAATCAATTCTAGTATCGTAACATGAATAAGTGTATTTCATTCTAGAATCCTACACCGTACTTCCCCAAAAGAGTTGAGCCAGTCACGTGTTTGTTTGTAAATAGCACAACAGGAGAATTCAATTTAACCTATAGTTAACTAGACAAATTCTTATTTACAATGACGGCCTACACCGGCCAAACCCGTACGACGCTGGGTCAGTTCTGCACCTGGAGAAAGTGAGCTGGTGAGTCCATAGCGTTCAATATTTATCGGCGAGTCATTTGCGTGGCGCACATTAGGTGATGAATTGCACAATTGCTCTACTTCACTTTCTCTTGTAAATGTCCACACTCACCGAAAATGACATCCGGTAGCTACTAACTATACTTGTATAACTTTATGAGCTGGATTTAGCTGTCTTTGCAATTTGTTTGTTCCTTTTCGATAATTTATTTTTCTTCTGTATTCTGGTAATAGAGGCTAAATGGTATTTTCTTGCATTTTTAGCGCCCCTTGGTGGGCTATGCCGGTAATACCGTGAATCCCGGGATAAGAAAGACTGTATGACAATTTGAATGTAGCCCACCAAGCCTAGTGCAAATAGAGTTCCTCAGGACAGGCAGATGGTTACATAGATACGTAGAGATCAGCTTTTATGAATCTTGTATTTTTTTATTCATAAAAATAAAAAAAATCATTTGATTTTTGTCAAAGTGACCAAAGCGAGTGAAGCCCAATCATAAGTAGGATGCCAAATCTGATTTGATTGTTTTCTAAAAATAGGTTTGGAAATTGGCCAGTGTAATGAGATTAGTCCTTGTCCAGAGTGCATTCTGTTATGCCATAGGGTGGGTCTCCTCTCTCACTCACTCTCCCTCAACCCTCCCCTCCTCTCCTCTCCCCTAAGAAATAAATGTCTAGTCAAGGCCTTCAGATGTATTAAGGGCATCAGCCCCTTGTCTGTTCATGGACATTGACCCTGGACGTAAGGGACACAGTCTGACAACGCCCACAGACCAAGGACAATTCACTCAACATGTAACAGACAGGGAGGGAAATGGAATGAGTACGTTTACCTACTTCAGCAAACAATGCGGGCGTCCTCAAGTACTTTGCAATCACCCAAACCTCTTTGGGATAAGGGGCAGCATTTTCACTTTTGGATAAATAGTGTGCCCAATTTCAACTTCCTGCTACTCATGCCAAGAATATAAGATATGCATATTATTAGAAAACACTCTGAAGTTTCAAAAACTGTTTGAATCATGTCTGTGAGTATAACATAACTTATGTAGCAGGCAAAACCCAGAGGACTAAACATTCCGATTTTTTTTTGATCAGGTCACTGTCAATTCAATTTCTTTTCATTGGGGAACTAGATTTCTAAAGCACTTGTTTGCAGTTCCTACCGCTTCCACTGGATGTCACCAGTCTTTGAAAATAGGTTGAGGTTATTCCTTTGTGAAATGAAGAAGTACGGCCATCTTGGATCAGGGTAACGTTATGTGTACTGTTTGAGAGTTGCACAAGACTAAAAAAGTAGCTTTAGTTTGTGATCGTCCTGTATTGAAAACAGATAAACCCGTCTTCAATTTGATCGATTATTAACGTTTAAAAATAGCTAAAGTTGTATTACAAAAGTAGTTTGAAATGTTTTTGCAAAGTTTACAGGTAACTTTTGAGATATTTTGTAGTGACGTTGCGCAAATTGGAAGCTGTTTTTTTCTGGATCAAACGCGCCAAATAAATGGACATTTTGGATATATATCGACGGAATTAATCGAACAAAAGGACCATTTGTGATGTTTATGGGACATATTGGAGTGCCAACAAAAGAAGCTCGTCAAAGGTAAGGCATGAATTATATTTTATTTCTGCGTTTTGTGTGGTGCCTGCATGGTTGAAATATGCTATTCTCTCTTTGTTTACTGTTGTGCTATCATCAGATAATAGCTTCTTATGCGTTCGACGAAAAGCCTTTTTGAAATCTGACATGTTGGCTGGATTCACAACGAGTGTAGCTGTAATTTGGTATCTTACATGTGTGATTAATGAAAGTTTGAATTGTATAGTATTTTATTTGAATTTGGCGCTCTGCAATTGGCCAAGTGGGACATTTGCGTCCCGCCTATCCCAGAGAGGCTATTTAGGAACCCAGGTACCAAAGGGAAAGGCCAGGTGTAGGCCACTACTGTAGGCCACTACTGTCTAAAAAGTATACAAAAGTGCTGGAGAATCTCTTTCCCTCATACTACCAACTGGGATCATTTTGACCCCAGAGGCATATTTTTTTTATCATATCCAAAAGGTGGTTTATTAAATTCTTCAAAATCTAAATCATTGTTTAGTCTCTGTATCAAATTCAAGTCCATTGAAGTAATTTTGACCACCACCAAAAACACCTAATTCTGCCTATAGTAATAGGTACCACCAGAGGGAGGAGTTATCCATACCACCAGAGGGTGGAGTCCCCCGTACCACCAAAGGGAGGAGTTAACCGTACCACAAGAGGGAGGAGTTAACCGTACCACAAGAGGGAGGAGTTAACCGTACCACAAGAGGGTGGAGTTAACCGTACCACCAGAGGGTGGAGGTAGCCGTATCACCAGAGGGTGGAGTTATCCATACCACCAGAGGGAGGAGTTACTGTACCACCAGAAGGAGGAGGTACCCATACCACCAGAGGGAGAAGGATCGCCGTACCACCAGAGGCAGGAGTTAACCGTACCACCAGAGGGTGGAGGTAGCCGTATCACCAGAGGGAGGAGTTAACCGTACCACAAGAGGGAGGAGTTATCCGTACCACCAGAGGGTGGAGTTACCTGTGCCGGGGAGATACAGCTCCCCATGTACTCGGCCTAAGCTGTAACTTTTCTATACCATGTTATGACTGTGTTTTTATGCTGCTGCTACTCACTGTTTATTATCTATGCATAGTCACTTTACCCCTACCTACATGTACATATTACCTCAATTACCTCGACTAACTGGTGCCCCCACACATTGACTCTGTACCGGTACCCCCTGTATGTAGCCTCCACATTGACTCTGTACCGGTACCCCTGTATATAGTCTCCACATTGACTCTGTACCGGTACCCCCTGTATATAGCCTCCACATTGACTCTGTACCAGTACACCCTGTATATAGCCTTCACATTGACTCTGTACCGGTATACCCTGTATATAGTCTCCACATTGACTCTGTACCAGTACCCCCTGTATATAGTCTCCACATTGACTCTGTACCAGTACCCCCTGTATATAGCCTCCACATTGACTCTGTACCAGTACCCCCTGTATATAGTCTCCACATTGACTCTGTACCGGTACCCCCTGTATATAGTCTCCACATTGACTCTGTACCGGTACCCCCTGTATATAGTCTCCACATTGACTCTGTACCGGTACCCCCTGTGTATAGCCTCCACATTGCCTCTGTACCAGCACACCCTGTATATACCCTCCACATTGAATCTGTACTAGTACACCCTGTATATACCCTCCACATTGAATCTGTACTAGTACACCCTGTATACAGTCTGCACATTGTACTAGTACCCCCTGTAGATACCCTCCACATTGACTCTGTACCGGTACCCCCTGTATATAGTCTCCACATTGACTCTGTACCAGTACCCCCTGTTTATAGTCTCCACATTGACTCTGTACCAGTACCCCCTGTATATAGCCTCCACATTAACTCTGTACTGGTACCCCCTGTATATAGTCTCCACATTGTACTAGTACCCCCTGTATATACCCCCCACATTGACTCTGTACCGGTACCCCCTGTAAATAGTCTCCACATTGCCTCTGTACCGGTACCCCCTGTATATAGTCTCCACATTGACTCTGTACCAGTACCCCCTGTATATAGCCTCCACATTGCCTCTGTACCAGTACCCCCTGTATATAGCCTCCACATTGACTCTGTACCGGTACCCCCTGTATATCGTCTCCACATGGACTCTGTACCGGTACCCCCTGTATATAGTCTCCACATGGACTCTGTACCGGTATCCCCTGTATATAGTCTCCACATTGACTCTGTACCAGTACCCCCTGTATATAGCCTCTACATTGACTCTGTACCGGTACCCCCTGTATATATCCTCCACATTGACTCTGTACCGGTACCCCCTGTATATAGCCTCCACATTGACTCTGTACCAGTACCCCCTGTATATAGTCTCCACATTGACTCTGTACCGGTACCTCCTGTATATAGCCTCCACATTGACTCTGTACCGGTACCCCCTGTATATAGTCTCCACATGGACTCTGTACCGGTACCTCCTGTATATAGTCTCCACATTAACTCTGTACTGGTACCCCCTGTATATAGCCTCCACGTTGACTCTGTACCGGTACCCCCTGTATATATCCTCCACATTGACTCTGTACCGGTACCCCCTGTATATAGCCTCCACATTGACTCTGTACCAGTACCCCCTGTATATAGCCTCCACATTGACTCTGTACCGGTACCCCCTGTATATAGTCTCCACATGGACTCTGTACCGGTACCTCCTGTATATAGTCTCCACATTAACTCTGTACTGGTACCCCCTGTATATAGCCTCCACGTTGACTCTGTACCGGTACCCCCTGTATATAGTCTCCACATTGTACCAGTACCCCCTGTATATAGTCTCCACATTGACTCTGTACCGGTACCTCCTGTATATAGTCTCCACATTGTACCGGTACCCCCTGTATATAGCCTCCACATTGACTCTGTACTGGTACCCCCTGTATATAGTCTCCACATTGTACCAGTACCCCCTGTATATAGTCTCCACATTGTACCAGTACCCCCTGTATATAGTCTCCACATTGTACCAGTACCCCCTGTATATAGTCTCCACATTGTACCAGTACTCCCTGTATATAGTCTCCACATTGTACCAGTACCCCCTGTATATAGTCTCCACATTGTACCAGTACCCCCTGTATATAGTCTCCACATTGTACCAGTACCCCCTGTATAGAGTCTCCACATTGTACCAGGACCCCCTGTATATAGTCTCCACATTGTACCAGTACCCCCTGTATATAGTCTCCACATTGTACCAGTACCCCCTGTATATAGTCTCCACATTGTACCAGTACCCCCTGTATATAGTCTCCACATTGTACCAGTACCCCCTGTATATAGTCTCCACATTGTACCAGTACCCCCTGTATATAGTCTCCACATTGTACCAGTACCCCCTGTATATAGTCTCCACATTGTACCAGTACTCCCTGTATATAGTCTCCACATTGACTCTGTACCAGTACCCCCTGTATATAGTCTCCACATTGACTCTGTACCAGTACCCCCTGTATATAGTCTCCACATTGACTCTGTACCAGTACCCCCTGTATATTGTCTCGCTACTGTTATTTTATTGTTCCTCTTTTATTTATTTAATTTAATTTAGTAAATACTTATTTTTCTTAACTGCATTGTTGGTTAAGGATCGTCAGGAAGCATTTCCCGGTAAAGTCTACACCTGTTGTATTCGCCGTATGTGACAAATAAAATATGATTTGATTTGTACGATACACAAATATATGAGCCTGGCTCAGTCACCGTTTAGTCCATCCTCTCAGTCCCGGGCTACCAGACTTAGGTCACCTTAATGTTAACGATTAACGGATAAGGAGAACTTGTGGGATCTGATCTATGATCTGGGAAGAAGAGAACCAGGGCAGGCTGGTGTTAAGGCTAAGGGAATCCCTTAAGGACTACTGATTTGGGTTGTGTCGCAAATGGCACCCTATTGTCTATATAGTGCATTACTTTAGACAAGAGCCTTGGTCAAAAGTAGTGCACTACACAGGGAATAGAGTGCTATTTGGGATGTGCTAGTGGCCACAGTATGGAAAGTGTGTACACATAACACGTCGCCTGAGGTAAATGTTCTATTTTGAGACTGTAGCTCATTCCTGGCTCACTCAGGAGAGCTCAGCAAGGTGTGTGTAGGAGCTTATCTTCTCTTCATCCTGTGAGTCTGTGGGCAGTGTACATCAACACTATCGAGCTTATCTTCTCTTCACCCTGTGAGTCTGTGGGCAATGTACATCAACACTAGTGAGCTTATCTTCCCTTCACCCTGTGAGTCTGTGGGCAATGTACATCAACACTAGTGAGCTTATCTTCTCTTCACCCTGTGAGTCTGTGGGCAATGTACATCAACACTAGTGAGCTTATCTTCCCTTCACCCTGTGAGTCTGTGGGCAGTGTACATCAACACTAGTGAGCTTATCTTCTCTTCACCCTGTGAGTCTGTGGGCAGTGTACATCAACACTATCGAGCTTATCTTCCCTTCACCCTGTGAGTCTGTGGGCAATGTACATCAACACTAGTGAGCTTATCTTCTCTACACCCTGTGTGTCTGTGGGCAGTGTACATCAACACTAGTGAGCTTATCTTCTCTTCACCCTGTGAGTCTGTGGGCAATGTACATCAACGCTAAGCGGTTGCTATAGATTATGGTAACTATGACTTTGATGGAACGTTGGGTTCTTTGAGAGTCTATCCGTTTGGTTTTTGAACTTTTCTAACTGCCCTTTTTGAATGTTTGCCATGTCCCTTTTGTGTTGTTGGTCTTCTTTGAACTCTTAACATTGTCTTTCTTTTGGTTCCACATGATAAGGGCAGAAAGTCTATTTGCGACAGCAAGAAAATCCAACTCAGCTAACAATTCAAACTACTGATTTCAAATAAGAACACCAATCAATCAGCAATACACAACAGTTCAATATGTGTATTTGTTTTTCCTTAGAATATATATATATATATATATCTTTTTTTTTTTTTTTTTACAGAAAAGGGGTTACATTTTGTGCAATTGGACTGGAAGAAACAATGAATAATTATGTTAATTTCATGACAGAAAAATAATGGCGCCTGTTGAATCATACTGTCTGTTTGTACAAACTACAAATTCCTTTTCACTTTTGAAATAAATATATTTACAGCATATATTATCATAAACATATTCAGAGTATGACCTGTGGTTATTTAGTTGTAGCTTGCTGCTCTTACCTTGAATGTTTAGGGGTACCCCCATATGTTTAGGGGTACCCCCATACTGTAAATGACTGTATTATCTCCAATGATGATTGTGAGAGTAAGCTGCTGGGTATATAAGACTAACCAATGAGCCTAAAATGACCATACCCACGTATGGGGGATTTGAGGCAACATTACAGTTGTTTGTGTGATGATGTTGTTCAGAAAAATAACTGAATGATAAAAACATACAAAATTCAACAAGGAGAAAAAAAACAATGCAAAATATAACATTTTCAATAACATTTCAATAACATTTTCAAAAAAGAAAAGAGTTCTTCCTATTTATCCATAGTCCACAAGCGTAATGAGAGTGTAGTCACATTCACCTCTCAGCTCAGCAGACAGACAGACAGACTGACTGACACATCCATTGTGAGGGGGTTGTTGATTAGCTAAGATAGAAGGCTAAGGCTCAAGCTTAGCTGTCCTGTCATTATCCACAGGGCCACAGATCCTCAATCCCAGACTGAAGATTCCCACAGTTCTTCTTTATCTCTTATGTCATCGTATAAAATGTATGCTTCTCATGTATAGAATGTCTCCTCATCGTATAGAATATCTGCTTTTCATATAAAATGTCTCCTCATTGAATAGAATGTCTCCTCATCATATAGAATGTCTCCATATCATATAGAATGTCTCCATATCATATATAGAATGTCTCCTCATCATATAGAATGTCTCCATATCATATAGAATGTCTCCATATCATATATAGAATGTCTCCTCATCATATAGAACGTCTCCATATCATATATAGAATGTCTCCATATCATATATAGAATGTCTCCATATCATATAGAATGTCTCCATAGCATATAGAATGTCTCCATAGCATATAGAATGTCTCCATAGCATATAGAATGTCTCCATAGCATATAGAATGTCTCCATATCATATATAGAATGTCTCCATATCATATAGAATGTCTCCATAGCATATAGAATGTCTCCATATCATATATAGAATGTCTCCATATCATATATAGAATGTCTCCTCATGATATAGAATGTCTCCATATCATATATAGAATGTCTCCTCATGATATAGAATGTCTCCATATCATATATAGAATGTCTCCATATCATATAGAATGTCTCCATATCATATATAGAATGTCTCCATATCATATATAGAATGTCTCCTCATGATATAGAATGTCTCCATATCATATAGAATGTCTCCATATCATATAGAATGTCTCCATATCATATATAGAATGTCTCCTCATCATATAGAACGTCTCCATATCATATATAGAATGTCTCCATATCATATATAATGTCTCCATATCATATATAGAATGTCTCCTCATCATATAGAACGTCTCCTCATCATATACAACGTCTCCTCATCATATAGAATGTCTCCATATCATATATAGAATGTCTCCATATCATATAGAATGTCTCCATATCATATAGAATGTCTCCATATCATATAGAATGTCTCCATATCATATATAGAATGTCTCCTCATCATATAGAACGTCTCCATATCATATATAGAATGTCTCCATATCATATATAGAATGTCTCCATATCATATAGAATGTCTCCATAGCATATAGAATGTCTCCATAGCATATAGAATGTCTCCATATCATATATAGAATGTCTCCATATCATATATAGAATGTCTCCTCATGATATAGAATGTCTCCATATCATATATAGAATGTCTCCATATCATATATAGAATGTCTCCTCATCATATAGAACGTCTCCATATCATATATAGAATGTCTCCATATCATATAGAATGTCTCCATATCATATATAGAATGTCTCCTCATCATATAGAACGTCTCCTCATCATATACAACGTCTCCTCATCATATAGAATGTCTCCATATCATATATAGAATGTCTCCATATCATATAGAATGTCTCCATATCATATATAGAATGTCTCCATATCATATAGAATGTCTCCATAGCATATAAAATGTCTCCATAGCATATAGAATGTCTCCATATCATATATAGAATGTCTCCATATCATATAGAATGTCTCCATAGCATATAGAATGTCTCCATATCATATATAGAATGTCTCCATATCATATATAGAATGTCTCCATATCATATATAGAATGTCTCCTCATGATATAGAATGTCTCCATATCATATATAGAATTTTTTATTTTTTATTTTTTTATTTCACCTTTATTTAACCAGGTAGGCTAGTTGAGAACAAGTTCTCAACTATGTCTCCATATCATATATAGAATGTCCCCATATCATATAGAATGTCTCCATATCATATATAGAATGTCTCCATATCATATATAGAATGTCTCCTCATCATATAGAATGTCTCCATATCATATAGAATGTCTCCATATCATATATAGAATGTCTCCTCATCATATAGAACGTCTCCATATCATATATAGAATGTCTCCATATCATATAGAATGTCTCCATATCATATATAGAATGTCTCCTCATCATATAGAACGTCTCCTCATCATATACAACGTCTCCTCATCATATAGAATGTCTCCATATCATATATAGAATGTCTCCATATCATATAGAATGTCTCCATATCATATAGAATGTCTCCATATCATATAGAATGTCTCCATATCATATATAGAATGTCTCCATGTCATATATAGAATGTCTCCTCATCATATAGAATGTCTCCTCATCATATAGAATGTCTCCTCATCATATAGAATGTCTCCATATCATATAGAATGTCTCCATATCATATAGAATGTCTCCATATCATATAGAATGTCTCCATATCATATATAGAATGTCTCCATTTCATATATAGAATGTCTCCATATCATATAGAATGTCTCCATATCATATAGAATGTCTCCATATCATATATAGAATGTCTCCATATCATATAGAATGTCTCCATATCATATATAGAATGTCTCCATATCATATAGAATGTCTCCATATAATATAGAATGTCTCCATATCATATATAGAATGTCTCCATATCATATAGAATGTCTCCATATCATATATAGAATGTCTCCATATCATATAGAATGTCTCCATATCATATATAGAATGTCTCCATATCATATAGAATGTCTCCATATCATATATAGAATGTCTCCATATCATATAGAATGTCTCCATATAATATAGAATGTCTCCATATCATATATAGAATGTCTCCATATCATATAGAATGTCTCCATATCATATATAGAATGTCTCCATATCATATAGAATGTCTCCATATCATATAGAATGTCTCCATATCATATATAGAATGTCTCCATATCATATATAGAATGTCTCCTCATTGTATAGAATGGGTGCTCGTCATGTAGAATGTCTGCTCTTCATATAGAATATCTCCTTGTCATATAGAATGTCTCCTCATTGTATATAATGTCTGCTCTTCACATACAATGTGTCCTTGTCATATAGAACGTCTCAATGTGTAGAATGTCTGCTTTTCATAAAGAATGTCTGCTCTTCATATGAAAAGACTCCTTGTCATATAGAATGTCTCCTCATTGTATAGAATGTCTGCTCTTCATATAGAATGTCTGCTCTTCATATAGAATGTCTGCTCTTCATATAGAATGTCTGCTCGTCATATAGAATGTCTGCTCTTCATATAGAATGTCTGCTCTTCATATAGAATGTCTCCTCATCATATAGAATGTCTCCTTGTCATATAGAAATACTCCTTGTCATATAGAATGTCTCCTCATCATATAGAATGTCTGCTCGTCATATAGAATGTCTCCTTGTCATATGGAATGTCTCCTCATTACATAGAATGTCTGCTCTTCATATAGAATGTCTCTTCATCCTATAGAATGTCAGCTCATCGTATAGAATGTCTCCTTGTGATTTAGAATGTCTCCTCATCATAGACTGGCTCCTTGTCATATAGAATGTCTCATTGACACATGGAATGTTTCCTCAACATATAAAATATCTCCTTGTCATATAGAATGTCCCCTTGTCATATAGAATGTGTCTTTGTCAAAAATAATTTATCTTTGTAATATAGAATGTTTCATTGTCACATGGAATGTCTCCTCATCATTTAGAAGCTCTCCTTGTCATATAGAATGTCTCCTTGTCATTTAGAAGCTCTCCTTGTCATATAGAATGTCTCCTCATCATTTAGAAGCTCTCCTTGTCATATAGAATGTCTCCTCATCATTTAGAAGCTCTCCTTGTCATATAGAATGTCTCCTTGTCATTTAGAATGTCTCATTGTCACATGGAATGTCTCCGCATCATTTAGAAGCTCTCCTTGTCATATAGAATGTCTCCTTGTCATATAGAATGTCTTCTCATCATATGGAATGTGTCATTGTCACATGGAATGTCTCCTCATCATATAGAATGCCTGCTCCTCATATAGAATGCCTGCTCCTCATATAAAATGTCTTCTCATCATATAGAATGTCTTCTCCTCATATAGAATGCCTGCTCCTCATATAAAATGTCTTCTCATCATATAGAATGCCTCCTCATCATATAGAATGCCTCCTCATCATATAGAATGCCTCCTCATCATATAGAATGCCTCCTCATCATATAGAATGCCTCCTCATCATATAGAATGCCTCCTCATCATATAGAATGCCTCCTCATCATATAGAATGCCTGCTCCTCATATAAAATGTCTTCTCATCATATAGAATGCCTCCTCATCATATAGAATGCCTCCTCATCATATAGAATGCCTCCTCATCATATAGAATGCCTCCTCATCATATAGAATGCCTCCTCATCATATAGAATGCCTGCTCCTCATTATAAAATGTTTCTCTAAAATCATTCTGCTGGCGTGTAACAACTCTGATAAGTACATCCACACACACACATGCACAATCATACTGGGTTGTGATATAAATCATGTAGAAAATCCTATTTTCTTGTTGGATCCTCATCCTGCATCTGTTGCAGTTAGCCAGTCAGTCCCTTCCTCTCGCCTGTAGGTATAATCTTGGCTGCATTCTGATTGTCCACCTTTTTCCAAAGTATGCACTTTCCCACCCCTTGTCATGGTGTTAAAAACACTGAACTGGTGTAACCATTGGCTGGAGGGAGTTGTTAGATCCACCACTGTTAGATCCGTGACGGAGAGTATGCATGTGCACACTTCTAGAGAAATGTGGAGAATCGGGACGCAGCCGGTTGCTGTGGTGCTGATGACTGGCTCCCTCTATACGTTAGTCTCCAGGCCATTCATGTCGATGGAGCAGTGGTCCTTGTCCTTGTGCTCCCTCTTGTGTTGGGGAGCGTGGGGGTTCCTCTTCCTCTGCTCCGGTCGTAACCCCTCCTCCAGCTGCATCAGACGAGCCACGTCCGGGCCCTCTGGTCCGCAGGGAGGGTGCTGGTACCCACCGTTCTTCTGGTACGTCATCATCTGCTGGATGCTGATCATGGGCTTGGTCTCACAGATCAGAGGCACCTGCAGGAGGGTACAAGAAGGAACTAATACCTTAATTTGTTGCCAGAGCAATGTATTCCCCATGAAAAACAAATCGATGGCCTGATTATTGGATCAAAATACATTTTTCTGCATCCATAGAAATAATCAGAGGACACATCGGTGAATAAGAAACTAAAAATGAAAAGGCCGACATTCACACGTGAATATAAGTTGCAATTGAAGCTTTGTTTTCATGTTCTTTAATGTCATAACATTTAATAATAGACCACATACAAATGTAGAAGAAAACAATCTGAGAATTTGTGCCGAAACAAATAATTCCCTGTGTTATTAAACAAATAGACGGCCCACGATCTCACTACAGGATCAGAGGTTTGTATTGCCTACAGAGAAATGAGGAAAATAATCAGGATTAAGTTGAGTGAGATAAATATAATTGAGAAGCTCATAAATATTAGAGTTAGAGGGTCAAAACCTAATGAACTCTGTGTGATTGTCTTTGAATATAATGGGAATGATAAACTTTCGGGTGTCTTTAGCAGAAAGAGTAAACGATAGGACTTTTAGTCAGATTTGTAATGTCTGTATTCAACAGAGAGTTTGGGTGATCGGAGGCAAATAAATGTTTGTGTCTCTTCTCGACCTCTGTAGACGTGTTCTACTGTGGTATGTACTACAGTGTAACATTCTCCAAGGTTCTGACCACTCCCATCTTCCTCTTCCAGCAGACAGTCAGTTCACTGTACGCAACGGAAATCAAACTTCCGTGAATGGAAAGTTGAGAGTGTCTGGCAGGCATTGTGATGGCAGGTTAGGGTATTTCTCACCTGCTCTCCTTCCTTGACAAAGTCTTTTCTACAGATGTGAGCCATGATCCCCGTGGCCAGGGCATCTCCCATCACGTTGACCATGGTCCTGAAACGGTCCCTGGAACACAAAATGCAGGTTCAGCTGCCTTGATGGTGTTGAGTGGTTCTGTGGGGAACTGGCACTGGAGCTGCAGTCCACACTTGTAGTCTTGTGAGACACAACACTATACAATTACAGTAGCAGGGTTTCTGTGGCATATTGACATCACTTTGTAATATATTTGAAGATCACCTTGTTGTCATAATGTCTCAGTAAAACATTAATACAATTTTACCCTGTAAAATACAACATCCTTTGTTTTGAAAATCAACACCTGAACCTTTATTGCTATATGTAAAAGCATTGATAAAACTAAACCACGGAGAAGACAAACTATACTTACAACGCCCAATCTACAGCAATGATGAGAGTGATGTCATCAGTGGGCAGGCCCACCGAGGTTAACACGATCACCATGGTGACCAATCCGGCCTGCGGGATTCCAGCTGCACCAATACTGGCAGCCGTAGCTGTGATACTGGAAACGAAAGAGGAAATTCTATTAGTGACCCTGACTGGATTATTAGATCTGTACTGTGTCCAGCACCTGCAAATGATGCCTCAGTACAACCCTCTAGTTGATTCTATTGTAGGCTATTGATCATGGCAGCATCCCAAACAGCATCCTATTCCCTATTTAGTGCACTACTGGGCTCTGCTCAAAAGTAGCAAACTGCATATGGAATAGGGTGCCATTTGGGACACAGCCCATGAGGGACAGAAAAAGAGGAAGAGAGAATGAAGAAAGACAGAAAGAGAGAGTGAAGAAAGACAGAAGACAGAGTGAAGAAAGACAGAAGAGAGAGTGAAGACAGACAGGAAGAGAGAGTGAAGACAGACAGGAAGAGAGAGTGAAGACAGACAGGAAGAGAGAGTGAAGACAGACAGAAGAGAGAGTGAAGAAAGACAGAAGACAGAGTGAAGAAAGACAGAAGAGAGAGTGAAGACAGACAGGAAGAGAGAGTGAAGACCGACAGGAAGAGAGTGAAGAAAGACAGGAAGAGAGAGTGAAGACAGACAGGAAGAGAGAGTGCAGAGAGAGTGAAGACAGACAGGAAGAGAGAGTGAAGAAAGACAGGAAGAGAGAGTGAAGAAAGACAGAAGAGAGAGTGAAGAAAGACAGGAAGAGAGAGTGAAGACAGACAGGAAGAGAGAGTGAAGACAGACAGGAAGAGAGAGTGAAGACAGACAGGAAGAGAGAGTGAAGAGAGAGTGAAGACAGACAGGAAGAGAGAGTGAAGAAAGACAGGAAGAGAGAGTGAAGAAAGACAGGAAGAGAGAGTGAAGACAGACAGGAAAAGAGAGTGAAGACAGACAGGAAGAGAGAGTGAAGACAGACAGAAAGAGAGAGTGAAGACAGACAGAAAGAGAGAGTGAAGACAGACAGAAAGAGAGAGTGAAGACAGACAGAAAGAGAGAGTGAAGACAGACAGAAAGAGAGAGTGAAGACAGACAGGAATAGAGAGTGAAGACAGACAGAAAGAGAGATTGAAGACAGACAGAAAGAGAGTGTGAAGAAAGACAGGAAGAGAGAGTGAAGGAAGACAGTGAGGCTCTGAAATCACTGGTTCCTTGGTGTGTGATGTAATGATCGAATTTGACCAATAACCCTTGACCTGTGATTCTGACATACAGTACACAGCATATACTGCACCGTACATTCCCCCACAAGGACACCGTATGTCCCCCACACAAGGACACAGTACGTCCCCCCACAAGGTCACTGTACATCCCCCCCACAAGGACACCGTATGTGCCCCACACCAGGACACAGTACGTCCCCCCACACAAGGACACAGTACGTCCCCCCACAAGGACACAGTACGTCCCCCCACAAGGACACTGTACATCCCCCCCACAAGGACACCGTATGTGCCCCACACAAGGACACAGTACGTCCCCCCACACAAGGACACAGTACGTCCCCCCACAAGGACACAGTACGTCCCCCCACAAGGACACAGTACATCCCCCGCACAAGGACACCGTATGTGCCCCACACAAGGACACAGTACGTCCCCCCACACAAGGACACAGTACGTCCCCCCACAAGGACACAGTACGTCCCCCCACAAGGACACAGTACATCCCCCACACAAGGACACAGTACGTCCCCCCACAAGGACACAGTACTTCCCCCCACAAGGACACTGTACATCCCCCCCACAAGGACACCGTATGTCCCCCACACAAGGACACAGTACGTCCCCCCACAAGGACACAGTACTTCCCCCCACAAGGACACTGTACATCCCCCCCACAAGGACACCATATGTCCCCCACACAAGGACACAGTACATCCCCTCACACAAGGACACTGTACATCCCCCCACAAGGACACCGTATGTCCCCCACACAAGGACACAGTACATCACCTCACACAAGGACACAGTACCTCCCCCCACAAGGACACAGTTCCTCCCCCCACAAGGACACAGTACGTCCCCCCACAAGGACACAGTACATCCCCCACACAAGGACACAGTACATCCCCTCACACAAGGACACAGTACCTCCCCCCACAAGGACGCAGTTCCTCCCCCCCACAAGGACACTGTACATCCCCCCACAAGGACACCGTATGTCCCCCACACAAGGACACAGTACATCCCCCACAAGGACACAGTATGTCCCCCCACAAGGACACCGTACCTCCCCCACAAGGACACAGTACCTCCCCCACAAGGACATAGTACCTCCCCCCACAAGGACACCATACTTCCCCCCACAAAGACACAGTTCCTCCACCCACAAAGACACAGTATGTCCCCCCACAAGGACACCGTACTTCACCCTACACGGACACAGTATGTCCCCCCCACAAGGACACAGTACGTCCCCCCACAAAGACACAGTATGTCCCCCCACAAGGACACAGTACCTCCCCCCACAAAGACACAGTATGTCCCCCCACAAGGACACCGTACTTCACCCCACACGGACACAGTATGTCCCCCCACAAGGACACAGTACCTCCCCCCACAAAGACACAGTATGCCCCCCCACAAGGACACCGTACTTCACCCCACACGGACACAGTATGTCCCCCCCACAAGGACACAGTACGTCCCCCCACAAAGACACAGTATGTCCCCCCACAAGGACACCGTACTTCACCCCACACGGACACAGTATGTCCCCCCCACAAGGACACAGTACGTCCCCCCACAAAGACACAGTATGTCCCCCCACAAGGACACCGTACTTCACCCCACACGGACACAGTATGTCCCCCCACAAGGACACAGTACGTCCCCCCACAAAGACACAGTATGTCCCCCCACAAGGACACCGTACTTCACCCCACACGGACACAGTATGTCCCCCCCCCCACAAGGACACAGTACCTCCCCCCACAAAGACACCGTACGTCCCCCCACAAGGACACAGAGATACACAGGCTGTTTGACATTTGACATGACATGGGCTGTTACGGTGACAATATTACCGTCACACTGGTGGTCATGAGTCATGACCGCAGTCAAATTAATGCATAATCGAATGGCACCCTGTTCCCTAAAGAGTGCACTACTTTTGACCAGAATGCAATGTTCAGAATGTTCACTCTAAAGGGAACAGAATGCCATTTGGAACACACTCTCTGACACTGTCTCTAGGGAGGGGACGTCACAGATGGACTATCGTTCCAAACAGCCAAACGCCACGGGAATAGAGTAGGACGCTACAGAAGAATATTAAAAGCCCTCCTGATAATTCTGTCGTGACAAGAGAGCTGAGTTATACAGGTCATGTGGGTGTTACTGCCAGGAGATTACTGCCTGCCTGGCCAAAGTCGGCTCGTGTCCCAAACGGTACCCTATTCTCCATAAAGTGCACTACATTTGACCAAAGCCCTATGGGCCCTGTTCAAAAGTAGGGCACTCTATAGGGAATAGGGTGCCGTTTGGAAAGCAGGAGTCTGTGACGAGTAGAGGAGGATAGGACTGCTTAATGTTATTACAGTTTAACATGTCATTAAATCAGGGGAGAGCAAGGCCATTTTACACCATAGGTCTACAGGGGGAGGAGCGTGTGTGTGTGTGTGTGTGTGTGTGTGTGTGTGTGTGTGTGTGTGTGTGTGTGTGTGTGTGTGTGTGTGTGTGTGTGTGTGTGTGTGTGTGTGTGTGTGTGTGTGTGTGTGTGTGTGCGTGCGTGCGTGCGTGCGTGCGTGCGTGCGTGCGTGCGTGCGTGCGTGCGTGCGTGCGTGTGTCTGACTGTCTCTGCTATGTAATAGCCACTGATTTAAGGATGTAGTTTACGGGGTAGATCACTGTGAAGTAAAGCCGTAGTACAGTCACATTTACGTTTATCTACGTGCTTGATTCAGTATAATCTCATAATATTCATTAATTCATCCTCAAAACTGTAACACTAGATTAATTTCTGTGCTTCTCAAACCGCAAAGCTACAGATGTGTTGGACTCAAAATAATTACACAGGGAATATACATAAACGGATGATTTAGCAAATCAATAATCAATATGATAATCAATGTGTTTCAATGTGTTTCAATGCAGGAAGTTCCATTTCAGTAATTAGAGCTTTCACTACAACCACTTCCAGGTTTCTGACCAGGAAGTCCCCCACTGGACACAGACGTCAGTTCAACGTCTAGTTTTGATTTACAGTTGAGTGAGTTGTCAACTAACATGAATTCAACGTGAAATCAACAGCACATGTCACCATGTCATTGGATTTAGGTTAAAAGTCGGTGAAATACCCTTACGGTGATGACTATTTGCAAATCCAATCGGATTTCCCACATTGATTCAACACACAGAGGGGTATAAAACCTTTGACTCAGCCAGTTGTTTCCCAGTGGGCAGGCTGTTTGTTGATGCCACGTGTTCTGATTAGGACTTCTTTCTACAGTCCGTTTGTAATTGTGGTGCTCCGTGCATCCCTTTTCATACTAAAGCTGGGGTTCAAATCCAGTCGCGCTTGTAGCTAACGCAGCTTTTTAAAGGCAATGTTACCGCGTCAGTGGAGAGCGAATTCAAGTTAATGCTGCAGATGTCGGCTTTACTGTCAGGCGCAAACACAGTTTTGGATTGAATCCAGTTAATAAAACACTATAACCCCTTTTTCAAGTAAGTTGTTTACCTTCTAAGACTATGTAGGCTACATACCTGTATTATGAAGGCTAAATAGGCTACATACCTGATGGTTATGATCTGGCCGAAGTCTAGCTCGTAGTTGTTGACCTGGGCGATGAAGATGGCTGCCACGGCCTCGTAGAGCGCTGTCCCGTCCATGTTGATGGTGGCGCCCACAGGGAGCACGAAGCGGATAATGCGTCGGTCGATGTGGTTGTTCTCCAGGAGGCACTTGAAAGTGATGGGCAGCGTGGCCGAGCTGGGGAGTAAATGATTAGATTAAACACTCAACTCTACTATCTCAGTAAGTAGTAAACTTCAGAGCTGGGTAAGGGTACTGTCACGCCCTGGTCAAAGTATTTTGTGTTTATCTTTATGTATTTGGTCAGGCCAGGGTGTGGCATGGGGTTTTTGTATTGGGGTGTGTTTTGTCTTGGGGTTTTGGTGTTGGTATTGGGATTGTAGCGTAGTGGGGTATCTAGCAAAGTCTATGGCTGTCTGGAGTGGTTCTCAATCAGAGGCAGGTGTTTATCGTTGTCTCTGATTGGGAACCATATTTAGGCAGCCATATTCTTTGAGTTTGTCGTGGGTGATTGTCCTATTTGTCCTTAGTGTTGTTGTTCCTATTTCTTTATTTATTTACACCAGTATCGGCTGTTTCGGTTTTCGTTACGTTCTTTGTTTTGTAGTTTATTGTATTGATTCGTGTTACGTTTGTTTGATTAAACCTGGATTGCAATCTACACGCTGCGTTTTGGTCCGACTCTTCTTCACCACACCTAGAAAACCGTAACAGGTACAAACAGAGGACCACCTTGTGACGCAGATCACTTGAAATGAAAAACTGTTCATCAATTTCTATTCATGACTTTCCTTGAAGTTATAATTTCCCACCTCAAAAGATGACATTTCCACCACAGGTAGTCTGTGTTTACTGACAGCCTCAGGCAAGAAAAAGAACGAGAACAAAAGTTTATAAAAAATCTTACAGCAAGGCGTTTGTCTAGTTGAAACTCAGTCTCCAAATTTTAATGCAATTTAGTCTGTGACACTTTGAAGGTAATGTAAACAATGTTTTCACTGAGGATAGTAATGAGGATATCAATGCCTTCCCTTGAAGCTAGAATCCTTAGTTGCTACATCCATTTTCTGACTTTTAAATGAGTGATATATAATCATTGATTCTTGAAGAATATAATATAGAAATGCCTAATGAGCTTAGTTCAACTGTCGTAGCCCATCAGAACCCCAAAATACAAGCTTGTTTATCTCCAATGTTTGTACACAATGTAAATGTAAACAAGCACTGTATAGCCTCAAAACATGGTGAAAACTACAATGTTGATGTCATGGATGGTCAGTCCTTGCATCCATTGTGCTGTCTGAGTTTGAGGTTATATTACTCCAGCCCGTTGCTCAGCTTTTTATCGGTAACAGGGGCTTTGTTATATTTTAAATGAAGGATTCAAGCTTTAATGAGTAATAATGACAAGAGAGATGCAGTCAGTCGGAGGGCTAGTGATTCAAGATCATATTGTTTTCATTTGAATTCAACCAAATTCTACTCTTATTTATTATTTCAATGACAACGATTCATACAACAACAGAGAGATTCATTGAAAGATACGTCATTGTCATTATACATTATACGTGCTTCTACACCTGCATTGCTTGCTGTTTGGAGTTTTAGGCTGGGTTTCTGTACAGCACTTTGAGATATCAGCTGATGTACGAAGGGCTATATAAATACATTTGATTTGATTTGATTATATTATATTCACACCACTCCTGCTGTCAACGTTTCATTATGGCTAGTCGAGGAACTAAAAGACACAGAAACAGCACTTCTGTGGGAGGCTCTGTAAACCACTTTGTGACAACTGCTGATGTGAAAACGGCTTTATAAAATATATTTCACTGATTAAGGACATCCTGACTGTAGATACTCGATCATTCTCAATTGTGTCCTAATACGCGAGACAGAAACCCAAGTATACTCTGACACAGTCCCGTCTGGTGAAACTAAATCTGTCTGTGCAACAGCCGGGTAGCTGAGGAGCAGAGACTAATGAAGAGGTAATATCACTCCATTACTCCATGGACTCCCGAGTGGCGCAGCAGTCTAGCACTGCATCTCAGTGCTAGAGGCGTCACTACAGTCCCTGGTTCTGAATCCAGGCTGTATCCCTTCTGGCTGTGATTGGGAGTCCCATAGGGTGGTACACAATTGGCCCAGCATCGCCGGGGGTAGGTTGTCATTGTTAACAAGAATTTGTTATTGTTCTATATATATATATACACACATATATACACACTATCAGAGCTGAGGAGCTGAGGAACTGAGGAGCAGAGACTAATGAAGAGGCAATAGCACTTCATATGAGCCATTACACACTATCAGAGGGAGACATTGGGGATATGTCCCAATATGTGACCATCGACTAAAGATGGAAGAGGAAGGAGAGGTGGAAGAAGAAGGAGAGATGGAAGAGGAACAAGAGGTGGAAGAGGAACGAGAGGTGGAAGCGGAAGAGAGGTAGAAGAGGAAGGAGAGATGGAAGAGGAAGGAGCGGTGGAAGAGGAAGGAGAGGGGGAAGGAATGAGAGGTGGGAGACGTGGGAGAGGTGGAAGGGGAAGGAGAGATGGAAGAGGAATGAGAAGTGGAAGAGAAAGGAGAAGTGGAAGAGAAAGGAGAGGTGGAAGAGGAGGAAGGAGAGGTGGAAGAGGAAAGAGAAGTGGGAGAGAAAGGAGAGGTGGAAGAAGAAGGAGAGGTGGAAGAGGTGGGAGAGGTGGAAGAGGAATGAGAAGTGGAAGAAGAAGGAGAGGTGGAAGAGGAACGAGAAGTGGGAGAGGAAGGAGAGGTGGAAGAAGAAGGGAGGTGGAAGAGGAAGGAGAGGTGGAAGAGGAAGGAGAGGTGGAAGAAGAAGGAGAAGTGGAAGAGGACGGAGAGGTGGGAGAGGTGGAAGAGGTGGAAGAGGAAGGAGAGGTGGAAGATGAACGAGAAGTGGGAGAGGAAGGAGAGGAAGGAGAGGTGGAAGAGGAAGGAGAGGTGGAAGAGGAAGGAGAGGTGAAAGCGGAGGAAAGGTGAAAGAGGAAGGAGAGGTGGAAGAGGAAGGAGAGATGGAAGAGGAAAGAGGGGTGGAAGAGGTGGAAGAGGTGGAAGAGGAATGAGAAGTGGAAGAAGAGGAAGGAGAGGTGGAAGAGGAAGGAGAGGTGGGAGAGGAATGAGAGGTGGGAGAGGAATGAGAGGTGGAAGAGGAAGGAGAAGAAGGAGAGGTGGAAGAGGAAAGAGAGGTGGAAGAGGAAGGAGAGGTGGGAGAGGAATGAGAGGTGGAAGAGGAAGGAGAGGTGGGAGAGGAATGAGAGGTGGGAGAGGAAAGAGAGGTGGAAGAGGAAGGAGAGGTGGGAGAGGAATGAGAGGTGGAAGAGGAAGGAGAGGTGGGAGAGGTGGAAGAGGAATGAGAAGTGGAAGAGGAAGGAGAAGTGGGAGAGGAAGGAGAGATGGAAGAAGAAGGAGAGGTGGAAGAGGAAGGAGAGTTGGAAGAGGAAGGAGAGGTGGAAGAGGAAGGAGAAGTGGGAGAGGAAGGAGAGGTGGAAGAGGAAGGAGAGGTGGAAGCGGAAGAGAGGTAGAAGAGGAAGGAGAGATGGAAGAGGAAGGAGCGGTGGAAGAGGAAGGAGAGGGGGAAGGAATGAGAGGTGGGAGACGTGGGAGAGGTGGAAGGGGAAGGAGAGATGGAAGAGGAATGAGAAGTGGAAGAGAAAGGAGAAGTGGAAGAGAAAGGAGAGGTGGAAGAAGAGGAAGGAGAGGTGGAAGAGGAAAGAGAAGTGGGAGAGAAAGGAGAGGTGGAAGAAGAAGGAGAGGTGGAAGAGGTGGGAGAGGTGGAAGAGGAATGAGAAGTGGAAGAAGAAGGAGAGGTGGAAGAGGAACGAGAAGTGGGAGAGGAAGGAGAGGTGGAAGAAGAAGGGAGGTGGAAGAGGAAGGAGAGGTGGAAGAGGAAGGAGAGGTGGAAGAAGAAGGAGAAGTGGAAGAGGACGGAGAGGTGGGAGAGGTGGAAGAGGTGGAAGAGGAAGGAGAGGTGGAAGAGGAACGAGAAGTGGGAGAGGAAGGAGAGGAAGGAGAGGTGGAAGAGGAAGGAGAGGTGGAAGAGGAAGGAGAGGTGAAAGCGGAGGAAAGGTGAAAGAGGAAGGAGAGGTGGAAGAGGAAGGAGAGATGGAAGAGGAAAGAGGGGTGGAAGAGGTGGAAGAGGTGGAAGAGGTGGAAGAGGAATGAGAAGTGGAAGAAGAGGAAGGAGAGGTGGAAGAGGAAGGAGAGGTGGGAGAGGAATGAGAGGTGGGAGAGGAATGAGAGGTGGAAGAGGAAGGAGAAGAAGGAGAGGTGGAAGAGGAAAGAGAGGTGGAAGAGGAAGGAGAGGTGGGAGAGGAATGAGAGGTGGAAGAGGAAGGAGAGGTGGGAGAGGAATGAGAGGTGGGAGAGGAAAGAGAGGTGGAAGAGGAAGGAGAGGTGGGAGAGGAATGAGAGGTGGAAGAGGAAGGAGAGGTGGGAGAGGTGGAAGAGGAATGAGAAGTGGAAGAGGAAGGAGAAGTGGGAGAGGAAGGAGAGATGGAAGAAGAAGGAGAGGTGGAAGAGGAAGGAGAGTTGGAAGAGGAAGGAGAGGTGGAAGAGGAAGGAGAAGTGGGAGAGGAAGGAGAGGTGGAAGAGGAAGGAGAGGTGAAAGCGGAGGAAAGGTGAAAGAGGAAGGAGAGGTGGAAGAGGAAGGAGAAGTGAAAGAGGAAGGAGAGGTGAAAGAGGAAGGAGAGTTGAAAGCGGAGGAAAGGTGGAAGTCACATGAGCCGAATACACGTCTACTGTACACAAAAGGTGTACAGTAGACCTAACTGTGAAATGCTTACTTACTAGCCCTTAACCAATACTCCAGAATTTTAAAAAAAGTAAGTAAGAAAGTATTTGCCAAAAATATATCCAAAATAATAATAAACTAAAGTTTTAAAAAACATGGCCTGCTGGTCCCATTATACATGTGCTTTCTTTAGCCAAATCTTCTATCATTGAAGGATAGACGATGTTGAACGATAGAGTCACAGGAGGTTGGTGGCGCCTTAATTGGGGGAGAATGGGCTTGTGGAAATGGCTGGAGTGGAATAAGTAGAATGGTATCAAATACATGAAACACCTGGTTTCCATGGTTTCCATGGTTTCCATGCGGTTGATGCCATTCCATTTGCTCCGTTCTGGCCATTGTTTTGAGCCGTTCTCCGTTCAGCAGCCTCCTGTGGATAGAGCTAACAACAGCACATAGGCTAAGTTCACGCACACGACCTGGCTAGTGAAAACATTCCTCTGTAACATGGCTACGCTACAGCAGGGGTTCACAAACCTTTTCACTCGGGCCCTCCTTCCACAATTGGGGAACATCCCAAGGCACAGATCTGGGGAAGGGTATTAAAAAAATCTGCAGCATTGAAGGTCCTCAAAAACACAGTGGCCTTCATCATTCTTAAATGGAATATGTTTAGAACCACCAAGACTCTTCCTAGAGCTGGCCACCCGGTCAAACTGAGCAATTGGTGTAAAGGGCCTTGGTCAGGGAGGTGACCAAGAACCCGATGGTCACTCTGACAGAGATCTAGAGGTTCCTCTGTGGAGATGGGAGAATCTTCCAAAAGGTCAACCATCTCTGAAGCACTCCACCAATCAGGCCTCTATGGTAGAGTGGCCAGACGGAAGCCACTCCTCAGTAAAAGGCACATGACAGCCCGCTTGGAGTTTGCCAAAAGGCACCTAATGACTCTCTGACCATGAGAAACAAGATTCTCTGGTCTGATGAAACCAAGATTGAACTCTTTTGCTTGAATGCCAAGCTTCGCGTCAGGAGGAAACCTGGCAGCAACCCTACGGAGAAGCATGGTGGCGGCAGCATCATGCTGTAGGGAGGATTTTCTGCAGCAGGGACAGGGAGACTAGTCAGGATCGAGGCGAAGATGAACGGATCAAAGTATAGAGTAATCCTTGCTGAAAACCTGCTCCAGAGCACTCAGGACCTCAGACTGAGTTGAAGGTTCACCTTCCAACAGGACAACGACCCTAACCACACTGCCAAGACAATGCAGGAGTGGCTCCGGGACAAGTCTCTGAATGTCCTTGAGTGGCCCAGCCAGAGCCCGGACTTGAACCCGATCTAACACTTCAATTCAATAGACTTTATTGACATGGCAAATTAAATTACTTATATTGTCAAAGTATAGATATAACATCTCTAGAGAGACCTGAAAATTGCTGTGCAGCAATGCTCCCCATCCAACCTGACAGATCTTGAGAGGATCTGCAGAGAAGAATGGGAGATAATTCCCCAAATACAGGTGTGTGAAGAATGGGAGATATTCCCCAAATACAGGTGTGAAGAATGGGAGATATTCCCCAAATACAGGTGTGTTAGAATGCTTATGTAAATGTGATATTTCCATTATAAATTTTTTTAATTGATAAATTAGCCACATTTTCTAAAAACCCATTTTTGCTTTGTCACTATGGGGTATTGTATGTAGATTGATGAGGGGGGACACACACAATGTTATCAATTTTACAATAAGGCTGTAACGTAACAAAATTTGGAAAAAAATCAAGGGGCCTGAATACTTCCTGAAGACACTGTGTTTGACCTTAGCGAGGCCTATATGTTTTTCCTTCTATCCGATATTTGCGAGATGCTCTTAATACACAACTGAACCATAATGAGTAAGGAACAATGAAAATAGTTTAAATAAACCCTATTTAATTCAGGAAAAATGTTTGTCACAGAAAATAGATGATTTGCACTATGGATCAGCTAAGATGGTCATTACCACTAAATAAAGGAAGTGGGACATTTTAGATGTGTCACAGAATGTTTGAACCCATCAAGGTGAGCCACAGTTAAAAAAAGGTTGGAACCACTGGGCTAGACAATGGGTTACGGTTGTGGCTGGGGCTACGATTAGGGTTAGGGTTGTGGTTAGTGTTAGGGTTAGAGTTAATGTTAATGTTAAGGTTAGAGTTGAGGCTAGAGTTGAGGCTAGGGTTAGGGTTAAGGTAGGGTTAGGGTTAGGGTTAGGGTTAAGGTTAGTGTTAGGGTTAGAGTTGAGGATAGGGTTAGGGTTAAGGTAGGGTTAGGGTTAGGGTTAGGGTTAAGGTAGGGTTAGAGTTGAGGCTAGGGTTAGGGTTAAGGTAGGGTTAGGGTTAGGGTTAAGGTAGGGTGAGAGTTGAGGCTAGGGTTAGGGTTAAGGTAGGGTTAGAGTTGAGGCTAGTGTTAGGGTTAAGGTAGGGTTAGGGTTAGGGTTATGGTAGGGTTAGAGTTGAGGATAGGGTTAGGGTTAAGGTAGGGTTAGGGTTAGGGTTAAGGTTAGTGTTAGGGTTAGAGTTGAGGATAGGGTTAGGGTTAGGGTTAAGGTAGGGTTAGAGTTGAGGATAGGGTTAGGGTTAAGGTAGGGTTAGAGTTGAGGCTAAGGTTAGGGTTAGGGTAGGGTTAGAGTTGAGGCTAAGGTTAGGGTTAGGGTTAAGGTAGGGTTAGAGTTGAGGCTAAGCTTAGGGTTAGGGTTAAGGTAGGGTTAGAGTTGAGGTTAGGGTTAGGATTAAGGTAGGGTTAGAGTTGAGGATAAGGTTAGGGTTAGGGTTAAGGTAGGGTTAGAGTTGAGGATAGGGTTAGGGTTAGAGTTGAGGTTAGGGTAGGGTTAGAGTTGAGGTTAGGGTTAGGGTTAGGGTAGGGTTAGAGTTGAGGATAGGGTTAAGGTAGGGTTAGAGTTGAGGCTAGGGTTAGGGTTAAGATAGGGTTAGAGTTGAGGCTAGGGTTAGGGTTAAGGTAGGGTTAGAGTTGAGGCTAGGGTTAGGGTTAAGGTAGGGTTAGAGTTGAGGCTAGAGTTAGGGTGAAGGTAGGGTTAGAGTTGAGGATAGGGTTAGGGTTAAGGTAGGGTTATAGTTGAGGCTTGAGTTAGGGTTAAGGTAGGGTTAGAGTTAGATGTAGGGTTGTTGTTGTTTACCTGGAGGAGGTTGCCAGGGAGATGAGCAGGGCCTGCAGGATGCCCCTGATGTAGACGATGGGGCTCTTCTTGGTGATGAAGAAGTACATGGCCGGGAGGATGAAGAGACCATGGAGGATCAGGCCCATCACCACGGTGATGGCATAGAAACCCAGCTTCTTCCCCATGGCTGACGGGTCATCCATCTCTAGGATCTTACCGGCCACCAGGAACACGATCCCGAACGGGAAGTACCTGCAGTGGACCAGGAAGGTAGCGTTTTTTTTGTTTTGGTTCTGGTCATGGGAGACAGGTTAGTTCTTGGACTCGCCCAGGTGATTGGCTGCAGTGGAATATAATATTAGAATATAATCATTTTGTTTACACTCCCGCACATATGACTATCTCAGCATGTTGTCTAATAAGATGTTATTGAGAGGACATGACTTTGGGTTGCTCTTCCCGTTAGCTACAACTCTTACCAGATCACTATGGCGACAATCTTCAGCACAGCCTCGTTTAAACTCTGACAGAAGTTGACCAGGGCGCTGCCATTAGGCCCCATTCTACCCAGCATGATACCTAGACAACAACAACAACAACAGCACATTGTGTTAGACTGAGACACCATGGGCCAGATTGATTTGCTAAAGGTTGTGATCAACATTGAGGAGAGAAAAAAAAGGCTAAATTAAAAGTTAACTGTCACTCAGGCTGTGGAGGAACGATGGTTATACTGTCAACCTGAATGACACTACGAGATAATGTGTCCGTGTGTCCGTGTGTGTGTCCGTGTGTGTGTCCGTGTGTGTCCGTGTGTGTGTGTCCGTGTGTGTGTGTCCGTGTGTGTGTCCGTGTGTGTGTCCGTGTGTGTGTCCGTGTGTGTGTCGTGTGTCGTGTGTGTGTCCGTGTGTGTGTCCGTGTGTGTGTCCGTGTGTGTGTGTGTCCGTGTGTGTGTCCGTGTGTGTGTGTGTGTCCGTGTGTGTGTCCGTGTGTGTGTGTCCGCGTGTGTGTCCGCGTGTGTGCCCGTGTGTGTGTCCGTGTGTGTGTCCGTGTGTGTGTCCGTGTGTGTGTGTGTGTGTCCGTGTGTGTGTGTGTGTCCGTGTGTGTGTCCGTGTGTGTGTGTGTCCGTGTGTGTGTCCGTGTGTGTGTCCGTGTGTGTCCCCGTGTGTGTGTGTGTGTCCGCGTGTGTGCCCGTGTGTGTGTCCGTGTGTGTGTCCGTGTGTGTGTGTGTGTGTGTCCGCGTGTGTGCCCGTGTGTGTGTCCGTGTGTGTGTCCGTGTGTGTCCGTATGTGTGTCCGTGTGTGTGTCCGTGTGTGTGTGTGTGTCCGTGTGTGTGTCCGTGTGTGTGTCCGTGTGTGTGTGTGTGTCCGTGCGTGTGTGTGTGTCCGTGTGTGTGTCCGTGTGTGTGTCCGTGTGTGTGTCCGTGTGTGTGTTTGTGTGTCCGTGTGTGTGTTTGTGTGTGTGTCTGTGTGTGTGTCCGTGTGTGTGTTTGTGTGTGTCCGTGTGTGTGTCCGTGTGTGTCCGTGTGTGTGTCCGTGTGTGTGTCCGTGTGTGTGTTTGTGTGTCCGTGTGTGTGTTTGTGTGTGTGTCCGTGTGTGTGTCCGTGTGTGTGTTTGTGTGTGTCCGTGTGTATGTCCGTGTGTGTGTTTGTGTGTGTGTCCATGTGTGTGTGTCCGTGTGTTCGTGGAACTGTCACTCATCCATAATGACACTACATGGTGTCTGGGGGCGGGGTTAGGGTTAGAGGTCAGTGGTGACGTCACTCACCCATTGTGGCGGAGAAGATGACGATCCCCAGGACGTTCATGCCGTCGCTGGTCCCGGGCAGCGTGCGCATCTGGACGTCTGGCGGGGGCGTCAGGTCCAGGGAGAAGTTCTGGACGTCTGTTCCGTTGTCGTCCTGGACACCGTAGATATAGACCCTCCGGGTGGTGCTCTCCATCAGGGGAGCTGTCACCGTGGGCGGAGGGGTCTTCATGATGGGGATACTCCTGGTACGGTACTACACAGACCAGAGACATACACTACATACTGAGTGGACAAAACATTAAGAACACCTGCTCTTTCCGTGACATAGACTGACCAGGTGAATCCAGGTGAATGTATATATGCTCCCTTATTGATGTCACTTGTTAAATCCACTTTAAATCAGTGTAGATGAAGGGGAGGAAACAGGTTCAATAAGGATTTTTTAAGCCCACTGTTCCTAGGCCGTCATTGAAAATAAGAATTTGTTCTTAACTGACTTGCCTGGTTAAATAAAGATACAAATAAAAATGGTGTATGTGTGCCATTCAGAGGGTGAATGGGCAAGACCAGAGATGCCTTAGAACAGGGTGTGGTAGTAGGTACCAGGCGCACCGTTTTGTGTGAAGAACTGCAACGCTGCTAAGCTGTATGTCATGGAAAGAGCAGGTGTTCATAATGTTTTGTATACTCTGTGTATGTACAGTATATACATTAATATCACTCTAACATGTCACGTATAGATATACAAGCTATGCATGGTGATGGTGCAGGTGTGAAACAGAGAGTTGGAATTTGTTAAAGAATCTGAATTGAATTCATTCCTGTCACTAACTGTCAGCCAAATGTTTGGTGAATTGGTTTGTGAAACATCCACAGACTTCGATTAAAATGATCTCATTCATATCCTTCTGTTAAACATGTGGTGCTTCACCACTCCTCCGTAAACTCTTCAGAAACGGAAACATTTCCATTTTACATGATAATGTCCTTCTGCTCACCTGTTGGAAAGTTGCCTGGACCAAGTTGGCTGGAAACATGTTGCTGGAAGGGACGAATATAGGAAAGTGTTAATAAACTCTAGAGCCGGCTGACAGGTTTCAGAAATGAACTAAAAAGCATGATTCACAGTTACTGTATCAGACGAGACAATGCCTCTCTGATTACACCTCAGGCAATGGACAGGGTCTCATACAGGTTCTGTGCAGCCAGTCATCCAAATACTCATTTTATCTCATCAGAGCCAATGTTGTGCTCTCTAGCCATTCTAGGGCCTCATTGGTTAAGCCACTCTAGCCACGCTAGGCTCTCATTGGCCAGGACTGTCTGAGATATGGTACTCAGTCGCTCTGGAAGATGAGAGGAGAAGAGTAAGGGAGGGAGGAACCAACAAGCGGGCGGCCACGTAAAGTCACTCCTTCCTGGGCGACAGGTGGGGAAGAAAAGCTAGCCAACCGTATTGGCCCAGCAGTCCCACGCCACGTGTCTTATCTGCTAGTTCCAACAGGAATCTTAGTTGCTGTTTTAAAAGGGTCTTATCTGCTAGTTCCAACAGGAATCTTAGTTGCTGTTTTAAAAGGGTCTTAT
Source organism: Oncorhynchus kisutch (assembly GCF_002021735.2). Taxonomy (NCBI): domain Eukaryota; kingdom Metazoa; phylum Chordata; class Actinopteri; order Salmoniformes; family Salmonidae; genus Oncorhynchus; species Oncorhynchus kisutch. The sequence continues at coordinate 39,626,428 of NC_034203.2, forward strand.
CTGCTAGTTCCAACAGGAATCTTAGTTGCTGTTTTAAAAGGGTCTTATCTGCTTGGGATCAGAACTAAACCCTGACCTCAATGTCACTAATTAAACCTAATTACATCACACACTTTCATACACACCACATTAAACACACACACACACACACACACACACACACACACACACACACACACACACACACACACACACACACACACACACACACACACACACACACACACACACACACACACACACACACACACACACACACACACACACACACACACACTCACACACACACACAGTACACACACATCAAGTGGCAGGATAGGTGAGGGAAGGAAGTCTCTAAAAGAGTCTTAGGGTTCATCCTGACAGACAGACAGACGTGATCCCTCAGTCTGGCCTCATGTACCATATTACCCTGTCTAGGTAGATAACAGACAGACAAACAGACAGACAGACAGACAGACAGACAGACAGACAGGATCCCTCAGTCTGGCCTCATATCAAATCAAATCAAATCGATTTATATAGCCCTTCGTACATCAGCTGATATCTCAAAGTGCTGTACAGAAACCCAGCCTAAAACCCCAAACAGCAAGCAATGCAGGTGTAGAAGCACGGTGGCTTGGAAAAACTCACTAGAAAGGCCAAAACCCCCTCCACCCCTCCACCCTTCCATCCCCTCCACCCCTCCATCCCCATCCCCTCCACCCCTCCATCCCCTCCACCCCTCCACCCACATCCCCTCCAACCCCATCCCCTCCACCTCTCCACCCCCATCCCCTCCACCCCTCCATTCCCATCCCCTCCACCCCTCCATCCCCATCCCCATCCCCTCCACCCCACCACCCCTGACCCATTCTGACCCATTGTTGAGAGATGAGGTGAAGCTAAGAGCAGGAAGCCCCGTTAGCTTCCTGTTACAATCTCACATGCATGCAGGCAGACACACACACACACACAGTCTTGTCCCCCAAAAATATTTTTCTAAAGCCTGCCTCAAACACAAAGGTCTCTTGATGGGAGTCTTATGAATCTGCAGTAACCAGGTTAATGTGTAAGGCACTTGTAAACAAAATGTTGCTTTCATAAAAAAAAAGTGCTATGTAAAATGACTTGATTGATTGAGCGGCAAAGCCATTCAAATGTCAACAGTCGTAGAGTACAGAGGCTTGAAGAAAAAGTGATATTCCTGTTTGAATATGTACTGAGGAAACAAATGTGTTTATTGTAAACGTGAATAAGAAAAACCCTTGAACCTTCAATGTAGGCTGACATTAAAACAATCCAATTACATTGGACACAACAACAAAGGTCAAAGGTAAATTTAATTATCTGTCTCTTACCGAATCAGATCAAGCAGGGCATCAGCGGAGCTCATGATTGGCTTGCCGCTGTCCTCGTTGTCCTCCTTCTGGGCGGCGCCCCCTGGGTGGATGATGGTAACCATGAGGATGCCCACCACCACCGCCACGAAGGTGGTCCACAGGTAGTAGGAGACGGTCATGATGCCCAGGCGGCTGGAACACTTGGCATCCAGGGCTGCCAGCCCCGACATCAAACTAGAGAGAAGAACAGAACGGTTAGGAGGAAGGAGCCAGACTGGTAATCCACAAAGAGAATAAGAGAAACAATAATAAACTATAAGAATAACAATCATAATAAAACTGTAGACAGCGAGTCGAAAGAGAGAGAGATGGGTGGAAACAGAATGGGTCAGGAAAGAGAGAGAGATGGTGGAAACAGAATGGGTCAGGAAAGAGAGAGAGATGGGTGGAAACAGAATGGGTCAGGAAAGAGAGAGAGATGGGTGGAAACAGAATGGATCAGGAAAGAGAGAGAGATGGTGGAAACAGAATGGATCAGGAAAGAGAGAGAGATGGGTGGAAACAGAATGGGTCAGGAAAGAGAGAGAGATGGGTGGAAACAGAATGGATCAGGAAAGAGAGAGAGATGGGTGGAAACAGAATGGGTCAGGAAAGAGAGAGAGATGGGTGGAAACAGAATGGGTCAGGAAAGAGAGAGAGATGGGTGGAAACAGAATGGGTCAGGAAAGAGAGAGATGGGTGGAAACAGAATGGGTCAGGAAAGAGAGAGAGATGGTGGAAACAGAATGGGTCAGGAAAGAGAGAGAGATGGGTGGAAACAGAATGGGTCAGGAAAGAGAGAGAGATGGGTGGAAACAGAATGGGTCAGGAAAGAGAGAGAGATGGGTGGAAACAGAATGGGTCAGGAAAGAGAGAGAGATGGTGGAAACAGAATGGGTCAGGAAAGAGAGAGAGATGGTGGAAACAGAATGGGTCAGGAAAGAGAGAGAGATGGGTGGAAACATAATGGGTCAGGAAAGAGAGAGAGATGGGTGGAAACAGAATGGGTCAGGAAAGAGAGAGAGAGATGGGTGGAAACAGAATGGGTCAGGAAAGAGAGAGAGATGGGTGGAAACAGAATGGGTCAGGAAAGAGAGAGAGATGGGTGGAAACAGAATGGGTCAGGAAAGAGAGAGAGATGGGTGTAAACAGAATGGGTCAGGAAAGAGAGAGAGATGGGTGGAAACAGAATGGGTCAGGAAAGAGAGAGAGATGGGTGGAAACAGAATGGGTCAGGAAAGAGAGAGAGATGGGTGGAAACAGAATGGGTCAGGAAAGAGAGAGAGATGGGTGGAAACAGAATGGGTCAGGAAAGAGAGAGAGAGATGGGTGGAAGCAGAATGGGTCAGGAAAGAGAGAGAGATGGGTGGAAACAGAATGGGTCAGGAAAGAGAGAGAGAGATGGGTGGAAACAGAATGGATCAGGAAAGAGAGAGAGATGGGTGGAAACAGAATGGGTCAGGAAAGAGAGAGAGATGGGTGGAAACAGAATGGGTCAGGAAAGAGAGAGAGATGGGTGGAAACAGAATGGGTCAGGAAAGAGAGAGAGAGATGGGTGGAAACAGAATGGGTCAGGAAAGAGAGAGAGAGATGGGTGGAAGCAGAATGGGTCAGGAAAGAGAGAGAGATGGGTGGAAACAGAATGGGTCAGGAAAGAGAGAGAGCGATGGGTGGAAACAGAATGGATCAGGAAAGAGAGAGAGATGTGTGGAAACAGAATGGGTCAGGAAAGAGAGAGAGATGGGTGGAAACAGAATGGGTCAGGAAAGAGAGAGAGATGGTGGAAACAGAATGGGTCAGGAAAGAGAGAGAGATGGGTGGAAACAGAATGGGTCAGGAAAGAGAGAGAGATGGGTGGAAACAGAATGGGTCAGGAAAGAGAGAGAGATGGTGGAAACAGAATGGGTCAGGAAAGAGAGAGAGATGGTGGAAACAGAATGGGTCAGGAAAGAGAGAGAGATGGGTGGAAACAGAATGGGTCAGGAAAGAGAGAGAGATGGGTGGAAACAGAATGGGTCAGGAAAGAGAGAGAGAGATGGGTGGAAGCAGAATGGGTCAGGAAAGAGAGAGAGATGGGTGGAAACAGAATGGGTCAGGAAAGAGAGAGAGCGATGGGTGGAAACAGAATGGATCAGGAAAGAGAGAGAGATGTGTGGAAACAGAATGGGTCAGGAAAGAGAGAGAGATGGGTGGAAACAGAATGGGTCAGGAAAGAGAGAGAGATGGTGGAAACAGAATGGGTCAGGAAAGAGAGAGAGATGGGTGGAAACAGAATGGGTCAGGAAAGAGAGAGAGATGGGTGGAAACAGAATGGGTCAGGAAAGAGAGAGAGATGGTGGAAACAGAATGGGTCAGGAAAGAGAGAGAGATGGTGGAAACAGAATGGGTCAGGAAAGAGAGAGAGATGGGTGGAAACAGAATGGGTCAGGAAAGAGAGAGAGATGGGTGGAAACAGAATGGGTCAGGAAAGAGAGAGAGATGGTGGAAACAGAATGGGTCAGGAAAGAGAGAGCTCAGTGGTAAAGGTTGGTGAAATGTTTAGCTACATGCTGTTCTCTTCTTTATAGTGCATAGCGACATTCATGCTAAATGCACTTTTTAAGTCATGTTTAATTTGAAGCTTCTTTGAGAGCTTCAGCCATGGGGATTTTAGAAAAAGTTTGGTGTCGATTAAGAGCATACATTTCTGCCCACTAACTTTCCCAGGAAAATGTCATTGGCACACACATCAAATATACACAGAAACCGATAAAAGTTGATATGTGAAATGAACATGTAAGAGAGAGAAATAAGTCAAGAGACCCACCACTCAAAGCAAAGTGTAAAACCCTTGAGGACATCATGTCCAACATTACAGCACCTTCCATCCCACCAAGGAACTCAACTTGGTAATAACTATTCATGTAATATTGAATCCCTGAGATTCTGTACTTGCTTTCCAGTCCTGGTTTTAAATACTATTTCAAGTCTTTCAAATATTTTTGAGAGTTTGCTCTAGCCTGTCTGGGTGTGCAGTTCTGACACTATTCCATTGGTCCAGTAGGACAGACAAGCTCAATCAAGCACAGATACAGTATTTGAATGATTTAAATCCAGGTCTGCTGCTCTCAGTGAGATAGTGTGCTAGATAGTGTGCTAGATAGTGTGCTAGATAGTGTGATAGATAGTGTGATATATAGTGTGGTAGATAGTGTGATAGATAGTGTGATATATAGTGTGATAGATAGTGTGATATATAGTGTGATAGATAGTGTGATATATAGTGTGGTAGATAGTGTGGTAGATAGTGTGGTAGATAGTGTGATAGATAGTGTGCTAGATAGTGTGCTAGATAGTGTGCTAGATAGTGTGCTAGATAGTGTGATAGATAGTGTGCTAGATAGTGTGCTAGATAGTGTGCTAGATAGTGTGGTAGATAGTGTGCTAGATAGTGTGCTAGATAGTGTGGTAGATAGTGTGCTAGATAGTGTGCTAGATAGTGTGACAGATAGTGTGCTAGATAGTGTGATAGATAGTGTGATAGATAGTGTGATATATAGTGTGGTAGATAGTGTGATAGATAGTGTGATATATAGTGTGATAGATAGTGTGATATATAGTGTGATAGATAGTGTGATATATAGTGTGGTAGATAGTGTGGTAGATAGTGTGGTAGATAGTGTGGTAGATAGTGTGATAGATAGTGTGCTAGATAGTGTGCTAGATAGTGTGCTAGATAGTGTGCTAGATAGTGTGGTAGATAGTGTGCTAGATAGTGTGCTAGAAAGTGTGCTAGATAGTGTGCTAGATAGTGTGGTAGATAGTGTGCTAGATAGTGTGCTAGATAGTGTGCTAGATAGTGTGGTAGATAGTGTGGTAGATAGTGTGCTAGATAGTGTGCTAGATAGTGTGCTAGATAGTGTGGTAGATAGTGTGGTAGATAGTGTGGTAGATAGTGTGCTAGATAGTGTGCTAGATAGTGTGCTAGATAGTGTGGTAGATAGTGTGGTAGATAGTGTGATAGATAGTGTGATATATAGTGTGATAGATAGTGTGATATATAGTGTGATAGATAGTGTGATATATAGTGTGATATATAGTGTGATATATAGTGTGATATATAGTGTGGTAGATAGTGTGCTAGATAGTGTGGTAGATAGTGTGCTAGATAGTGTGCTAGATAGTGTGATAGATAGTGTGGTAGATAGTGTGCTAGATAGTGTGGTAGATAGTGTGCTAGATAGTGTGGTAGATAGTGTGCTAGATAGTGTGCTAGATAGTGTGGTAGATAGTGTGGTAGATAGTGTGCTAGATAGTGTGCTAGATAGTGTGCTAGATAGTGTGATATATAGTGTGGTAGATAGTGTGATAGATAGTGTGGTAGATAGTGTGGTAGATAGTGTGGTAGATAGTGTGGTAGATAGTGTGATATATAGTGTGATAGATAGTGTGGTAGATAGTGTGATAGATAGTGTGCTAGATAGTGTGCTAGATAGTGTGCTAGATAGTGTGATAGATAGTGTGATAGATAGTGTGATATATAGTGTGGTAGATAGTGTGATAGATAGTGTGATAGATAGTGTGATAGATAGTGTGATATATAGTGTGATATATAGTGTGATAGATAGTGTGGTAGATAGTGTGGTAGATAGTGTGATATATAGTGTGATAGATAGTGTGGTAGATAGTGTGATAGATAGTGTGGTAGATAGTGTGGTAGATATTGTGGTAGATAGTGTGGTAGATAGTGTGATAGATAGTGTGATATATAGTGTGATATATAGTGTGGTAGATCGTGTGGTAGATCGTGTGGTAGATATCGTGGTAGATAGTGTGATAGATAGTGTGGTAGATAGTGTGATCGATAGTGTTGTAGATAGTGTGATCGATAGTGTGGTAGATAGTGTTGTAGATAGTGTGATCGATAGTGTGGTAGATAGTGTGATAGATAGTCAAATCAAATCAAATCAAATTGTATTTGTCACATACACATGGTTAGCAGATGTTAATGCGAGTGTAGCGAAATGCTTGTGCTTCTAGTTCCGACAATGCAGTAATAACCAACAAGTAATCTAACTAACAATTCCAAAACTACTGTCTTATACACAGTGTAAGGGGATAAAGAATATGTACATAAGGATATATGAATGAGTGATGGTACAGAGCAGCATAGGCAAGATACAGTATATGGTATCGAGTACAGTATATACATATGAGATGAGTATGTAAACAAAGTGGCATAGTTAAAGTGGCTAGTGATACATGTATTACATAAGGATGCAGTCGATGATATAGAGTACAGTATATACATATGCATATGAGATGAATAATGTAGGGTAAGTAACATTATATAAGGTAGCATTGTTTAAAGTGGCTAGTGATATATTTACATAATTTCCCATCAATTCCCATTATTAAAGTGATAGTGTGGTAGATAGTGTGGTAGATAGTGTGCTACATAGTGTGCTAGATAGTGTGCTACATAGTGTGATAGATAGTGTGATAGATAGTGTGCTACATAGTGTGATAGTTAGTGTGCTAGATAGTGTGCTAGATAGTGTGGTAGATAGTCTGATAGATAGTGTGTGTTGGAGTTGGTTGGAGCAACTCACTGGGTATAAAGACTGGGAATAACAAGATGGAGGCAGGCTTACAGTTCACACCCAGTAGGAACGGAGGATGGAGGACAGGATAAGGACGTAACCCTGATTAACCCTGGTTAATACTGCTTTGTCTGGGCTGTGAACCCAGCACCTGCAGGATACCATAAGGTGGTTCCCACATCTCTGACCAACCAACCGTGAGCAAAGTCCCTCTTAGTCAGAGTTATTCGACATATATTAGAACCACTCTCATTGGCTGGTTGAAACATCATCATGAATCATCATGAATCATCATAAATCCTCATGAATCATCATAAATCCTCATGAATCATTATAAATCATCAGGAATCAGCAAGAATCATCATAAATCCTCATGAATATCATAAATTGTCATGAATCATCATGAATCGTCATGAATCATCACAAATCATCATAAATCATCCCAAATCATCATGAATCATCACAAATCATCATGGATCATCATGAATCATCATGAATCATCATTAATCATCATAAATCATCACAAATCATCATGAATCATCACAAATCATCATGAATCATCACAAATCATCATAAATCATCATGAATCATAATGAATCCAACATAATTTTGCTCAACCAGCAGCCAGTTTCTCCATCTTTGATCAAATGACAACAACCAGGGTTTCTCAGGGAGCAGCCAGTTTCTCCATCTTTGATCAAATGACAACAACCAGGGTTTCTCAGGGAGCAGCCAGTTTCTCCATCTTTGATCAAATGACAACAACCAGGGTTTCTCAGGGAGCAGCCAGTTTCTCCATCTTTGATCAAATGACAACAACCAGGGTTTCTCAGGGAGCAGCCAGTTTCTCCATCTTTGATCAAATGACAACAACCAGGGTTTCTCAGGGAGCAGCCAGTTTCTCCATCTTTGATCAAATGACAACAACCAGGGTTTCTCAGGGAGCAGCCAGTTTCTCCATCTTTGATCAAATGACAACAACCAGGGTTTCTCAGGGAGCAGCCAGTTTCTCCATCTTTGATCAAATGACAACAACCAGGGTTTCTCAGGGAGCAGCCAGTTTCTCCATCTTTGATCAAATGACAACAACCAGGGTTTCTCAGGGAGCAGCCAGTTTCTCCATCTTTGATCAAATGACAACAACCAGGGTTTCTCAGGGAGCAGCCAGTTTCTCCATCTTTGATCAAATGACAACAACCAGGGTTTCTCAGGGAGCAGCCAGTTTCTCCATCTTTGATCAAATGACAACAACCAGGGTTTCTCAGGGAGCTTCTGCCACAATAATTCAAACGGCAACAATCATTACAAAACATAATGTCAGAGGTCATTGAAAGAAAATGGCAGATTCTTGAAGTCAGTCTGTCAGTATCCTCAAGCAACCTGATACTAAACCAGAGAGATAGAGAAAGACAGGAGCCTTTTATATAAGGAAAGGCCACAGATGTTTCTGAGCTGTGCGTGACTGTCTCCAGATATGTCCCATCAGAGCAGCCGGGTGGACAGTTAGAGCAGAGCAGTGGTGAATTAAACATGGCTTCCTCCCTTCCTCCCTTCCTCCTCTCCTCTCCTCTCTCCTCCTCTCCTCCTCTCCTCTCTCCTCCTCTCCTCTCTCCTCCTCTCATCCTCTCCTAACCTCCTCTCCTGTCCTCCTATCCTCTCCCCTTCTCTGCTACGTTGTCCTCTCCTCCTCTCATCTTCCCTCCTCTACTCCCCCCCTCTGCTCCTCCTCTCCTCTCCTCCTCTCCTTCTCCTCCTCCCCTCCTGATCTACTCCTCCTCTCCTTCTCTCCTCTCCTCCTCTCCTTGTCCTTTCACACATAACATTAATCTGCCCCCAAAACAACCAGAGAAAAAGGGTTGCTTTAAATCATGTCAAGAAAGGTCAGACTAAGTTCAGGAAAACAACAGAGACTATTTAGATATTCCCCATCAGAGCAGCAGGGTGGACAGTTAGAGCAGAGCAGTGGTGAATTAAACATTGCTTCCTCCCTTCCTCCCTTCCTCCTCTCCTCTCTCCTCCTCTCCTCTCTCCTCCTCTACTCCCCTTTCCTCTCCTCCCCTCCTCTCCTCTCTCCTCCTCTCCTCTCTCCTCTCTCCTCCTCTACTCCCCTTTCCTCTTCTCCCCTCCTCTCCTCTCTCCTCCTCTCCTCCTCTCCTCTCTCCTCCTCTCCTCTCTCCTCCTCTACTCCCCTTTCCTCTCCTCCCCTCCTCTCCTCTCTCCTCCTCTCCTCTCTCCTCCTCTACTCCCCTTTCCTCTTCTCCCCTCCTCCTTTCCTCTCCTCTCTCCTCCTCTACTCCCCTCCTCTGCTCCCCTTTCCTTTCCTCTCCTCTCTCCTCCTCTACTCCCCTCCTCTGCTCCCCTTTCCTCTCCTCTCCTGTCCTCCTATCCTCTCCCCTTCTCTGCTACTTTGTCCTCTCCTCCTCTCATCTACCCTCCTCTACTCCCCTCCTCTGCTCCTCCTCTCCTCTCCTCCTTTCCTCTCCTCTTCTCCTCCTCCCCTTCTCATCTACTCCCCTCCTCTGCTCCTCCTCTCCTTCTCTCCTCTCCTCCTCTCCTTGTCCTTTCACACATAACATTAATCTGCCCCCAAAACAACCAGAGAAAAAGGGTTGCTGTTAAATCATGTCAAGAAAGGTCAGACTAAGTTCAGGAAAACAACAGACTATTTAGATAGGATTTTAGGTTTATCGCAGTAAGATGGTCATTCAGATTTCATTTGATTCATATCACCTTCCCCAGTCTATCGCAGTAAGATGGTCATTCAGATTTCATTTGATTCATATCACCTTCCCCAGTCTATCGCAGTAAGACGGTCATTCAGATTTCATTTGATTCATATCACCTTCCCCAGTCTATCGCAGTAAGATGGTCATTCAGATTTCATTTGATTCATATCACCTTCCCCAGTCTATCGCAGTAAGACGGTCATTCAGATTTCATTTGATTCATATCACCTTCCCCAGTCTATCGCAGTAAGACGGTCATTCAGATTTCATTTGATTCATGTCACCTTCCCCAGTCTATCGCAGTAAGATGGTCATTCAGATTTCATTTGATTCATGTCACCTTCCCCAGTCTATCGCAGTAAGATGGTCATTCAGATTTCATTTGATTCATGTCACCTTCCCCAGTCTATCGCAGTAAGATGGTCATTCAGATTTCATTTGATTCATATCACCTTCCCCAGTCTATCGCAGTAAGATGGTCATTCAGATTTCATTTGATTCATGTCACCTTCCCCAGTCTATCGCAGTAAGATGGTCATTCAGATTTCATTTGATTCATATCACCTTCCCCAGTCTATCGCAGTAAGACGGTCATTCAGATTTCATTTGATTCATATCACCTTCCCCAGTCTATCGCAGTAAGACGGTCATTCAGATTTCATTTGATTCATATCACCTTCCCCAGTCTATCGCAGTAAGATGGTCATTCAGATTTCATTTGATTCATATCACCTTCCCCAGTCTATCGCAGTAAGACGGTCATTCAGATTTCATTTGATTCATATCACCTTCCCCAGTCTATCGCAGTAAGACGGTCATTCAGATTTCATTTGATTCATATCACCTTCCCCAGTCTATCGCAGTAAGACGGTCATTCAGATTTCATTTGATTCATATCACCTTCCCCAGTCTATCGCAGTAAGATGGTCATTCAGATTTCATTTGATTCATATCACCTTCCCCAGTCTATCGCAGTAAGACGGTCATTCAGATTTCATTTGATTCATATCACCTTCCCCAGTCTATCGCAGTAAGACGGTCATTCAGATTTCATTTGATTCATATCACCTTCCCCAGTCTATCGCAGTAAGACGGTCATTCAGATTTCATTTGATTCATATCACCTTCCCCAGTCTATCGCAGTAAGACGGTCATTCAGATTTCATTTGATTCATATCACCTTCCCCAGTCTATCGCAGTAAGACGGTCATTCAGATTTCATTTGATTCATATCACCTTCCCCAGTCTATCGCAGTAAGACGGTCATTCAGATTTCATTTGATTCATATCACCTTCCCCAGTCTATCGCAGTAAGACGGTCATTCAGATTTCATTTGATTCATGTCACCTTCCCCAGTCTATCGCAGTAAGACGGTCATTCAGATTTCATTTGATTCATGTCACCTTCCCCAGTCTATCGCAGTAAGACGGTCATTCAGATTTCATTTGATTCATGTCACCTTCCCCAGTCTATCGCAGTAAGACGGTCATTCAGATTTCATTTGATTCATATCACCTTCCCCAGTCTATCGCAGTAAGACGGTCATTCAGATTTCATTTGATTCATATCACCTTCCCCAGTCTATCGCAGTAAGACGGTCATTCAGATTTCATTTGATTCATATCACCTTCCCCAGTCTATCGCAGTAAGACGGTCATTCAGATTTCATTTGATTCATGTCACCTTCCCCAGTCTATCGCAGTAAGACGGTCATTCAGATTTCATTTGATTCATATCACCTTCCCCAGTCTATCGCAGTAAGACGGTCATTCAGATTTCATTTGATTCATATCACCTTCCCCAGTCTATCGCAGTAAGACGGTCATTCAGATTTCATTTGATTCATATCACCTTCCCCAGTCTATCGCAGTAAGACGGTCATTCAGATTTCATTTGATTCATATCACCTTCCCCAGTCTATCGCAGTAAGACGGTCATTCAGATTTCATTTGATTCATATCACCTTCCCCAGTCTATCGCAGTAAGACGGTCATTCAGATTTCATTTGATTCATGTCACCTTCCCCAGTCTATCGCAGTAAGACGGTCATTCAGATTTCATTTGATTCATGTCACCTTCCCCAGTCTATCACAGTAAGATGGTCATTCAGATTTCATTTGATTCATGTAGCCTTCAAATCAAATCAAATTGAACTGATCCTCTCCTTCTCTCCTCTCCTCCACATGGTTAGCAGATGTTAATGCGAGTGTAGTGAAATGCTTGTGCTTCTAGTTCCTGCAGTGCAGTAATATCTAACAAGTAATCTAACAATTCCCAACAACTACCTAATACACACAAATCTAAAGGGGTGAATGAGAATAGGTACATATAAATATATGGATGAGCGATGGCCGAGCGGCATAGGCAAGGTGCAACTAGACGGTATAAAATACAGTATATACATATGAGATGAGTAGTGTAAGATATGTCAATATTATTAAAGTGGCATTAATTAAAGTTCCACTGTTTAAAGTGACAAGTGATCCATTTATTAAAGTGGCCAGTGATTGAGTCTCAATGAAGGCAGCAGCCTCTCTGAGTTAGCCATGGCTGTTTAGCAGTCTGATGGCCTTGAGATAGATGGTATTCTTCAATCTCTCGGTCCCAGCTTGGATGCACCTGTACTGACCTCACCTTCTGGATGATAGCGGTGTGAACAGGTAGTGGTTGTTGTCCTTGATGATCTTTTTGGCCTTCCTGTGACATCGGGTGCTGCAAGTGTCATGGAGGGCAGGTAGTTTGTCCCCGGTGATGCGTTGTGCAGACTGCACTACCCTCTAGAGAGCCTTGCGGTTGAGGGTGGTGCAGTTGCCGTACCAGGCTGTGATACAGCCCGACAGGATGCTCTCGATTGTGCATCTGTAAAAGTTTGTCAGGGTTTTGGGTGACAAGCTGAATTTCTTCAGCCTCCTGAGTGGGTCTAGGGTGGCCGGTGAGGTGCAGGGGAAATTATCCTTGACTAGTCTCTCAAAGCACTTCACGATGACAGAAGTGAGTGCTACAGGGCGGTAGTCATCTAGTTCAGCTATCTTTGCCTTCTTGGGCACAGGAACAATGGTGGCCATCTTGAAGCATGTGGGAACAGCAGACTGAAATAGGGCGCAATTTAATATGTCTGTAAACACACCAGCCAGCTGGTCTGCGCGTGCTCTGAGGACGTGGCTAGGGATGACGTCTGGGCCACCAGCCTTGCGAGGTTTAACACGCTTAAATGTTTTACCACAGAGAAGGGGTGGTGTAGTCCTTGTTAGCGGGCTGCGACGGTGGCACTGTATTATCCTCAAAGCAGGCAAAGAAGGTGTTTAGTTTGTCTCAAAGCCTGACATGGAAGGTTTTATTTTTGTAGTCTGTGATTTCCTGTAGATCCTGTAGATTCCTGTAGATCCTGTAGATTCCTGTAGATCCTGTAGATTCCTGTAGATCCTGTAGATTCCTGTAGATTCCTGTAGATCCTGTAGATTCCTGTAGATCCTGTAGATTCCTGTAGATCCTGCCATATACATCTCGTGTCTGAGCCATTGAATTGCAACTCCACTTTGTCCCTGTACTGGCATTTTGCTTGTTTGATTGCCTTGCAGGTGGAACAAATACACTGTTTATATTCAACCATATTCCCAGACCTGTTTCCATGGTTAAATGTGATGGTTCACGCTTTCAGTTTTGCGTGAATGCTGCCATCCATCCACTGTTTCTGGTTAGGGTAGGTTTTAATAGTCACAGTGGGTACAACATCTCCAATGCACTTCCTCATAAACTCAGTTACCGAGTCAGCGTATAGATCGATGTTGTTCTCTGAGGCTACCAGGAACATATCCCAGTCCACATGATCAAAACAATCTTGAAGCATGGATTCCGATTGGTCAGACCAGCGTTGAATGGTTCTAGTTACTGGTACATCCTGTTTGAGTTTCTGCCTATTAAACGGTAGGAGCAAGATGGTGCCGGGGTCGGATTTGCCAGAGGGAGGGCGGGGGAGGGCTTTGTATGCATCGTGGAAGTTAGAGTAGCAGTGTTCTAGTGTATTACCCTTGCGTGTACTACAATCAATATGCTGATAGAATTTAGGTGGCCTTGTTCTCAAACTTGCTTTGCTAAAATCCACAGCAACAATAAATGCAGCATCAGGATATATGGTTTCCATTTGACATAGTCCATTGAAGTTCCTTGAGGGCTGTCGTGGTGTCTGCTTGAGGGGGAGTGTACACCGATGTGACGATAACTGACTAGAATTCTCTTGTGAGGTAATATGGCCGACATTTGATTGTAATGAATTCTAGGTCGGGTGAACAGAAGGACTTGAGTTCCTTTATGTTGTTATGATTACACCATGAGTCATTAATCATGAAGGTGTTTATCTCTGTCGGCGCTATGCATGGAGAAGCCCGGTGGCTGAACCGATTCCGACAACATATCCCGAGAGAGCCATGTTTCCGTGAAACAGAGAATGTTACAATCTCTGATGTCTCTTTGGAAGGCAGAGAGACATCAAACCCTTGCTCCAATTTGGTCTACTTTGTCAAGAGACTGGACATTGGCGAGTAGTATACTCGGGAGCAGTGGGCGATGTGTACATCTACAGAGCCTGAACAGGAGGCTGCTCCGTCTGCCCCTACTGCAGTGCGGTTGTTTTGGGTCGCGTACTGCAGTAGGGGCAGACGGAGCAGCCTCCTGTTCAGGCTCTGTAGATGTACACATCGCCCACTGCTCCCGAGTATACTACTCGCCAATGTCCATTCTCTTGACAAAGTAGACTAAATTGGAGCAAGGATTTGATGTCTCTCTGCCTTCCAAAGAGACATCAGAGATGTTCAGAGATTTTCTCTGCCATTTCGTGCTGTGACTCCATACTATCCAATCTGCGTTCCAAATTACACCCAATTCTCTAAATAGCACACAACTTTTTAACAGGGCCCATATGGGAAAAGGGAATAAGGTGCCATTTGGGACATATGTGCAGTGAACCATCCTGCCCTCCTGCTGAGGATGGAAACCGTGCCGAGGCTGAAACAGCTTTCTGGAATAATTATTGTCCTTGATCTTCACAAACACTCTTACCAGCCAGATCAAGGAGAGGAGGTGTTCCTCTTACCAGCCAGATCAAAGACAGGAGACATTCCTCTTACCAGCCAGATCAAGGAGAGGAGGTGTTCCTCTTACCAGCCAGATCAAAGACAGGAGACATTCCTCTTACCAGCCAGATCAAGGAGAGGAGGTGTTCCTCTTACCAGCCAGATCAAGGAGAGGAGGTGTTCCTCTTACCAGCCAGATCAAAGACAGGAGACATTCCTCTTACCAGCCAGATCAAAGAGAGGAGACATTCCTCTTACCAGCCAGATCAAAGACAGGAGGCATTCCTCTTACCAGCCAGATCAAAGACAGGAGACATTCCTCTTACCAGCCAGATCAAAGACAGGAGACATTCTCTTACCAGACAGATCAAAGACAGGAGACATTCCTCTTACCAGCCAGATCAAAGACAGGAGACATTCCTCTTACGAGCCAGATCAAAGACAGGAGACATTCCTCTTACCAGCCAGATCAAAGACAGGAGACATTCCTCTTACCAGACAGATCAAAGACAGGAGACATTCCTCTTACCAGCCAGATCAAAGAGAGGAGGTGTTCCTCTTACCAGCCAGATCAAAGAGAGGAGGTGTTCCTCTTACCAGCCAGATCAAAGACAGGAGACATTCCTCTTACCAGCCAGATCAAAGACAGGAGACATTCCTCTTACCAGCCAGATCAAAGACAGGTGTTCACTGTGGCTAGAGGGATGGTGGGGGTACAGCAGAAGATGGGCACAGGAGGCAGTGAATGAAATATGATATTTTCATTCAGACCCTTTACTCAGATGAGGGGGGGGGGGGGGGGTAAAATTCACCGGGTCTACCTGCACTTTGGTGCAGAGTGACTTACAGGAAGTTCCGCTCAGGAGGGTAATGTTCAGGAGGCACAAAACAGAGGCTAGCATGTTGAAAAGAAAGTTGTAGTGCTTGTACTTGCCCTCTTAGAACATTCAACGTACACTTTCTTTGAGGATACTATTATTTATTTACAATACATTTGAATGCATTCATTGTGCTTTATAAGGAATTATAATACAGGCTATAAGCATTCAGAAGTATTTATGGCTCCTTATAAAGTATTTTGCTTACATAATGGATTATTTATCACTGAGATATATTATCTGTTATGTATGTGTATGTGACAAATAAAATTTGATTTGATTTTTGATTTGATTTAGTCTCTCGTGACACATTTTCTCCTGCAGCGCCCCAACATCAACATATATGAATATGGAGGATTTCTGTGTTTGGTGGGTCGGAAAGATGCACAACAAATGATGTCATCGAAACACTTATCTTGCTCAATCTTCTACCTCTTTCATTATTATTACAAAACATACAGCTATACTCGGCCTTGTCTCAGGATGGTAAGTTGGTGGTTGAATATATCCCTCTAGTGGTGTGGGGGCTGTGCTTTGGCAAAGTGGGTGGGGTTATATCTTTCCTGTTTGGCCCTGTCCGGGGGTCTCATCGGATGGGGCCACAGTGTCTCCTGACCCCTCCTGTCTCAGCCTCCAGTATTTATGCTGCAGTAGTTTATGTGTCGTGGGGCTAGGGTCAGTTTGTTATATCTGGAGTACTTCTCCTGTCCTATCCGGTGTCCTGTGTGAATTTAAGTATGCTCTCTCTAATTCTCTCTTTCTCTCTTTCTTTCTCTCTCTCAGAGGACCTGAGCCCTAGGACCATGCCTCAGGACTATCTGGCATGATGACTCCTTGCTGTCCCCAGTCCACCTGGCCGTGCTGCTGCTCCAGTTTCAACTGTTCTGCCTGTGATTATTATTATTTGACCATGCTGGTCATTTATGAACATTTGAACATCTTGGCCATGTTCTGTTATAATCTCCACCCGGCACAGCCAAAAGAGGACTGGCCACCCCACATAGCCTGGTTCCTCTCTAGGTTTCTTCCTAGGTTTTGGCCTTTCTAGGGAGTTTTTCCTAGCCACCGTGCTTCTACACCTGCATTGCTTGCTGTTTGGGGTTTTAGGCTGGGTTTCTGCACAGCACTTTGAGATATCAGCTGATGTAAGAAGGGCTATATAAATCAATTTGATTTGATACAGCAGAAACATGCCTATTTCACATGCTGATGTCCCTTTAACACAGATTTGGTTCTGGGTGCTGAAATGATGTATAATTCTTATTTATGAGAACATGTTTTCCTCTTTTCTTTTCTCTGTGCCTGGGGGTACAACCAACCCTCAGATGTCATTAACATGTACACTCATGATACAGCTCCCGTTAGCTCTAATGAGACTGACAAAAGCATTGGACTTCAGCCGGGCAGGCTCTCTGATTCATCCAGACTCGGGGCCCAAATAACATCCAATTCCCTATATAGTGCACTATGAGCCCTGGTCAAAAGTAGTGCACTATAAAGGGAATAGGGCTCTATTTGGAACGTAATCTTAGTCTACACAAGAGAGCCATTTGGTGATGACAGATACACACCCCTTCCATATGTGAACAATCTGTCCGTGTGGTCACAAATGAAAGCAAATGCATTAATTAGAAGTCAATACATTTCCCGTCTATGGTTTATCAGAGGTGTTGGGATGCAGATTTTTTTTTTTTTTAAGATACACATTGAAGTCAATGAGAAGAATAAAAATCACCCAATGAACAATAAAGACTGCTACAGAGCTCATCAGACAACATCATTCATGGGGTGACAAAAAAATAATTAGATGTTAGTTATTAAACTAAAGCAATGATACTCACGCCTGGAGACATCAGACATGCTTCAGAACTGATCAGAATTCTCATCAGTTGATTTCTCAAGGTCAAATACAACAGAGTTGGTGCCAGAGAGGCCTGTGACTGATATTTAAAGAGTTTCATCTTGTGATAATTGTGACTGATAATTATCACAAATATAGCCCGGTTTCAGATAGTTTTGTGCTCTCTTGCCATAGATGTTGGCAAGACAGCGTCAACAGATTTTGGACCAGGCTAACAGAAATATGCTGCTGGATGTGATTTTAGTCAAGCGCTGTTATCTTACTCGCTACCTCTTCCTCCTAACGGAGGAGAAGAACAACAGAAAAATGTCCTTCATGTTTCCCCAGTCAGCTAGGTATTAGTCTGCCCTTTGACCTCTAACATAGGACCCCTGTTGGCCTGATGACACATACATCACCTTTTGATTCCAAAAGCAGAAGATTTCTGTCATCTCTGCTATTTCCTGTCAATCAGTATTGCATACAGTATAATATGGAAAAGCCCTGTCATCCATCATCAACATCAAATCATATTTATTTATAAAGCCCATCTTACATCAGCTGATGTCTCAAAGTGCTGTACAGAAACATACAGGCAATTAAAACTAACACTTCTTCTTGACTCAACAGTATTGTAATGTTCTCCCCGGGAGAGGAAAAGCCAATGGGAATCAATAGCCTTCTGTGATAAGAGATGTGTCAAAGAGGAAAGGTCAAGCCAGGAATAATCAATGTTCTTGGAAAAATATCAGTGAAGAGCCAGGCAGAAGGGATTCATCACATCGCCATGAAGACTTGGCTGACGAAACAATCGTCTTACAATTGAGAGCAGAGCAGATGTGGATTTTCCTCCATATGTAAATTGAATGTACAGTATATGTTTTAGATGCCAGAACGTCAGTCTTCTTAGAAATTAGAGCACTATCGTCTTCTAAGAAATGCAAATAAACATATCAGCTAACCATGTAGATTTTTGAATGCACGTCAGAATGGTTGATACAGTACCTCAGGAATAATGATGTATTCTTAAATTGGAAGGAATGACCCCTCCGGGGATGTTTACTTTAACACGAATAACATACAAACTACATGGAAATCAACAAGGAACTGGCACTTTGTTTACATTAATCACAATAAATGGTTCCAATATAAACACTCTACGGTAGTAGTAGTATCAACCCTCTACAGTAGTAGTAGTAGTATCAACCCTCTACAGTAGTAGTAGTAGTATCAACCCTCTACAGGAGTAGTAGTATCAACCCTCTACAGTAGTAGTAGTAGTATCAACCCTCTACAGTAGTAGTAGTAGTATCAACCCTCTACAGTAGTAGTAGTATCAACCCTCTACAGTAGTAGTAGTATCAACCCTCTACAGTAGTAGTAGTAGTATCAACCCTCTACAGTAGTAGTAGTATCAACACTCTACAGCAGTAGTAGTATCAACCCTCTACAGGAGTAGTAGTAGTATCAACCCTCTACAGTAGTAGTAGTAGTATCAACCCTCTACAGGAGTAGTAGTAGTATCAACCCTCTACAGTAGTAGTAGTATCAACCCTCTACAGTAGTAGTAGTATCAACCCTCTACAGTAGTAGTAGTATCAACCCTCTACAGGAGTAGTAGTATCAACCCTCTACAGTAGTAGTAGTAGTATCAACCCTCTACAGTAGTAGTAGTAGTATCAACACTCTACAGTAGTAGTAGTAGTATCAACCCTCTACAGTAGTAGTAGTAGTATCAACCCTCTACAGTAGTAGTAGTATCAACCCTCTACAGTAGTAGTAGTAGTATCAACCCTCTACAGTAGTAGTAGTAGTATCAACCCTCTACAGTAGTAGTAGTAGTATCAACCCTCTACAGGAGTAGTAGTATCAACCCTCTACAGTAGTAGTAGTAGTATCAACCCTCTACAGTAGTAGTAGTAGTATCAACCCTCTACAGGAGTAGTAGTATCAACCCTCTACAGTAGTAGTAGTAGTATCAACCCTCTACAGGAGTAGTAGTAGTATCAACCCTCTACAGTAGTAGTAGTAGTATCAACCCTCTACAGTAGTAGTAGTAGTATCAACCCTCTACAGTAGTAGTAGTAGTATAAACCCTCTACAGTAGTAGTAGTATCAACCCTCTACAGGAGTAGTAGTAGTATCAACCCTCTACAGGAGTAGTAGTAGTATCAACCCTCTACAGTAGTAGTAGTAGTATCAACCCTCTACAGTAGTAGTAGTAGTATCAACCCTCTACAGTAGTAGTAGTAGTATCAACCCTCTACAGTAGTAGTAGTATCAACCCTCTACAGGAGTAGTAGTAGTATCAACCCTCTACAGGAGTAGTAGTAGTATCAACCCTCTACAGTAGTAGTAGTAGTATCAACCCTCTACAGTAGCAGTAGTAGTATCAACCCTCTACAGGAGTAGTAGTAGTATCAACCCTCTACAGTAGTAGTAGTATCAACCCTCTACAGTAGTAGTAGTAGTATCAACCCTCTACAGTAGTAGTAGTAGTATCAACCCTCTACAGGAGTAGTAGTAGTATCAACCCTCTACAGTAGTAGTAGTAGTATCAACCCTCTACAGTAGTAGTAGTAGTATCAACCCTCTACAGTAGTAGTAGTATCAACCCTCTACAGTAGTAGTAGTAGTATCAACCCTCTACAGGAGTAGTAGTAGTATCAACCCTCTACAGTAGTAGTAGTAGTATCAACCCTCTACAGTAGTAGTAGTAGTATCAACCCTCTACAGTAGTAGTAGTATCAACCCTCTACAGGAGTAGTAGTATCAACCCTCTACAGTAGCAGTAGTAGTATCAACCCTCTACAGTAGTAGTAGTAGTATCAACCCTCTACAGTAGTAGTAGTAGTATCAACCCTCTACAGTAGTAGTAGTATCAACACTCTACAGTAGTAGTAGTAGTATCAACCCTCTACAGTAGTAGTAGTATCAACCCTCTACAGTAGTAGTAGTAGTATCAACCCTCTACAGGAGTAGTAGTAGTATCAACCCTCTACAGTAGTAGTAGTAGTATCAACCCTCTACAGTAGTAGTAGTAGTATCAACCCTCTACAGTAGTAGTAGTATCAACCCTCTACAGGAGTAGTAGTATCAACCCTCTACAGTAGCAGTAGTAGTATCAACCCTCTACAGTAGTAGTAGTAGTATCAACCCTCTACAGGAGTAGTAGTATCAACCCTCTACAGTAGTAGTAGTAGTATCAACCCTCTACAGTAGTAGTAGTAGTATCAACCCTCTACAGTAGTAGTAGTATCAACCCTCTACAGTAGTAGTAGTAGTATCAACCCTCTACAGTAGTAGTAGTAGTATCAACCCTCTACAGTAGCAGTAGTAGTATCAACCCTCTACAGTAGCAGTAGTAGTATCAACCCTCTACAGTAGTAGTAGTAGTATCAACCCTCAACAGTAGTAGTAGTAGTATCAACCCTCTACAGTAGCAGTAGTAGTATCAACCCTCTACAGTAGTAGTAGTAGTATCAACCCTCAACAGTAGTAGTAGTAGTATCAACCCTCTACGGTAGTAGTAGTATCAACCCTCTACAGTAGCAGTAGTAGTATCAACCCTCTACAGTAGCAGTAGTAGTATCAACCCTCAACAGTAGTAGTAGTAGTATCAACCCTCTACAGTAGTAGTAGTATCAACCCTCTACAGTAGTAGTAGTATCAACCCTCTACAGTAGCAGTAGTAGTATCAACCCTCTACAGTAGTAGTAGTAGTATCAACCCTCTACAGTAGCAGTAGTAGTATCAACCCTCTACAGTAGCAGTAGTAGTATCAACCCTCAACAGTAGTAGTAGTAGTATCAACCCTCTACAGGAGTAGTAGTATCAACCCTCTACAGTAGCAGTAGTAGTATCAACCCTCTACAGTAGTAGTAGTATCAACCCTCTACAGGAGTAGTAGTATCAACCCTCTACAGTAGCAGTAGTAGTATCAACCCTCTACAGGAGTAGTAGTATCAACCCTCTACGGTAGTAGTAGTAGTATCAACCCTCTACAGGAGTAGTAGTATCAACCCTCTACGGTAGTAGTAGTAGTATCAACCCTCTACAGTAGCAGTAGTAGTATCAACCCTCTACAGGAGTAGTAGTATCAACCCTCTACGGTAGTAGTAGTAGTATCAACCCTCTACAGGAGTAGTAGTATCAACCCTCTACGGTAGTAGTAGTAGTATCAACCCTCTACAGTAGCAGTAGTAGTATCAACCCTCTACAGTAGTAGTAGTATCAACCCTCTACAGGAGTAGTAGTATCAACCCTCTACAGTAGCAGTAGTAGTATCAACCCTCTACAGGAGTAGTAGTATCAACCCTCTACAGTAGCAGTAGTAGTATCAACCCTCTACAGGAGTAGTAGTATCAACCCTCTACGGTAGTAGTAGTAGTATCAACCCTCAACAGTAGTAGTAGTAGTATCAACCCTCAACAGTAGTAGTAGTAGTATCAACCCTCAACAGTAGTAGTAGTAGTGTCAACCCTCTACGGTAGTAGTAGTAGTATCAACCCTCTACAGTAGCAGTAGTAGTATCAACCCTCTACAGTAGTAGTAGTAGTATCAACCCTCTACGGTAGTAGTAGTAGTATCAACCCTCTACAGTAGCAGTAGTAGTATCAACCCTCTACAGTAGCAGTAGTAGTATCAACCCTCAACAGTAGTAGTAGTAGTATCAACCCTCTACAGGAGTAGTAGTATCAACCCTCTACAGTAGCAGTAGTAGTATCAACCCTCTACAGTAGTAGTAGTATCAACCCTCTACAGGAGTAGTAGTATCAACCCTCTACAGTAGCAGTAGTAGTATCAACCCTCTACAGGAGTAGTAGTATCAACCCTCTACGGTAGTAGTAGTAGTATCAACCCTCTACAGGAGTAGTAGTATCAACCCTCTACGGTAGTAGTAGTAGTATCAACCCTCTACAGTAGCAGTAGTAGTATCAACCCTCTACAGGAGTAGTAGTATCAACCCTCTACGGTAGTAGTAGTAGTATCAACCCTCTACAGGAGTAGTAGTATCAACCCTCTACGGTAGTAGTAGTAGTATCAACCCTCTACAGTAGCAGTAGTAGTATCAACCCTCTACAGTAGTAGTAGTATCAACCCTCTACAGGAGTAGTAGTATCAACCCTCTACAGTAGCAGTAGTAGTATCAACCCTCTACAGGAGTAGTAGTATCAACCCTCTACGGTAGTAGTAGTAGTATCAACCCTCTACAGGAGTAGTAGTATCAACCCTCTACGGTAGTAGTAGTAGTATCAACCCTCTACAGTAGCAGTAGTAGTATCAACCCTCTACAGTAGCAGTAGTAGTATCAACACTCTACGGTAGTAGTAGTAGTATCAACCCTCTACAGGAGTAGTAGTATCAACCCTCTACAGTAGTAGTAGTAGTATCAACCCTCTACGGTAGTAGTAGTAGTATCAACCCTCTACAGGAGTAGTAGTATCAACCCTCTACAGTAGCAGTAGTAGTATCAACCCTCTACAGTAGTAGTAGTAGTAGTATCAACCCTCTACAGCAGTAGTAGTATCAACACTCTACAGTAGTATTGGTGGTATCAACCATCTACAGTAGCTGTAGTAGTATCAACCCTCTACAGTAGTAGTAGTAGTATCAACACTCTACAGTAGTATTAGTATCAACCCTCTACAGTAGCAGTAGTAGTATCAACCCTCTACAGTAGCAGTAGTAGTATCAACCCTCTACAGTAGCAGTAGTAGTATCAACCCTCTACAGTAGCAGTAGTAGTATCAACCCTCTACAGTAGCAGTAGTAGTATCAACCCTCTACAGTAGCAGTAGTACTATCAACCCTCTACAGTAGCAGTAGTAGTATCAACCCTCTACAGTAGCAGTAGTAGTATCAACCCTCTACAGTAGCAGTAGTAGTATCAACCCTCTACAGTAGCAGTAGTAGTATCAACCCTCTACAGTAGCAGTAGTAGTATCAACCCTCTACAGTAGTAGTAGTAGTATCAACCCTCTACAGTAGTAGTAGTAGTATCAACCCTCTACAGTAGTAGTAGTAGTATCAATCCTCTACAGCAGTAGTAGTATCAACCCTCTACAGTAGTAGTAGTAGTATCAACCCTCTACAGTAGTAGTAGTAGTATCAACCCTCTACAGCAGTAGTAGTATCAACCCTCTACAGTAGCAGTAGTAGTATCAACCCTCTACAGTAGCAGTAGTAGTATCAACCCTCTACAGTAGCAGTAGTAGTATCAACCCTCTACAGTAGTAGTAGTAGTAGTATCAACCCTCTACAGCAGTAGTAGTAGTATCAACCCTCTACAGTAGTAGTAGTAGTATCAACCCTCTACAGTAGTAGTAGTAGTATCAACACTCTACAGTAGTATTAGTATCAACCCTCTACAGTAGCAGTAGTAGTATCAACCCTCTACAGTAGCAGTAGTAGTATCAACCCTCTACAGTAGCAGTAGTAGTATCAACCCTCTACAGTAGTAGTAGTAGTATCAACCCTCTACAGCAGTAGTAGTATCAACCCTCTACAGGAGTAGTAGTATCAACCCTCTACAGTAGTAGTAGTAGTATCAACCCTCTACAGTAGTAGTAGTAGTATCAACCCTCTACAGCAGTAGTAGTATCAACACTCTACAGTAGTAGTAGTAGTATCAACCATCTACAGTAGCAGTAGTAGTATCAACCCTCTACAGTAGTAGTAGTATCAACCCTCTACAGTAGCAGTAGTAGTATCAACCCTCTACAGTAGCAGTAGTAGTATCAACCCTCTACAGTAGTAGTAGTAGTATCAACCCTCTACAGTAGTAGTAGTATCAACCCTCTACAGTAGTAGTAGTATCAACCCTCTACAGTAGTAGTAGTATCAACCCTCTACAGTAGCAGTAGTAGTATCAACCCTCTACAGTAGCAGTAGTAGTATCAACCCTCTACAGTAGCAGTAGTAGTATCAACCCTCTACAGTAGCAGTAGTAGTATCAACCCTCTACAGTAGTAGTAGTAGTATCAACCCTCTACAGTAGTAGTAGTAGTATCAACCCTCTACAGTAGTAGTAGTAGTATCAACCCTCTACAGCAGTAGTAGTATCAACCCTCTACAGTAGTAGTAGTAGTATCAACCCTCTACAGTAGTAGTAGTAGTATCAACCCTCTACAGCAGTAGTAGTATCAACCCTCTACAGTAGCAGTAGTAGTATCAACCCTCTACAGTAGTAGTAGTAGTATCAACCCTCTACAGTAGTAGTAGTAGTATCAACCCTCTACAGTAGTAGTAGTAGTAGTATCAACCCTCTACAGTAGTAGTAGTAGTATCAACCCTCTACAGTAGTAGTAGTATCAACCCTCTACAGTAGTAGTAGTAGTATCAACCCTCTACAGTAGTAGTAGTAGTATCAACCCTCTACAGTAGTAGTAGTAGTATCAACCCTCTACAGTAGTAGTAATATCAACCCTCTACAGTAGTAGTAGTAGTATCAACCCTCTACAGTAGTAGTAGTAGTATCAACCCTCTGAGGTGGTAGTAGTAGTATCAACCCTCTACAGTAGCAGTAGTACTATCAACCCTCTACAGTAGCAGTAGTAGTATCAACCCTCTACAGTAGCAGTAGTAGTATCAACCCTCTACAGTAGCAGTAGTAGTATCAACCCTCTTCAGTAGTAGTAGTATCAACCCTCTACAGTAGCAGTAGTAGTATCAACCCTCTACAGTAGCAGTAGTAGTATCAACCCTCTACAGTAGTAGTAGTAGTATCAACCCTCTACAGTAGCAGTAGTAGTATCAACCCTCTACAGTAGCAGTAGTAGTATCAACCCTCTACAGTAGTAGTAGTATCAACCCTCTACAGTAGTAGTAGTATCAACCCTCTACAGTAGCAGTAGTACTATCAACCCTCTACAGTAGCAGTAGTAGTATCAACCCTCTACAGTAGTAGTAGTAGTATCAACCCTCTACAGTAGTAGTAGTAGTATCAACCCTCTACAGTAGTAGTAGTATCAACCCTCTACAGTAGTAGTAGTAGTATCAACCCTCTGAGGTGGTAGTAGTAGTATCAACCCTCTACAGTAGCAGTAGTAGTATCAACCCTCTACAGTAGCAGTAGTAGTATCAACCCTCTACAGTAGCAGTAGTAGTATCAACCCTCTACAGTAGCAGTAGTAGTATCAACCCTCTACAGTAGCAGTAGTAGTATCAACCCTCTACAGTAGCAGTAGTAGTATCAACCCTCTACAGTAGTAGTAGTAGTATCAACCCTCTGAGGTGGTAGTAGTAGTATCAACCCTCTACAGTAGTAGTAGTAGTATCAACCCTCTACAGTAGCAGTAGTAGTATCAACCCTCTACAGTAGTAGTAGTAGTATCAACCCTCTACAGTAGCAGTTGTAGTATCAAACCTCTACAGTAGTAGTAGTCGTATCAACCCTCTACAGTAGTAGTAGTAGTATCAACCCTCTACAGTAGCAGTAGTAGTATCAACACTCTGCAGTAGTAGTAGTATCAACACTCTACAGTAGCAGTAGTAGTATCAACCCTCTACAGTAGTAGTAGTAGTATCAACCCTCTGAGGTGGTAGTAGTAGTATCAACCCTCTACAGTAGTAGTAGTAGTATCAACCCTCTACAGCAGTAGTAGTATCAACCCTCTACAGTAGTAGTAGTAGTATCAACCCTCTACAGTAGTAGTAGTAGTATCAACCCTCTACAGTAGTAGTAGTAATATCAACCCTCTACAGTATTAGTAGTATCAACCCTCTACAGTAGTAGTAGTAGTATCAACCCTCTACAGTAGCAGTAGTAGTATCAACCCTCTACAGTAGTAGTAGTAGTATCAACCCTCTACAGTAGTAGTAGTAGTATCAACCCTCTACAGTAGTAGTAGTATCAACCCTCTACAGTAGTAGTAGTATCAACCCTCTACAGTAGCAGTAGTAGTATCAACCCTCTACAGTAGCAGTAGTAGTATCAACCCTCTACAGTAGTAGTAGTAGTATCAACCCTCTACAGCAGTAGTAGTATCAACCCTCTACAGTAGTAGTAGTAGTATCAACCCTCTACAGCAGTAGTAGTATCAACCGTCTACAGTAGTAGTAGTAGTATCAACCCGCTACAGTAGCAGTAGTAGTATCAACCCTCTACAGTAGCAGTAGTAGTATCAACCCTCTACAGTAGTAGTAGTAGTATCAACCCTCTACAGTAGTAGTAGTAGTATCAACCCTCTACAGTAGTAATAGTAGTATCAACCCTCTACAGTAGTAGTAGTATCAACCCTCTACAGTAGTAGTAGTAGTATCAACCCTCTACAGTAGTAGTAGTATCAACCCTCTACAGTAGTAGTAGTAGTATCAACCCTCAACAGTAGTAGTAGTAGTATCAACCCTCTACAGTAGTAGTAGTAGTATCATCACTCTACAGTAGCAGTAGTAGTATCAACCCTCTACAGTGGTAGTAGTAGTATCAACCCTCTACAGGAGTAGTAGTAGTATCAACCCTCTACAGTAGTAGTAGTAGTATCAACCCTCTATAGTAGAAGTAGTAGTATCAACCCTCTACAGTAGTAGTAGCATCAACCCTCTACAGTAGCAGTAGTAGTATCAACCCTCTACAGTAGTAGTAGTATCAACCCTCTACAGTAGTAGTAGTATCAACCCTCTACAGTAGTAGTAGCATCAACCCTCTACAGTAGTAGTAGTATCAACCCTCTACAGTAGTAGTAGTAGTATCAACCCTCTACAGTAGTAGTAGTATCAACCCTCTACAGTAGTAGTAGTAGTATCAACCCTCTACAGTAGTAGTAGTAGTATCAACCCTCTACAGTAGTAGTAGTAGTAGTATCAAACCTCTACAGTAGTAGTAGTAGTATCAACCCTCTACAGTAGAAGTAGTATCAACCCTCTACAGTTTGCAGACGACACAACAGTGGTAGGCCTGATCACCGACAACAACAAGACAGCCTATAGGGAGGAGGTCATAGACCTGGCCGGGTGGTGCCAGAATAACAACCTATCCCTCAATGTAACCAAGACTTCGGAGATGATTAGTAGTAGTATCAACCCTCTACAGTAGTAGTAGTAGTATCAACCCTCTGAGGTGGTAGTAGTAGTATCAACCCTCTACAGTAGTAGTAGTAGTATCAACCCTCTACAGTAGCAGTA
Organism: Oncorhynchus kisutch; assembly: GCF_002021735.2. NCBI lineage: Eukaryota > Metazoa > Chordata > Actinopteri > Salmoniformes > Salmonidae > Oncorhynchus > Oncorhynchus kisutch. The sequence goes on from NC_034203.2 coordinate 39,654,010, forward strand.
GTAGTATCAACCCTCTACAGTAGTAGTAGTAGTATCAACCCTCTACAGTAGCAGTTGTAGTATCAACCCTCTACAGTAGTAGTAGTCGTATCAACCCTCTACAGTAGTAGTAGTAGTATCAACCCTCTACAGTAGCAGTAGTAGTATCAACACTCTGCAGTAGTAGTAGTATCAACACTCTACAGTAGCAGTAGTAGTATCAACCCTCTACAGTAGTAGTAGTAGTATCAACCCTCTGAGGTGGTAGTAGTAGTATCAACCCTCTACAGTAGTAGTAGTAGTATCAACCCTCTACAGCAGTAGTAGTATCAACCCTCTACAGTAGTAGTAGTAGTATCAACCCTCTACAGTAGTAGTAGTAGTATCAACCCTCTACAGTAGTAGTAGTAATATCAACCCTCTACAGTTTTAGTAGTATCAACCCTCTACAGTAGTAGTAGTAGTATCAACCCTCTACAGTAGCAGTAGTAGTATCAACCCTCTACAGTAGTAGTAGTAGTATCAACCCTCTACAGTAGTAGTAGTAGTATCAACCCTCTACAGTAGTAGTAGTATCAACCCTCTACAGTAGTAGTAGTATCAACCCTCTACAGTAGCAGTAGTAGTATCAACCCTCTACAGTAGCAGTAGTAGTATCAACCCTCTACAGTAGTAGTAGTAGTATCAACCCTCTACAGCAGTAGTAGTATCAACCCTCTACAGTAGTAGTAGTAGTATCAACCCTCTACAGCAGTAGTAGTATCAACCGTCTACAGTAGTAGTAGTAGTATCAACCCGCTACAGTAGCAGTAGTAGTATCAACCCTCTACAGTAGCAGTAGTAGTATCAACCCTCTACAGTAGTAGTAGTAGTATCAACCCTCTACAGTAGTAGTAGTAGTATCAACCCTCTACAGTAGTAATAGTAGTATCAACCCTCTACAGTAGTAGTAGTATCAACCCTCTACAGTAGTAGTAGTAGTATCAACCCTCTACAGTAGTAGTAGTATCAACCCTCTACAGTAGTAGTAGTAGTATCAACCCTCAACAGTAGTAGTAGTAGTATCAACCCTCTACAGTAGTAGTAGTAGTATCATCACTCTACAGTAGCAGTAGTAGTATCAACCCTCTACAGTGGTAGTAGTAGTATCAACCCTCTACAGGAGTAGTAGTAGTATCAACCCTCTACAGTAGTAGTAGTAGTATCAACCCTCTATAGTAGAAGTAGTAGTATCAACCCTCTACAGTAGTAGTAGCATCAACCCTCTACAGTAGCAGTAGTAGTATCAACCCTCTACAGTAGTAGTAGTATCAACCCTCTACAGTAGTAGTAGTATCAACCCTCTACAGTAGTAGTAGCATCAACCCTCTACAGTAGTAGTAGTATCAACCCTCTACAGTAGTAGTAGTAGTATCAACCCTCTACAGTAGTAGTAGTATCAACCCTCTACAGTAGTAGTAGTAGTATCAACCCTCTACAGTAGTAGTAGTAGTATCAACCCTCTACAGTAGTAGTAGTAGTAGTATCAACCCTCTACAGTAGTAGTAGTAGTATCAACCCTCTACAGTAGAAGTAGTATCAACCCTCTACAGTTTGCAGACGACACAACAGTGGTAGGCCTGATCACCGACAACAACAAGACAGCCTATAGGGAGGAGGTCATAGACCTGGCCGGGTGGTGCCAGAATAACAACCTATCCCTCAATGTAACCAAGACTTCGGAGATGATTAGTAGTAGTATCAACCCTCTACAGTAGTAGTAGTAGTATCAACCCTCTGAGGTAGTAGTAGCAGTAGAATGAACCATCTTCAATAGATACTACTACAGTAGTAGTAGTATCAACCCTCTACAGTAGTAGTAGTAGTATCAACCCTCTACATTAGTAGTAGTATCTGTAACGGCGTTCTTCGTTTGTTGAAAGAGAGTCGGACCGAAATGCAGCGTGGTGGTTACTCATGATCTTTAATGAAAAAAAGTGACGGTACATGAAATAACGATAAATACAAAAAAACAACAAACGGAACGTGAAACTTATTACAGCCTATCTGGTGAACACTACACAGAGACAGGAACAATCACCCACGAAAGACAAAGCGAACTCAGGCTACCTAAATATGGTTCCCAATCAGAGGCAACGAGAAGCACCTGACCCTGATCGAGAACCGCCTCAGGCAGCCAAGCCTACACTCGACACACCCCTAATCAACCACAATCCCAATGCCTACAAAAAAAAACAATACGACAACACAATAACCCATGTCACACCCTGGCCTGAACAAATAATTAAAGAAAACACAAAATACTAAGACCAAGGCGTGACAGAACCCCCCCCCCCCCCCCCCCAAGGTGCGGACTCCCGGACGCACCTCAAAACCATAGGGAGGGTCCGGGTGGGCGTTTGTCCATGGCGGCGGCTCCGGCTCCGGCTCGGGACGTGGACCCCACTCCATAAATGTCATAGTTCCTCCCCTTCGCGTCCTGGGATAATCCACCCTCGCCGCCGACCATGGCCTAATAGTCCTCACCCAGAACCCCACAGAACTGAGGAGCAGCTCGTGACTGAGGGGCATCTCGGGACTGAGGGACAGCTCGGGACTGAGGGGCAGCTCGGGACTGAGGGGCAGCTCGGGACTGAGGGGCAGCTCGGGACTGAGGCAGCTCGGGACTGAGGGGCAGCCCGGAACTGAGGGGCAGCCCGGAACTGAGGGGAAGCCCAGTACTGAGAGGAAGCCCAGTACTGAGAGGAAGCCCAGTACTGAGAGGAAGCCCAGTACTGAGATGAAGCTCAGGTAGGTAGTAGGCTCCGGTAGATCCTGGCTGGCTGGCGGATCTGGAAGATTCAGGTTGACTAGCAGATCTGGAAGATTCTGGTTGACTGGCGGATCTAGCTGCTCTATGCCGACTGACAGCTCTGACTGCTCCATGCAGGCTGACAGCTCCTTGCAGACTGGCAGCTCTTTGCAGACTGACAGCTCTGACTGCTCCATGAAGGCTGACAGCTCCTTGCAGACTGACAGCTCCTTGCAGACTGACCGCTCCTTGCAGACTGACAGCTCCCTGCAGACTGACAGCTCCCTGCAGACTGACAGCTCTGACTGCTCCATGCAGGCTGACAGCTCCTTGCAGACTGGCAGCTCCTTGCAGACTGGCAGCTCCTTGCAGACTGGCTGCTCCTTGCAGACTGACAGCTCCCTGCAGACTGGCAGCTCCTTGCAGACTGGCAGCTCCTTGCAGACTGGCAGTTCTGGCTGCTTCATGCAGACTGACAGCTCTGACTGCTCCATGCAGGCTGACAGCTCCTTGCAGACTGGCAGCTCCTTGCAGACTGACAGCTCCTTTCAGACTGACAGCTCCCTGCAGACTGGCAGCTCCTTGCAGACTGACAGCTCTGACTGCTCCATGCAGGCTGACAGCTCCTTGCAGACTGGCAGCTCCTTGCAGACTGACAGCTCCCTGCAGACTGACAGCTCCTTGCAGACTGGCAGCTCCTTGCAGACTGGCAGCTCCCTGCAGACTGGCAGCTCCTTGCAGACTGACAGCACCCTGCAGACTGGCAGCTCCTTGCAGACTGACAGCTCTGACTGCTCCATGCAGGCTGACAGCTCCTTGCAGACTGACAGCTCTGACTGCTCCATGCAGGCTGACAGCTCCTTGCAGACTGGCAGCTCCTTGCAGACTGACAGCTCCCTGCAGACTGACAGCTCCTTGCAGACTGGCAGCTCCTTGCAGACTGGCAGCTCCCTGCAGACTGGCAGCTCCTTGCAGACTGACAGCACCCTGCAGACTGGCAGCTCCTTGCAGACTGACAGCTCTGACTGCTCCATGCAGGCTGACAGCTCCTTGCAGACTGACAGCTCTGACTGCTCCATGCAGGCTGACAGTTCCTTGCAGACTGACAGCTCCTTGCAGACTGACAGCTCTGGCTGCTTCATGCAGACTGGCAGCTCTAACTGCTCCATGCAGGCTGACAGCACCCTGCAGACTGGCAGCTCAGGCTGCTTCAAACAGGCAGGAGGCTCCGGCAGCGCTGTAGAGAAGAAAGGCTCTGATAGCGCTGAACAGGCGGGAGACTCCGACAGCGCAGGAGGGAAGGAAGGCTCTGGCTGTGCTGAACAGGCGGGAGACTCCGACAGAGCAGGAGAGGCGAGGCGCACTGTAGGCCTGATGCGTGGTGCGGGCACTGGTGATACTGGAGCGAGGACACGCACAGGAAGCCTGGTGCGGGGAGCTGCTACCGGAGGACTGGTGTGTGGAGGTGGCTCTGGATAGACCGGACCGTGCAGGCGCACTGGAGCTCTTGAGCACCGAGCCTGCCCAAGCTTACCTGGCTCGATGCCCACTCTAGCCCGGCCATTACGAAGGGCTGGTATGAACCGTACCGGGCTGTGCACCCGCACTGGAAACACCGTGCGCTCCATAGCATAACAAGGTGTCTGCCCGGTCTCTCTAGCCCACCGGAAAGCACAAGGAGTTTGCGCAGGTCTCCTACCTGGCATAGCCATACTCCCTGTAAGCCCCCCCCCCCCAATATTTTTTGGGGGTTGCTTCTCGGGCTTCCTTGCCAACCGTGTTCCCTCGTATCGCCGGCTCCTATCTCCTGCTGCCTCTGCTTCCTCCTTGGGGCGGCGATATTCACCAGGCTGAGCCCAGGGTCCTCTTCCGTCTAATATCATCTCCCAAGACCAGAAGTCCTTATATCGCTGCTCCTCATGATTAACAGGGAGAGTTGGCTCAGGTCTGACTCCTGACTCTGCAACTCTCTCCCTGAGCCCCCCCCCCAAAACATTTTTTGGGGTGACTTTCGGGTTTCGCTCTGCGCCGCCGTGTTTTCCTTTTCGACTCCATTCGCCTATAGCCTTCTTCGCACTGCACAAGCGAATCCCATGCGGGCTCCTGCACTCTCTCTGGGTCGGCCGCCCACCTGTCGATTTCTTGCCACGTCGTATACTCCATGCCATTGCTGTCCATAACGTCCTCCTTTCGCCTTTCCTGCCTGTTACCACGCCGCTCGGTCCGTATGTGGTGGGTGATTCTGTAACGGCGTTCTTCGTTTGTTGAAAGAGAGTCGGACCGAAATGCAGCGTGGTGGTTAATCATGTCTTTAATGAAAAAAAGTGACGGTACATGAAATAACGATAAATACAAAAAACAACAAACGGAACGTGAAACCTAATACAGCTGTTGATGAATAGGTATATGAGAAACGAGACCAAGTCGAGACGCTGGGCAAGGCGGATACGGTATAGTAAGGCCGTTTATTCAAGAGTAATGATATCTGGCAATTACGTGCACGGCTCCTTTCGTCAGGTTCTCATGCGAACCATTGGAAAAAGAAAGAGGCCGGTCACAATCATACAGTTCATTTTATACATTGAAATGACGTAGGTAGATTCTAGTAGTCCTGGCTTTCTGATGGGTTGTTTGCAGATGATAGACAGTCTCCTCCAGCCTGGTGTCAGTATCCCATTGGTTCTCGACGGAGTTCTTTGTCTTCAGAGCTCATCCAGAAGGGGAGGGGCTGCGTGTGTGTGCGTTCCTGTCTTGGCAAGTCTGTGTGTCTTTTCAGTGAGAGCGTGTGTGAGAGATTCTGTATGGCCCTTCCATGTTTTACTGTGAAAATACGTTGCTATGTGTTGTCACAGTTATAGCAATGCAATAGCAGTAAGCTGGTCATTTGCATAGGGATATAGCACTTCATTACACAGCCTATCTGGTGAACACTACACAGAGACAGGAACAATCACCCACGAAATACAAAGCGAACTCAGGCTACCTAAATACGGTTCCCAATCAGAGGCAACGAGAAGCACCTGACCCTGATCGAGAACCGCCTCAGGCAGCCAAGCCTACACTCGACACACCCCTAATCAACCACAATCCCAATGCCTACAAAAAACCCCAATACGACAACACAATAACCCATGTCACACCCTGGCCTGAACAAATAATTAAAGAAAACACAAAATACTAAGACCAAGGCGTGACAGTATCAACCCTCTACAGTAGTAGTAGTATCAACCCTCTACAGTAGTAGTAGTATCAACCCTCTACAGTAGTAGTAGTATCAACCCTCTACAGTAGTAGTAGTATCAACCCTCTACAGTGGTAGTAGTAGTAGTAGTAATATCAACCCTCTACAGTAGTAGTAGTATCAACCCTCTACAGTAGTAGTAGTATCAACCCTCTACAGTGGTAGTAGTAGTAGTAGTAATATCAACCCTCTACAGTAGTAGTAGTAGTAGTAGTAATATCAACCCTCTACAGTAGTAGTAGTAGTAGTAGTAGTATCAACCCTCTACAGTGGTAGTAGTAGTAGTAGTAATATCAACCCTCTACAATAGTAGTAGTATCAACCCTCTACAGTAGTAGTAGTAGAAGTAGTATCATCCCTCTACAGTAGTAGTAGTATCAACCCTCTACAGTAGTAGTAATATCAACCCTCTACAGTAGTAGTAGCATCAACCCTCTACAGTAGTAGTAGCATCAACACTCTACAGTAGTAGTAGTAGTATCAACCCTCTACAGTAGTAGTAGTAATATCAACCCTCTACAGTAGTAGTAGTAGTATCAAGCCTCTACAGTAGTAGTAGTAGTATCAACCCTCTACAGTAGTAGTAGTATCAACCCTCTACAGTAGTAGTAGTAGTAGTAGTATCAACCCTCTGCAGTAGTCGTAGTAGCAGTATCAACCGTCTACAGTAGTAGTAGTATCAACCCTCTACAGTAGTAGTAGTAGTAGTATCAACCCTCTGCAGTAGTAGTAGTAGTAGTAGTATCAACCCTCTGCAGTAGTAGTAGTAGTAGTATCAACCCTCTACAGTGGTAGTAGTAGTAGTAGTAATATCAACCCTCTACAGTAGTAGTAGTATCAACCCTCTAAGGTAGTAGTAGTATCAACCCTCTACAGTGGTAGTAGTAGTAGTAGTAATATCAACCCTCTACAGTAGTAGTAGTAGTAGTAGTAATATCAACCCTCTACAGTAGTAGTAGTAGTAGTAGTAGTATCAACCCTCTACAGTAGTAGTAGTGGTAGTAGTATCAACCATCTGCAGTAGTAGTAGTAGTAGTATCAACCTTCTGCAGTAGTAGTAGTAGTAGTATCAATCCTCTACAGTAGTAGTAGTAGTATCAATCCTCTACAGTAGTAGTAGTATCAACCCTCTGCAGTAGTAGTAGTAGTAGTATCAACACTCTACAGTAGTAGTAGTATCAACCCTCTACAGTAGTAGTAGTAGTAGTACCAAACATCTACAGTAGTAGTAGTAGTATCAACCCTCTACAGTAGCAGTAGTAGTAGTACCAAACATCTACAGTAGTAGTAGTAGTATCAACCCTCTACAGTAGTAGTAGTAGTAGTAGTACCAAACATCTACAGTAGTAGTAGTAGCATCAACCCTCTACAGTAGCAGTAGTAGTATCAACCCTCTACAGTAGTAGTAGTATCATCCCTCTACAGTAGTAGTAGTATCAACCCTCTACAGTAGTAGTAGTAGTATCAACCATCTACAGTAGTAGTAGTAGTATCAACCCTCTACAGTAGTAGTAGTATCAACCCTCTACAGTAGTAGTAGTGTCAACCCTCTACAGTAGTAGTAGTAGTATCAACCCTCTACAGTAGTAGTGGCATCAACCCTCTACAGTAGTAGTAGCATCAATCCTCTACAGTAGTAGTAGTAGTATCAACCCTCTACAGTAGTAGTAGTAATATCAATCCTCTACAGTAGTAGTAGTAGTATCAACCCTCTACAGTAGTAGTAGTATCAACCCTCTACAGTAGTAGTAGTAGTATCAACCCTCTGCAGTAGTAGTAGTAGTAGTATCAAACCTCTACAGTAGTAGTAGTAGTATCATCCCTCTACAGTAGTAGTAGTATCAACCCTCTACAGTAGTAGTAGTATCAACCCTCTACAGTAGTAGTAGCATCAACCCTCTACAGTAGTAGTAGTATCAACCCTCTACAGTAGTAGTAGTAGTATCAACCCTCTACAGTAGCAGTAGTAGTATCAACCCTCTACAGTAGTAGTAGTATCAACCCTCTACAGTAGTAGTAGTAGTATCAACCCTCTGCAGTAGTAGTACTAGTAGTATCAACCCTCTACAGTAGTAGTAGTAGTAGTATCATCCCTCTACAGTAGTAGTAGTATCAACCCTCTACAGTAGTAGTAGCATCAACCCTCTACAGTAGTAGTAGCATCAACCCTCTACAGTAGTAGTAGTAGTATCAACCCTCTACAGTAGTAGTAGTAATATCAACCCTCTACAGTAGTAGTAGTAGTATCAACCCTCTACAGTAGTAGCAGTATCAACCCTCTACAGTAGTAGTAGTATCAACCCTCTAAAGTAGTAGTAGTAGTATCAACCCTCTGCAGTAGTAGTAGTAGTAGTATCAACCCTCTGCAGTAGTCGTAGTAGTAGTATCAACCCTCTACAGTAGTAGTAGTAGTATCAACCCTCTACAGTAGTAGTAGTAGTATCAACCCTCTACAGTAGTAGTAGTAATATCAGATGTGCATGCATCTGAGATAATCACCCTCCACATTCACAGTCTGACTGATTATATTTTTCCCTCTGCAAAAAAAAAGAAAGGACAAGCAGAGCAGAACAGAACAGAACAGAGTAGAACAGAACAGAGCAGAGCAGAGTAGAACAGAGTAGATCAGAACAGAGCAGAACAGAACAGAGTAGAACAGAACCAAACAGAGCAGAACAGGACAGAGTAGAACAGACCAGAGCAGAGCAGAGTAGAACAGAACAGAACAGAGCAGAGCAGAGCAGAGTAGAACAGAGCAGAGCAGAGTAGAACAGAGCAGAGCAGAGTAGAACAGAACAAAGTAGAACAGAAAAGAGCAGAACAGAACAGAGCAGAGCAGAGTAGAACAGAGCAAAGTAAAACAGAACAGAGCAGAACAGAGCAGAACAGAGTAGAACAGAACAGAGCAGAACAGAGTAGAGCAGAACAGAGCAGAACAGAGCAGAGCAGAGCAGAGTAGAGCAGAGTAGGACAGAGCAGAGTAGAGCAGAGTGGAACAGAGCAGAGCAGAGTAGAACAGAACAGAACAGAGCAGAACAGAGCAGAGCAGAGTAGAACAGAACCAAACAGAGCAGAACAGAACAGAGTAGAACAGAACAGAACAGAGCAGAGCAGAGTAGAACAGAGTAGAACAGAACAGAACAGAGCAGAACAGAGCAGAGCAGAGTAGAACAGAACAGAACAGAACAGAGTAGAACAGAACAGAACAGAGCAGAGTAGAACAGAACAGAACAGAGTAGAACAGAACAGAACAGAGCAGAGTAGAATAGAACAGAACAGAGTAGAAGAGAACAGAGCAGAGCAGAACAGGGAAGTGGTGTTATCTAGCATCTGTGTTTTGATAGTGTGTGAGTCCGTGTGTGTGGTTTTAGGGAGGTTAGTCTGTTTGTCTGTATATAACCTGTGTAGCCAGCCAGCCAGCCAGGTCCTGTAACTGAGTATCTAGCTATCTATTTGCCAGGCCTTTACTGTCCTGTCTAGTACTGTCCTGTACTCTACCTTCATTTCGCTGGACAGTAGAATTACACTAATCCACCCTTCCTCCTCCTGGAAAGGAAAGTGGAGCAGACTGAGTGCTCCTTCAGTTAACTGTATTCATCAATATCAATAACCACGCACATAACAGAGGCTAAAATTACTGTAATTATTTATATCAATAACCACGCACATAACAGAGGCTAAATTTACTGTAATTATTTATATCAATAACCACACACGTAACAGAGGCTAACATTACTGTAATTATTTATATCAATAACCACACACGTAACAGTGGCTAACATTACTGTAATTATTTATATCAATAACCACACACATAACAGAGGCTAAAATTACAGTCATTATTTACATCAATAACCACACACACATAACAGAGGCTAACATTACTGTAATTATTTACATCAATAACCGCACACACATAACAGAGGCTAACATTACTGTAATTATTTATATCAATAACCACACACGTAACAGAGGCTAAAATTAACGTCATTATTTATATCAATAACCACACACGTAACAGAGGCTAAAATTACTGTAATTATTTATATCAATAACCACACACGTAACAGAGGCTAACATTACTGTAATTATTTATATCAATAACCACACACGTAACAGTGGCTAACATTACTGTAATTATTTATATCAATAACCACACACATAACAGAGGCTAACATTACTGTAATTATTTATAGCAATAACCACACACGTAACAGAGGCTAACATTACTGTAATTATTTATATCAATAACCGCACACGTAACAGAGGCTAACATTACTGTAATTATTTATATCAATAACCACACACGTAACAGTGGCTAACATTACTGTAATTATTTACATCAATAACCACACACGTAACAGAGGCTAACATTACTGTAATTATTTATATCAATAACCACACACGTAACAGAGGCTAAAATTACTGTAATTATTTATATCAATAACCACACACGTAACAGAGGCTAACATTACTGTAATTATTTATATCAATAACCACACACGTAACAGAGGCTAACATTACTGTAATTGTTTATATCAATAACGACACACGTAACAAAGGCTAACATTACTGTAATTATTTACATCAATAACCACACACGTAACAGAGGCTAACATTACTGTATTCATCAATATTAATACATAATAATAAATACACATTAATACTATCTCCAGTGGCATTGCAGTACAAGAAAACGGCTAGGTTACATACAGTAGATGGCAACACAACGATTTACTGCCGACAACCAGCCATCCAGAGACCTATTACCAATGCCCCCAATAGTGCTATTAAAAATTACAGCCACAGATCATCATAGTCACGAGGTAAAACTACTATTATGGACAAACGAGAAAAATATAGACAATATTCTACAGTATTTTCAGTGGCTGAAATCACAAACGAATAACCCTGGTAGCCCTTTGCTGCCCAGCCAGCGGTAGCTTCTTCTAACAAGCTGTTCCTAAAGCACTATTCTGTCCAGGAGAGGATTAAGAAACCACAACAAACACAAACACATTCTCTCTAAAAAACTCATATTTCATCGGAATTCAATACAATGTTTGGCCTGCTCTGCTGAACCAACAATAAATTGGGATTATATTCCGTAGTGGTTTATACTTCAGACTGCAACAGACTGACAGACATGCCGACAGACTGACAGACAGGCAGAGAGACAGACAGACGGGTTGAATCAGTTGGAAAATAAATCACTCTGAAAATTCCTTACTGTCGGATCACTGGGTATTCAGCTCCCAAAACAGACAGACATGACGGTACCACAAACATTTATAGTATATTACATTTTAAGATACTAGGGTAATTTCCAACTATATTGAAAGCTACGAACATTAGGTGTTAAACTGATGTGTAAAGGTTGATTGAATTGGCCAATCAATCACAAATCGC